>NW_006789191.1:1929074-2048593 GCF_000442215.2 Lipotes vexillifer
CGAACCAAAAAAAAAAAAAAAAAAAAAAAAATAAGTGATTGACTAAAAATTGAATGTACATGAATGAAATAAAATGTTTGTCTCTGAATGTGACTCTCTGTGAAAATTAGACTCTCCATTTGGAAAACGTGATCTTCTCTCCTGAATAAATTGAACAGAAAAAAATATGCCAATGTACCATACTGAGTGTACACTTTATACATGAGACCATAATGGGTAAAGTGACCTCTAATTTTAAAATGATACTTTAAAAACTGTAAAATGATGTACTTAAGTTTTGCAACATAACATAATGCCACCATAATCACCATCTGCACTATGAAACTACTGAGCCAGATTAAGTGTGACGTTAACAAGAATTCTAACAAGGAACTAACTAGTGAAATCACGGATAAGACCCAGGAACTTCAGCTCCTAAAAGACCAACAGGATAACACAGGTCCTAATAAGAGAAAGCCAGAAATATATTTTAATTCTGTTGAGTTAAATTGTTTTAAGAGAAATTCAAAGAAGGAAAAAAAAGTGAAAGCAAAGGGAAAGTTTGAGTCTGTGAGACAATAGCAAAGGGAAAGTTTGATTCTATAAGATGATGAGCAATGGGGCCCAGTGCTTCATAGACTACGGTTTGCAACTCATTGTAAAGAAAAATATCCTCATCATAGTTATTGTTATTATATAAACTACTTTGTATATGGCATCAACCTGATGTGGAGACTGGCACTCAGCACAGTCCGGTCTTTGCAGTGCACTGTGTTGTTACGCACACTTCATGGAGTATATTAAGAGGCTCAGAAAGGTTAACACTGAATACATGCTTAGGATCTCATAGCTACTGAAAAGACCAAAGCTAACTCCAGAATGAGTCGTTTTTTCTGAGTCACATTGCCTTCTTAAGTGTATTACTGCAAGAAGAATCGTATTATTTTTCTGTCTGATACTGGCTAATACAATTCGGGTTGGGTTTGGCTATGATTATTTGGTGGCTTTGATGGAAGCGAATCACAGGACATGTGTTATGGACTTGGGTACGGGCACCATCACAGGAAAGACAGGGTCTACTGTATTCCTCCCTCCTCATTCCGTATAGTGTAGACATACACCAGCTGCGTGTCAATCAAACCATTCACTCATGCACTAAGAGTTGTAAAGTGTTTTACCAGTAAGAGAATACAGCTAAATTATCTCACATTTTCTTACACAAGATCTGTCTTAGATAGGGATTTTATTCATTTTTATGAGTCAAGAATATGAGTATATGGGAGTTTAAGTGATTTGGTCAGAAACAAATTTACTAAGTCATGGACCTTGACCACAGCCTCCCCTTGTAAATTCACTAGCCATTCCATCTCCCTTTCTTTAAGGGCTTACAAAGTGTAAAGCATAATGCTAGGCATACTGGAAGAAAGAGAAAATAATTCAGAATGTCTGCCCTTAAGGAGGATTGTACTGTCTTCTAGTGGCATTTTAACTAAGCATTTAAGTTGGCTTGAACTGTATCAGCTGGAGTAGTAGTCCGGCTGATACAGTTCAAGGCAGTCCCAGGGCCAATGCCATGGGCCTGCTGCCTGTGTTGTCTCACAGGGCCCTGGGCTTCGAGGAGCCTCTCACTGGTTTAATGCTCTACTGCTCTGTCTTAAAATGGGTAATAATTATGGAACAAGGAACCCTGAATTTTCATTTTGTGCTGGATCCCTCAGATTACGTAGCTTCTCCTGGATAGCCCTTAATCCAGGCTGTCCTCCTGGATAGCCTTGAATCCACAGGGAGGATGAAAGTCAGAGGGGTAAGAAGCCAGCAATATATTCCCAAAGGTCAATGAGTCTTTTCGTCTCTTTCCAATTTTTTTTTTTTCCTGCTTGCGCTTCAGCTTGCATACTTTCTATTCCTATGTCTTCAGGCTTCCTGGTTCTCTGCTATTATCTCATCTATTATTAAAATCATCTGTAAGATATTTCATTTCTGATGGTACACGGGTTTTTTTTCAGCTTGAGAAGTTCAATTTATTCTTTTTCATATCTTCCATTCATCTCTTCATTGTGTTCATATTTTCCTTTAAATACCCCCAAAAGCATTTGTATTGCTCTTTTTATATAGACCTTATTTGCTAATTCCATCATCTCTGTCACTTCTGAGTCCATATTTATTGGAATATTTGTGTGTCTTTATATGGGTCATTTTACCAATGCTTTCACTTCTAGCTATTTTACATTTAAATATTTTGATTTTGAATTTCAGTGTTAGTTGTCTTTTTATAAAGAGTGTTGAGTCCAATTTTGGAACTCAGTTAAGATACTCACAGAATTTTTTGATTTTTAACGCTTCTTTTTTTTTTCCTCTTAGAGCAGCCTTAATCTAGGTCTACTTTATCCTTACTTAATATGTGGCTCTCTAGAGTTCAGCTTACAGCTCCTTAGTATACGCCTTTTGCCCAGATTTGAAGGAGTTTCACTCTACACATGACCAGCTTAGTATTCAGCCAACATCACAAGGAAAATGTGTGTATATTCTTGGAGCTCTTTCTCAACACAACTTCTTCTAACCCACTCTTATGCCCACCAAATACCAGCACCCGTGGTCTCCCTGAATTCCTATCCGTGGCTCATCTCAGTGAGACCTTGTGCGCTGCTAGCTCTGCATTCCAAACATTACCTCCCCCTGGGCAGGAAGGTGATGCCATCACATGGCTTATATTTTCCTAGGGATCGCGGTATTGCCTTATGGTCTAATTCACAAAAATTTAGTTTTCCCACGTCTGACAACAGTTTTTTTTTTTTCTTCTCCATACATATTTTGTCTAGTTATTTTCATTATTTATGGCAGAAGGGAAGGTTTTCTACCTGTCACATGGCTAGATGTGCAATCCTTGAGGCTTTGAACCATGGTATTGACCAAAGCATGCTAATTTTAGCAAACTCTTTACGTTTTTTGAACTCTAGAATTTTTATTTATAAAGTGTGCTTGATAAAATTCACCTCATAGGCTTGTTGTAAGGAGTGTTGGACAAGAGAGCCATTGGTTCTCTGTCATTATACCCTAGCTGTCTTCTAAATTCTTTACTTGCATTTATTTCATTTAATGCTCTGAAATGAAGCATTTGAAGCCACTGAAGTGTATGTTACTATTATTTTCATTTTATAAGTTAGCCACGAGGCCTCAGAGAAGTTGAGGAAATTTTCAAAGGGCCACACTGGTTAGAGGTACCATTTAATTTCAGACCTAGATCCGGTGTTAACTGTGTCACACTGCTTCTAACCTGTATAAAATATTCTTGCTCATACCCTAGTAAATAATTTTAACTTGATAAATATAAATTACTTAGTTTCTCTTTCTAATATGGTAAGGAAGACTAAATGTGTATTTTTCTCTTTTTTTCATGAAAAAATGGCAATACAATGGCCCTGTGGGAAGGTAAAAGCAAGACAGTTATGTGTCAAAGTTTGTCTTTTTTTTTTTTTTTAAGCAGGAGATTGCCATTCTGAGGGCTGAAAAATAAGAAAGCATGAGATTGTGGGAAACATATGTCAAGATTAAGAGTGTCTCCCTCACTTTCCCTTAGTGCAGAATACAGAGGCCAGACAGCCAAGCATCAGAGATTGGAGCAATTGTATATGTCACAGTGAAGCTTTGGGCAGGATGCAGTATCTTAGGATGTACATCCTCTAAGAGAATGTAGATCATTAAGCTCAACTCCTAGCCTTCATTTTACCTGCAGAGAAAAGAAGCTCCAGTAGAGAAACGACTTGCACATGGTCACACCCATTACTTGTGGTCATAGATAAAAGTATAGACATGTATACCTACATACACAAATTTTTGTACACATTTTATTCTGCAGTATGTCCTGTCTACCCTCGGCTTTTAAAAGGCAGCCTGCCATTCTCACATCTTACTAGACAATAAGCTCCTAAAATGCAAGTAGACAAATGTTGGCTGAACGTCTTCTTTAATATGTAACCTTTTGTATGGTAATCGTATGCCTTGCTTTATTCTCCTTGTCTAGAAAAATAAATATCAGAAATAAGGCTATGTATTAGTCAACTATTAACACAATAATGCTGCATAACAAGCCAGCCCAAAGATCAGTGGCTTAAAACGGCTGTCCTATTATCATCCCTGCATGTGCAGGTTGGTGGGTTCAGGTGGTCTGGTCTGAGCTCTGTTTTGCTTCTCTCTGAAGGTCTGAATGTTGGTTGGAGCAGCACTGATCCGTGTTCCTCTCATGCCTCATCTGTGACTAGTGGGCTGTCCCAGAAATGTTCTTCTCATCAGAATGGCAGGAGGCAAGAGGGAAAGCAGAAACATGTAAGGTTTCTTAACACCTGGACTCAGACCTGGTGTAGCTATCTCCACCAAAGCAAGCATGGCTAAACCAGAGTCAAGTAGCAAGTACACATATCCTGCACATTAGTGAGAGTAACTTAAAAGCCTCATGCTCAGGGCATGGGCATAAGGAGGAGGGAGAATCAGGGTCAGTAGTGCAATCTATCAGAAGTTAAAATCTTCTTTGAGGATCTCCTTCTATTTTGGGTTGGTGCATATACACTTTCAGACCTTTAATTATATGTGTTCTGCAAAAAATATCAAGTGTTTATTATATGAATGTGTATATATATTGTATCACGTTGTATGTATTGCTCCACTTGTGTTCATCACTCAACAATACCTCTTGGATGACTTTCTGTATCGGCACATACAGCTATCTCATTACTTTTTTTTTTAACATCTTTTTGGAGTATAATTGCTTTACAATGCTATGTTAGTTTCTGCTTTATAGCAAAGTGAATCAGCTACACATATACATATATCCCCATATCCCCCCCCCTTGTGTCTCCCTCCCACCCTCCCTATCCCACCCCCTAGGTGGTCACAAAGCACCGAGCTGGTCTCCCTGTGCTATGCGGCTGCTTCCCACTGCCTATCTGTTTTACGTTTGGTAGTGTATATATGTCCATGCCACTCTCTCACTTAGTCTCAGCTTACCCTTCTCCCTCCCCGTGTCCTCAAGTCTATTCTCTACATCTGAGTCTTTATTCTTGTCCTGCCCCTAGGTTCTTCAGATGCATTTTTTTTTTTAAGATTCCATATATATGTGTTAGCATATCAAAACTACAATGAGGTATCCCCTCACCGGTCAGAATGGCCATCATCAAAAAATCTACAAACAATAAATGCTGGAGAGGGTGTGGAGAAAAGGGAACCCACTTGCACTGCTGGTAGGAATGTAAATTGATACAGCCACTATGGAGAACAGTATGGAGGTTCCTCAAAAAACTAAAAATAGAACTACCATACGACCCAGCAATCCCACTACTGGGCATATACCCTGAGAAAACCATAATTCAAAAAAGAGTCATGTACCACAATGTTCATTGCAGCTCTATTTACAATAGCCAGGACATGGAAGCAACCTAAGTGTCCATCGACAGATGAGTGGATAAAGAAGATGTGGCACGTACATACAATGGAATACTACTCAGCCGTAAAAGGAAACGAAATTGAGTTATTTGTAGTGAGGTGGACGGATCTAGAGTCTGTCATACGAGTGAAGCAAGTCAGAAAGAGAAAACCAAACATATCATTACTTTTAACTGTTTCATGATATTATAAAGAATGAATGCACGTATCTACTTAGCCATTTCTCTATTGTTAGACATTTAGATGAGTGTGTAATGCTCAGTATTATAAACAGTGCTTTTAATGAAACTTGTTGTACATTTCTTCTCATTTTTCCCCAGGTTAGCCAGCAGAAATGACTATTTTAGGGCACGATGCCTGTGAATTTCATATTGTAATATAATTTTCAAAACTAATTCCAGTGTGGCTGTGTAAGTCTACTTTTCCTCCAGCAGCAAACACATACCTACTTGCCTACACCATCACTAACACTTATCAAACAGTTCATATTGTTTTTCTCTCAGATGAGTGAAAAACCTCAATTTCTCAGTCAGTGATTTGAGATCATTTTCATTTAAATGGTGGATCATCATTCTCCACAAAGCACATTATATAAAACAAAGTAATATACTACTATGGCATAACATAGTGCTTTCGAGAATCCCTAACACACTTAGCCCCACTCTGGTCCTTTAGCATTGTACAGAGGACACTATAAATAGTCTTTCTCATGTCACAGTTTACCTCGTTTGGAATAAAGACACAGACCTACTAGAGAACGGACTTGAGGATATGGGGAGGGGGAAGGGTGAGCTGTGACAAAGCGAGAGAGAGGCATGGACATATATACACTACCAAACGTAAGGTAGATAGCTAGTGGGAAGCAGCTGCATAGCACGGGGAGATCAGCTCAGTGCTCTGTGACCACCTGGAGGGGTGGAATAGGGAGGGTGGGAGGGAGGGAGACGCAAGAGGGAAGAGATATGGGAACATATGTATATGTATAACTGATTCACTTTGTTATAAAGCAGAAACTAACACACCATTGTAAAGCAATTATACCCCAATAAAGATGTTAAAAATATTTTTACCTTGTTTGATATAATCTCTGAGGATCTACACCCTGACTTTAACCCCTACTTCTGTCTTATCCAGAATGGTTGAGACAATTGTTTCATTTCTCTCATCAGTACTGTCTCAAATAAATACTTCACTCATTACTGAAACCTCATTATTCTCCACACCCAAAGCCCAAAGCGTAACGATCTCATTCGTCTCTCTCTTTTATGGCAAATGGGAAAAAGAAAAAAAAACAGGCTCTAGGAAAATGATCTGATTCCTTATCTTTAACATCATGGGTACAGAAATTAAGGACATCCTAGGTTCCATGATCTACGAAAAATGATGTGAGAAGAGATAAATATGAATGAAGAGTATGGTCTGGTGAGAGAGCACTTGAGTAGCTTCCAGGAAAAATGGAACCTGCAGGCCCCCTCCCACACATCCACCCTCTGCACTAATTACAGTAAAATTGGGAAAAATAGATAAACTTTCTTACCTTATTTCTTTACCTAAAGAATGAAAAATACCCTGAAAAATTGTGAGCAGGTAATTAATGTGTGTGCATGTGCAGGTAAATGGCTCCCATATTACTACATATATGTACACAGTGAGAAAACCATCAAAATTAATTATTTTCACCAGCATGGGATAACCAATGTAGTCTTAAGCCATTTCCAAAAGAGGACACTTAGTGCTGGATTTAATATGTATGGGCCATCATTTTTACTAATTTTGTAATCATTCAGACAAATTAAAGATAAAGGTTTACTTGGCCCAAGAACAGCTCTGGACACCCCTGAGGGAATGAGAAATTGGATCACATTTGTCCTCACATCAGTCTAGCAGTCTGAGAGAAATGTAAGTCCATGGATTCCCTCGCAAAGTCTTCTAGTCAGTCACATGTATGCCACCTGGGGCGCTGGGGAGAACACTGATCTACATTAAAATGAACAGAAGTTTCGGAACTACACGTCATGAAGAGGACTGTGGGTCAGAAGGGACTGGTGTGATTTCTCCCTAGTCACCGCTTCACCTGAGCTCTACCAGCACCCACCTTGCGCCTCAACTGGTGGTCAGCGCAGAAGGATGAACGGACACCAAGTGTTGATATTGTGGCTCTTCACCTGGTGGGGATGGGTTGGAGTAGAAGATGACTCTGTTGGTGGGATTAAGAGGTTGAGTTGCATGGGTCTGGGGACAGTGTCAGCTCATGTGAGACTTGTGGAACTGCACAATCTTCAAGCATCGAGTTGTCCTGAGTAGAGACATGTGAGTTAGGAAATCTGAAACGTCAAAAATCAGGAGTGTAGGGGGAGTGGAGAGAAGCAGTTATCAAAGTCATGGAAAAGACAAAGTGTTTGCCAGCTGGGAAAGACAGAAAAAGACACACAGTATAATCGTGGTGGTGGGTGAAGAGGGTGGTGTGCTGACCTAGTGTTAATATGGAAACTGGAATTGCTTTTGTAAGTCAGTGGCATAGGTATTCGTAAGTGAACTGGCCTATTTTGGAAAACAAAAACAAAAACATGGAAGCCAAATCAGAACTTTTATAATCAATCTGCCCCTGTTCTTAGTCACTTTCAGCTCCTGTCGCTGTCTGCACCCATCCTTCTCCAACCTCTCCACATGTCTTAAATCCCAGGCACTCTAACCTCACTAAATAACTGCACCTTATCCTCATAAGGCACATACTTCTGTGCTTTTTCTCCTTGGTATTCTCTTCCCCTTCTCCATGGAATGCCTCATCACCATTTTCTTGCTTGTAAAACTCCTATTCATCATCCAAGCGTGGAACCTCCCCTGCCAAGCCATCCATGCCTTTTTCAGGCAAAGTTGGCTCCAGTTGCTTCTGTGTTCCTGCTACAAGTCAGGAAGCCATGTGTGATGGTTTCAGAAAACCCAACCTTTCTTCTAAGATTCTCACCAAGGAAACTAGAAACAGACTTTAAACTTGAAACAGACTCTAAGCGTACAATCTCTATCAATCACCAGCACCTGTCCCTTCCCTGAGACAGACTACTGCTAGAAAAATCTTTCTAAAATGCATCTTCCATCACGTTGCACTTCAATATGTATAATCTCAACATTTTTGTATGTGAAAATAACACCCAGAGAGTTTCATGGCACATCTGAGGCTTTTTACAAATGCGGAGCTCAGAGAGGTTGAGATTTGACCAAGGTTGGAGAGCTAATAAATGGCAGAGAGAATATTTGAACTCAGATCAGTCTGCTTCTAAACGTGCTGCCCTACACTGCCCCTTTCTGCCACATTGCAAGGGGCAGGACCCCCTTTCTGTGCTGCTTGCCTCTGAACTGGCAATGCATTGGGTAATTTGGGAAAGAAATGTTACATAAGCAACGTAACATATTTCTTATGCACAATATGTCTCTGCAGCCTGAGCTTATTTTAAATCAGCCATGGGAATGTGTATTGGTGAACACATACTGAGCTAACAGATGGGAGTGGGCACCTTTGTCACTCATAAATATAGCACTTTGACCACAAGTGGAGGAAACTCAAGTGGTGAAATGTACAGCTAATACTTCTTTCCCATTTCTCTATTTACAACTTTTTTTCTATGCCTTTAACACACTCTCTGTCTCTTTCTCTAAATCTCTCTCTCTCTCTCTCTCATCTCTCTTCCACATGCACACAGACATACACACACACCCCATTAGCAAGTTTGCTTGTCCATATAAGAGGATAAATATGGAAGCATTTTTATCATCCAGGCACAAGTGTACTTCCTGGAGCTAACATGGTTCTAACTTGGTTCTTGTTTCCATTCTTTTCTACTGAACCTCAACCTGAAGGTTCAGGGTGAAGGAAACTTGTTTTGTGGGTCATATGGTCTCTGTATCCCCACTACTCAGCTCTACCACCATAAAGCAAAACCAGCCTTTGACTTTACATAACCAAGTAAGAGTGCCGGAGTTCCAACAGAACATTCTTTCTGAAGGCAGGATCTGGACCATGGGCAAAGTCTGCTGACCCCTGCTTTGGAGAAAAGAATGCTAATGTGTCCTACGAACTTGCAGAGCCCTGGTCTTTCTGTGCTTCTGGTATCTTGCTTATAAAATGGGAAGAATTCTTGATTCTTTTTTTTTTTTTTTTTTTTGCGGTACGCGGGCCTCTCACTGTTGTGGCCTCTCCCGTTGCGGAGCACAGGTTCCGGACGCGCAGGCTCAGCGGCCATGGCTCACGGGCCCAGCCGCTCCGCGGCATGTGGGATCTTCCCGGACCGGGGCACGAACCCGCGTCCCCTGCATCGGCAGGCGGACTCTCAACCACTGAGCCACCAGGGAGGCCCAATTCTTGATTCTTTTTAAAAAAATGTACAAAACATACAAGTAGGCTATTTATATTTAAATGATTTAATCGCCATTGTAGCCTGGAAAGATTGATGTGATTCTTGTTGTATGGATATGGAGACTTACAGAAGATAAGGGAGTTTCCACCTAGTCATGTAGCAGGTGAGTGGCAGAGCTAGAAAATAAATTTGATTTTAAACTAATGGGATGCCAAAATACATGAGCACCTCTGCTATAATGATCAAATGAGAAACCTTATTTCCAATTCTTCTGGTAAGTTTCTTTGGGAATCTTTATGTAGCTTCAATATACTTATATTATATATACAAAAGCACTTTGCACAGGGTTAAGCCCGATTGCATGCACTCACATGTGACTACCAAGGTGTAGGTTCATAGAAGCTGGATGAGCACCAGCTTAGCTCAGAAGACAAGAGGCTCAGGTTTGCACTGTGAAACGCCCAGGACAAAGTGATCCCTCCAGGGAGGTGCAGGAGCCGTGTGGTGAGAATATGCCCAAACTGCAAACCACGTCTGGGGGCTGCTGGGCAGGAGGAGCGCACTGTGAGTGTGGGAGGCGGTGTTGGGCAGGATGCTAAGACAGCCATGCCTCAGTGACCGCAGCTGACATGGCGTCAGTATAAAGTGGAGATGTGACTCAAACTCAGGTGAGATCTAGGGGTATGTTTAAGGATTAAAGTGAGAATAGTTCACCCCTGTAGGTATATGGGCGAGGGTTTGGTTTTAGAAGAAGAGACTGTGGGATTTTTCAGAGATTTTTTTTTTTTAATTGTAAAATACTCGGCATGGATCAATAACTCTAGCAGGGTATGTAATGTAGTATAATCAGCTGAGTTCAAATCCAACCATTTATGACGCATGTGACTTAAGCTCTCCAAGCTTCAGATTTCTCTTTTATTGCAAAGAGATCGTAATAGTTTTCTAACAGTGCCTTGTTCATGGTTAAATAAATATTGGTTGTTACTTATTATTATTATCCAAGACACCTGTGCATGTAGGTGACCAGTAAGTCCCATGGAATATTGACAACACGGCAGGCAGAAGCCCGATCACACCTGGGGACTGCCCATCCCCTCGGGAAGGATGGAGCCACAGAATCCCTATAACCAAAGCTCTTCTTATTCATGGGGCGGGAGCCTTCTTCAAATCACAGTTGCCCTCTCTGGGTCCAGAGGAAGGAGTAAACTGACTATCATGACTAACTGGTCAATGCCCCTGGATGCCTGCCAACATGCTCGCTTGCTCTTCTGTGGCAAAAGGCATGAGGAAAGGTAACTGCACTGATTACATCTACTAAGATTCAGAAGCTGCGCTCCACGTTTTCATTGATACCATCTCATTCAACCTGGAAGGCAACCCTGTAATGATACTTTATGAACTTAGATTTCATCTACTGCTAGATCCTCTGGTTCATTTCCTCTTGGATATATTCAATATTTCTTTAAAGTGGGAACATGGATTGCCAGAGATGTTTCTATTGATGGAAAGATTCTGGCATGAGCTTCCAGTGCTAGTGACTCCAGTTCATCTGAACCACGAGGGCAGTGTCTACTGCCTTGAGAAAATAGGTCATTTACACTACAGACTGGTGAATGTCTCCTTCTCACTAAGAAGACAATAGCCCCAGATACTAGCCCTAGGGAAGAGATATTCATAGAGCTATTCACTCATTCAAAAATGTATTCAGAAGCGTTATTATATTTTGTGTGTCAGGAATAGTATGGTATGTAACTATGGGCACACAGAATGTTGGGACCTCAGCAACGAGCAGCAGGTGGACGAGATGGATTTTATTTAGAGAATGCTGGGGACTACTAACACAGCTTCTCTGCAGGAGAAACCCTCCATGTTCATCAGAGCATGGTGGACTCTGGGTTTCCTTATCCATCTAATCAACATGGATTAAGTGCATGTGGTACCAAGAGGCAGGAAGATGCAGCAGTTGAGAATGTAGTCTCTGGAGCGTGCTGCCTAGATTAACATCCCTTCACTGTCACTTCTTGGGCAATTTCCTTAGCCTCTCTGAGCCTTTTTCCTCCTCCGTAAAAATGAGGGTTAAAAAAAAGAATATTTATGATAATTCGATGAGTTAATGCCTAAGACACACTTATTCGATAAAGTTTAGCTGTTACTATTGTGTATTACTATTACAATATTTACCAGTCACAGAGCCAGACACTGAGACATGGAGAAGAAAAATTTTTTAACTTAAGTATATGAAGATTGACAATAAAATGTAAGGCAGCAGAAAGCAACAGCCTCATTCTCCAAAAACCTTTTCATTTATCACCAGATCCCAGATGACGTCTGGGGGCAAATGAAGAAATGATCCAGAGCCTCACATTTCCTCTCCCTACTCTCACTGTTGTTTACCATTATATGACTTTGGAATCCTATTGAATATATAATTTGATGCATTTCCCCGCTCAAAATCAGAAGTCTACATAGTTTCAGGTCATCAATTATTTCTTTTTTCTCATGGGTTCAAGGTCAACAAAATGAATTAATTTTAATCCTGACACATGACACTCTCTTCATTGGTCCATTCAAGGCCCCCTTTTCTCTACTCTCTGCTCAAAACAGGCACAATGAAAAGTTTTATACCCAATGTATACCCAACAAAAACCATAAATCCCTCAGTGTGATCTGTCTCCATCCTCTGTGCCCTCTGCCCCCACCTGAGTAAATAGTATTCTAAATTCGGTGTTCAACATTCCCTTGCTTTGCATTTTTAATATTTTTTTCACATCTATATGTACTCAAAAAAAGCATATTTGGGTATTTGGGTCTTCTAACATTATTTAAAAAGATCTCATATTTTATGTAATCCTTTGGAACCTTTTTTTTTTTAAATTATGCAGCTAAGTTTCATTCACAATATTGAATGGAGGGGTGGTTTGTCCATTTCAGCAGCTTTAACACTGTGCTTAATGTACATTAACTTATTTTTCCATTCTTCTGCCAATGAGAATTTGAGAAATTTCCATGTTTTTTTGTATTTTTTAGATACCCTATTGATGCGACATCCTTCTAACCACTGGAAGGTTTACTTTCCACTTTTTTTTTTTTTTTTTTTTTTTTGTGGTACGCGGGCCTCTCACTGTTGTGGCCTCTCCCGTTGCAGAGCACAGGCTCCGGACGCGCAGGCCCAGCGGCCATGGCTCACGAGCTCAGCCGCTCCGCGGTATGTGGGATCCTCCCGGACCGGGGCACGAACCCGTGTCCCCTGCATCGGCAGGCGAACTCTCAACCACTGCGCCACCAGGGAAGCCCTACTTTCCACTTTTATAACTTGAATGGCAGAGGTAGGATGTTTCACGATCTTTACTGTCTTTCCCTGAATACTAATTCAGAGGAAGATATCCTCATATGTTTATATGTATCCTCTGGCCAATAACCATATATTGAGTAATTTTCTGAGAATCACAGAGCCACAGGGCTGGTATTCAAACCTAAATTATTCAGATTTTAAAATCAAGCCGTTTCCTGCAGTATGGTATAATGATGACAGCACTGGAAACAGACAGCATTAGTATTGAATTAGCTGTCGGCTCTGAGAGTTCTTTGAATTTCTGGTAAATTTTTTAATGTAGACATTTGGAGCTCATTTCATTGACAGGAGATCTGTGCTATCACAATGATATATTTATAAACCATCCTCCAAGCTAGATTATTTGGAAAGAGGAAACAGATCTTTGAATAACTTTGAGGGGAAAAAATGAGAAAAAAAAATCAAACTTCCTTCTGCATAATCACAGAATTTCAGAGTTGGAAGAAAACTAGAAATAAGCGCAGCCTCTCCTAGCTCTCTGCTCTGCTACTTTATTTTACAATCAAGAAAACTGGTAACCATACCTCGACATGACTTCCTCAGGGTTACAATTTGCTGGTGGAAGAGCTGTGACCAAGACCCAGGATGCAGAGGTATCAGTTATCCTTTGACGTGTGACAAACCACCCCATATTCAGTGGCTTTAAACCACACTCATGTCATTTACTCATCACTCGGTAGGTTATCAATTTAAGCTGGATTCAGCAGGGTGTTTTTCTGGCTGGACTTATTTAGAGTAACTTTTGCAGTTTTAGTCAACTAATGGGTTGGCCGGTCTAGGGATCCTAAGCTGGGATGGCTTGTCTCTTTTCTATGATGTCACCTCCTTTATTAGACCAGCCTGGGCTTTCTTCCTTGGTGGTGATAAGAGTTTCTGGGAGTAGAGAAGCTAATCCCTAGTCCACAAGCACATTTCAAACTTCTGTTTTCTTCACATTTGTTGATGTGCTATTGGTCAAATCACATCACATGCCCAAGGCCAGATTTAAAGGATGAAGAGAAAGATTTTAAGTTTTGATGAAAGGCACAGAAAAATCACATTTTTTTTCACAATGCAAATTAATTTTTTAAATGAACTGACTTGAATTATCCTCCACAGCGGCTTTACCATTCTGCCTTCCCCGCAACAATGAATGAGATTTCCTGTTGCTCCACATTTTCACCAGCCCTGGGTGTTATCCGTGTTTTAGATTTTAGCCATTTTAGTCTGTGCATGGTGATATCTCGTTTTAATGTGTAATTCCCTAATAACCTTTGGTGTTGAACATCTTTTCATATGTTTTTTTAGGACAAGTTTTAATCTATAGATCAAGTTGGAAAGAAACAGTATCTTAACATTTTAAAGGTGTATACATGGGTCCTGCCCACTGTCTGCTGCACACAGTGGGGTGTTGCTCCAGGACCTTGCTTCAGACAGGGTGAGGTAACACCAACCTCGGAGCCAGATTTGCTAGGTTTGTACCCTCGCCCCAACATTTAAGTGCTCTATGGCTTTGGGCAACTCAGGTAGCATGAATCTCCTCAGCACAGAGAGAAAGCTTCACTGAAAACTCATTGCCGAGCGGCGGGGGAAGCCGGATGCCACGATGGCAGCAGCAGGCTTCATGGCAAGAATCACGGCTTGCAGGCCTCCCTGGGCGGTCTCGTCTTCCTGCAGCTTGTAGACCCTCAGGCTTAGGAGCTGTTTCAAGCACACAACCTTGAGAGAGTAAGGTGTTCTTGAGACCATCTGTAGCGAATCCGTGACTGAACCCAGTGAAGACCACTGTATAAGTGTTTAAGGTTCTGGCAGTGCATGCGGAGACCTACTCTTTTAGCCACAGGCTGCTGGAGACAGCCTCGTAGACAAAGTGCTCCCAAGTCAGCCTGTTCTAGCTGAACAGCTACGGTAGACCCTCATAATCTGACTTCATAATGGAGACTGCTACACTCACTGCCGTGTGGCTGACAGGGTCTTGCTGCTCCGGCCGGGTGTAAGGCCTGAGCCTCTGAGGTGGGAGAGGCGAGTTCACGACATTGGATCACCAGAGACCTCCTGGCCCCACATAATATCAATTGGCGAGAGCTCTCCCAGAGATCTCCATCTCAACGCTAAGACCCAGCTCCACTCCATGACCAGCAAGCTCCAGTGCTAGAAATCCCAAGCCAAATGACTAGCCAAGACAGGAACACAAGCATACTCCTTAGCAGAGAGGCTGCCTAAAATCATAATAAGTTCACAGACACCCCAAAAGACACCACTGGACACACTCCTGCCCACCAGAAAGACAAGATCCAGCCTCATGCACCAGAACACAGGTTATCAGTCCCCTCCACCAGGAATCCTACACAAACCACTGAACCCACACTACCCACTGGGGGCAGACACTAAAAAACAATGGGAACTACGAACCTGCAGCCTGAGAAAAGGAGACACCAAACACAGTAAGTTAAGCAAAATGAGAAGACAGAGAAATATGCAGCAGATGAAGGAGCAAGGTAAAAACCCACCAGACCAAACAAATGAATAGGAAATAGGCAGTCTACCTGAAAAAGAATTCAGAGTAATGATAGTAAATATGATCAAAAATCCTGGAAATCGAATGGAGAAAATACAAGAAATGTTTAACAAGGACCTAGAAGAACTAAAAGGGAAACAAACAATGATGAGCAACACAATAACTGAAATTAAAAATACTCTAGATGGAATCAATAGCAGAATAACTGAGGAAGAAGAATGGATAAATGACCTGGAAGATAAAATAGTGGAAATAACTACCACAGAGCAGAATAAAGAAAAAAGAATGAAAAGAATTGAGGACAGTCTCAGAGACCTCTGGGACAACATTAAATGCACCAACATTCAAATAATAGGGGTCCCAGAAGAAGTAGAGAAAAAGAAAGGGACTGAGAAAATATTTGAAGAGATTATAGTTGAAAACTTCCCTAATATGGGAAAGGAAAGAGTCAATCAAGTCCAGGAAGCACAGTGTCCCACACCAGATAAATCCAAGGAGAAACACGCCAAGACACATATTAATCAAACTATCAAAAATTAAATACAAAGAAAATATATTAAAAGCATCGAGGGAGGGCTTCCCTGGTGTGGCAGTGGTTGAGAGTCCGCCTGCCGATGCAGGGGACACGGGTTTGTGCCCCGGTCCGGGAAGATCCCACATGCTGTGGAGCAGCTAGGCCCGTGAGCCATGGCCGCTGAGCCTGCACGTCCAGAGCCTGTGCTCCGCAACAGGAGAGGCCACAACAGTGAGAGGCCTGCGTACCGCAAAAAAAAAAAAAAAAAAAAGCAGTAAGGGAAAAGCAACAAATAACATACAACGGAATCCCCATAAGGTTAAGAGCTGATCTTTCAGCAGAAACTCTGCAAGCCAGAAGGGAGTGGCAGGACATATTTAAAGTGATGAAAGGGAAAAACCTACAACCAAGATTACTCTACCCAGCAAGGATCTCATCAGATTTGATGGAGAAATTAAAATCTTTACAGACAAGCAGAAGCTAAGAGAATTCAGCACCACCAAACCAGGTTTACAACAAATGCTAAAGGAACCTCTCTACTACTACTCTTCGTTGCGGTGCACGGGCTTCTCATTGCGGTGGCTTCTCTTGTTGCGGAGCATGGGCTCTAGGTGTGCGGGCTTCAGTAGTTGAGGCTCAGGGGCTCAAGAGCACAGGCTCAGTAGTTGTGGTGCATGGGCTTGGTGGCTCCATGGCATGTGGGATCTTCCCGGACCAGGTCTTGAACTCATGTTCCCTGCATTGACAGGTGGATCCTTAACAGCTGCACCACTAGGGAAGCCCCACAATATACTTTAAAATAAAGATTATTACAAGAGACAAAGAGGGACACTAGGCAATGATCAAGGGATCAATCCAAGAAGATATAACAATTTTAAGGATTTATGCACCCAACATAGGAGCACCTCAATACATAAGGCAAATGCTAACAGCCATAAAAGGGGAAATTTACAGTAACACAATAATAGTAGGGGACTTTAACACCCCACTTTCACCAATGGACAGATCATCCAAAATGAAAATAAATAAGGAAACACAAGCTTCAAATTACACATTAAACAAGATGGACTTAATTAATATTTATAGGACATTCCATCCAAAATTAACAGAATACACTTTCTTCTCAAGTGCTCATGGAACATTCTCCAGCATAGATCATATCTTCTTTGGGTCACAAATCAAGCCTCGGTAAATTTAAGAAAATTGAAATCGTATCAAGTATCTTTTCTGACCACAACGCTATGAGATTAGATATCAATTACAAGAAAAAAACTGTAAAAAATACAGACACACGGAAGCTAAACAATACACTACTAAATAACCAAGAGATCACTGAAGACATCAAAGAGGAAATCAAAAAATACCTAGAAACAAATCACAATGAAAATACGACAGCCCAAATACTATGGTATGAAGCAAAAGCAGTTCTAAGAGGGAAGTTTACAGCAATACCATCCTACATCAAGATACAAGAAACATCTTAAATAAACAACCTAACCTTACACCTAAAGCAATTAGAGAAAGAAGAACAAAAAAACCCCAAAGTTAGCAGAAGGAAAGAAGTCATAAAGATCAGATCAGAAATAAATGAAAAAGAAATGAAGGAAACGATAGCGAAGATCAATAAAACTAAAAGCTCGTTCTTTGAGAAGATAAACAAAATTGACAAACCGTTAGCCAGACTCATCAAGAAAAAAAAGTAGAAGACTCAAATCAACAGAATTAGAAATGAAAAAGGAGAAGTAGCAAGTGACACTGCAGAAATACAAAGGATCATGAGAGCTTACTACAAGCAACTATATGCAAATAAAATGGACAACCCAAAATGGATAACCAGCCAAGAAATGGACAAGTTCTTAAGAAAGCACAACCTTCCGAGACTGAACCAGGAAGAAATAGAATATATAAACAGATCAATCATAAACACTGAAGTTGAAACTGTGATTAAAAATCTTCCAAAAAACAGGGCTTCCCTGGTGGTGCAGTGGTTGGGAGCCTGCCTGCCAATGCAGGGGACATGGGTTCGTGACCCGGTCCGGGAAGATCCCACATGCCGCGGAGCGGCTGGGCCTGTGAGCCGTGGCCGCTGAGCCTGTACATCCGGAGCCTGTGCTCCACAATGGGAGAGGCCACAATAGTGACAGGCCTGCGTACCACAAAAAAAAAAAATCTTCCAACAAACAAATGCCCAGGACCAGATGGCTTCAAAGGCGAATTCTATGAAACATTTAGGTAAGAGCTAACACCTATCCTTCTCAAACTCTTCCAAAATATAGCAGAGGGAGGAATACTCACAAAATCATTCTACAAGCCTACCATTACCCTGATACCAAAAACAAGAGAAAGATGTTACAAATAAAACTACAGGCCAATATCACTGATGAACATAGCTGCAAAAATCCTCAACAAAATACTAGCAAACAGAATCCAGCAGCACATTAAAAGGATCATACACCATGATCAAGTAAGATTTATCCCAGTAATGCAAGGATTCTTCAATATATGCAAATCAATCAATGTGATACACCATATTAACAAACTGAGGGATATAAACCATATGATAATCTCAGTAGATGCAGAAAAAGTTTTTGACAAAATTCAACACCCATTTATGAAAAAAAGCTCTCCAGAAAGTAGGCATAGAGGGAACTTACCTCAACATAATAAACACCATATATGACAAACCCACAGCCAACATCTTTCTCAATGGTGAAAAACTGAAACCATTTCCACTAAGATCAGGAACAAGACAAGGTTGTCCACTCTCACAGCTATTATTCAACATAGTTTTGGAAGTTTTAGCCACAGCAATGAGAGAAGAAAAAGAAATGAAAGGAATCTAAATCAGAAGAGATGAAGTAAAAGTGTCACTGTTTGCAGATGACATGATACTATACATAGAGAATCCTAAAGATGCTACCAGAAAACTACCGGAGCTAATCAATGAATTTGGTAAAGTAGCAGGATACAAAGTTAATGCACAAAAATTTCTTACATTCCTATACACTAATGATGAAAAATCTGGAAGCGAAATTAAGGAAACACTCCCATTTACCACTGCAACAAAAAGAATAACATACCTAGGAAAAACCTACCTAAGGAGACAAAAGACCTGCATGCAGAAAACTATAAGATACTGATGAAAGAAATTAAAGATGACATGAACAGATGGAGAGATATACCATGTTCTTGGATTGGAAGAATCAACATTGTGAAAATGACTATACTACCCAAAGCAATCTACAGATTCAATGCAATCCCTATCAAACTACCAATGGCATTTTTCACAGAGCTAGAGCAAAAAATTGCGCAATTTGTATGGAAACACAGAAGACCCCGAACAGCCAAAGCAATCTTGAGAAAGAAAAATGGAGCTGGAGGAATCAGGCTCCTGGACTTCAGACTATACTACAAAGCTACAGCAAACAAGACAGTATGGTACTGGCACAAAAACAGAAATATAGATCAACGGAACAGGATAGAAAGCCCAGAGATAAACCTACACACATATGGTCACCTTATCTTTGATAAAGCAGGCAAGAATATACAATGGAGAAAAGACAGCCTCTTCAGTAAGTGGTGTTGGGAAAACTAGACAGCTACATGTAAAAGAATGAAATTAGAACACTCCCTAACACCATACACAAAAGTAAACTCAAAATGGATTAAAGACCTAAATGTAAGGCCAGACACTATAGAACTTTTAGAGGAAAACATAGGCAGAACACTCTATGACATAAATCACAGCAAGATCCTTTCTGACTCACCTCCTAGAGAAACTGAAATAAAAACAAAAATAAACAAATGGGACATAATGAAACTTAAAAGCTTTTGCACAGCAAAGGAAACCATAAGCAAGACAAAAGGACAACCCTCAGAATGGGAGAAAATATTTGCAAACAAAGCAACTGACAAAGGATTAATCTCCAAAATATACAAGCAGCTCATGCGGCTCCATATCAAAAAAACAAACAATCCAATCCAAAAATGGGCAGAAGACCTAAACAGACATTTCTCCAAAGAAGACATACAGATTGCCAACAAACACATGAAAGGATGCTCAACATCACTAATCATTAGAGAAATGCAAATCAAACCCACAATGAGGTATCACCTCACACCACTCAGAACGGCCATCATCAAAAAATCTACAAACAGAGGCTTCCCTGGTGGCACAGTGGTTGGGGGTCCGCCTGCTGATTCAGGGGACACAGGTTCATGCCCCGGTCCGGGAGGATCCCATATGCCGCGGAGTGGCTGGGCCTGTGAGCCATGGCCGCTGAGCCTGCACGTCCGGAGCCTGTGCTCTGCAGCGGGAGAGGCTGCGGCGGTGAGGGGCCCACATACCACCAGAAAAAAAAAAAAAAAACTACAAACAATAAATGCTGCAGAAGGTGTGGAGAAAAGGGAACCCTCTTCACTGTTGGTGGGAATGTAAACTGATACAGCCATTATGGAGAACAGTATGGAGGTTCCTTAAAAAGCTAAAAATAAAACTACCATAAGACCCAGGAATCCCAGTACTGGGCATATACCCTGAGAAAACCATAATTGAAAAAGAGTCATGTACCACAATGTTCATTGCAGCACTATTTAGAAATAGCCAGGACATGGAAGCAACCTAGGTATCCATCGAGAGATGAATGGATAAAGAAGATGTGGCACATGTATACAATGGAATATTACTCAGCCATAAAAAGAAACAAAATTGAGTTATTTGTAGGAGGTGGATGGACCTAGAGTCTGTCACAGGGAGTGAAGTAAGTCAAAAAGAGAAAAACAAATATCCTACGCTAACACATATATATGGAATCTAATAAAAAAAGAAAGGTTCTGAAGAACCTAGGGACAGGACAGGAATAAAGATGTAGATGTAGAGAATGGACTTGAGGACATGGGGAGGGGGAAGGGCAAGCTGAGATGAAGTGAGTGAGTGGCATGGACATATATACACTACCAAATGTAAAATAGATAGCTAGTGGGAAGCAGCCACATAGCACAGGGAGATCAGCTCGGTGCTCTGTGACCACCTAGAGGGGTGGGATAGGGAGGGTGGGAGGGAGACGCAAGACAGAGGAGATATGGGGATATATGTATATGTATAGCTGATTCTCTGTGTTATACAGCAGCAACTAACACAGCAATGTAAAGCAATTAAAGAAAGATGTTAAAAAAATAATAAAACAATAAAAAACAATTTAAAACAAAACAAAACAAAAGATAGAAGTGTATACATAAAGGAATGGGAAGAACTTGTAGTCTGTTTTTTTTTACGGTCTACAACACAGATACCCGTATGATGTGCCTTCAATAACAATATGGCTCTTCTTATAATAAATAAAAACAAGTATAAGCAGTTTATATGAAGAAATTTTACCTAACATTTACCATTCATTAGGTTTGAGCCAGGAAGTGGCACATATTATTTTACATAATCTTCCCTCAAATGCATAATGTTAGGCATTAAGATCCCCACTTCAAAGCAAAATAAGTCAAGTTTTAAATAGAGGTGCTGTTCCCAGCACTGTTTGCTCTCATATCTACTGCTGGCCCTTTCCGTGTTCTGA
Source organism: Lipotes vexillifer (assembly GCF_000442215.2). Taxonomy (NCBI): domain Eukaryota; kingdom Metazoa; phylum Chordata; class Mammalia; order Artiodactyla; family Lipotidae; genus Lipotes; species Lipotes vexillifer. Next base: position 1,950,772 of record NW_006789191.1, read on the forward strand.
TCCCTGTCTTCAGGCCACATTTCTCAAGCAACTATATCAGATATTTTCCAGGTTTGGCCAACAGGAGGCACTAGAAATACATTGAAAGGAAGGAGAAAAGAAAAGCAAGGACTTTTCTCTTTTCTCTTTTCTGCCTCAGGTTGTAAGTCTAACAACCGCTGCCTCTGATGTGAAGCTTCATCTCTCAGCAGGCAGGTGCACCTTACTTTCTTCTGTTGGGTTTATTGCACAGACTCTGGTAACAACACCTCCTCCCTTTGTTCCACGAAGAAGTAATAGAAGCTTCCTCTCCTGCTAATATCTCAGTTGCCTCATTCTCCATTGCTTGGGCCCCTCCACATCTTTCATCGCCTGTGAATCCAAGTCCCTGTACAAAACCCATCTATATTATTTATGGCTAATATTTTATCTTCTTTTGCTGGACTCTGATTCACACAGAAGCTTTTCCAAATTCCCAAAGATTTTTAGAGGTAAAAATATAGGCCCAGATTGCATTCCCATTCCATGCTGCCTCTTATGTGAAATATTTATATGTAATACAGAATAAAACTTCTAAAAAATAATTGATGTCCCCAGAAAGATTAGAGCAGATACTGCTTCTATAAAATGAGAACAATATCATCTGAAATATGAATAAATATCAATTCAACAGTCTAAAGACAAATTCAAAGAAAGCCCTTGGGAAATAAAACAAAAAGTCAAAGAGATGGAAACTTGGAGAGGAAACATTTACAGATTACTATCCGCAAAGAAGATTTTATAAATAATGTCATGTACATACAGCTTCTAGTTGATGAAGTGGTTTGGTGAAATTACTGTGCCCACAAGTAACACATAAAATCTGGAAAAAAGATGAAAAAAGCAACAACAACCACCCATTTTGAAAGCAATTAAAAGTAGGAAGAATTTGGAGAAAGATGTCAAATGTACCAAGAGAGATGTGACATTCTGTGGCTTTTTTTTTTTTTTCCTGCATGAGGTTATTCTTCAGACTACCTGAAAGGTGGTAGAAAGTTACAATCTCACTGGCTTGCAGTGTCAAAGGAAAGAGTTAAAGTCAGGAAGAACAGAGGGACGTTTAGAGGGGGAGATAAAAGGGAAGGAGCTATAGGAGGCAGAAGTGCTAAAACCTCATGTGTAATCTCTGGCTCTAAACCATGTGTCAGAGATCTTGGGAAATGTCAAGGCACCCAGTGAAGAAACAGAAGCTGGAAACTGAAAGAACTGAGAAGAGGTTTTAGCTGATGTTTACACAGCGAGAGAGAGAGAGAGAGAGAGAGAGAGAGAGAGAGAGAGCGAGCGAGACCAGTGAACCAGCAACTGTGTGAATGAAATTTACAGGAATTACCCTGAGTGAAACAAGCCTAACACAAAAGAATGCATTCATTAACGTGAAGTTCTAGAACAGGCGTAACTAATCTATGGTGAACAAAAGTCAGAAAAGTGGTTGCCTCTCTGTAGGAGTGGGAGTTGACTGGAAAGAAACATTATGGAAATGTTTTGTATCTTGAGACAGGAATAGGTTACATGGGTGCATGCACTTGTTAAGAGTACACACTTAAGATTTGTGTATTTCAATGTACAGAAAGTTTACTTCACAATTTTTACATTATAAGATAACAATATGCACAATAATATAACGTTACATTTTAATACCTAGTCAATTTAGACACCATGCTAAGAAAATATTATCAAAGTTATCCAATTCAAATTAGACCACTTGAATACAGGGGAAAAAATAAAACTTTTAAAAGTTAGTCAATTATTAACCCCTAAAATGACCTAGGACACAAACAGGTTTATAGGATCAAATGTTAAAAATATTTGTATCCCATATTACATACATTTTTCTAGAATGAAGAAAAACATGAAAGTTCCACTACACATTTTACAAAGCTTGCAAAACCTTCAATGCCCACACTGGAATAAAGTAGCAAAAATAAAAATATGTCAAAGTAGGTTACAAATTTAAATTCATAAGTTCTAATTAAAAATCAGAGGCCTCCATAACTGAGTCTATGGAGACTCAGAAATGCTACTAAATTGCAATAAATTAAAATACTGACCAACATTTCAGAGAAAATCATAAAGAAAAGTTTAGTTTATTTTGGTTTTACTTTGACAAAATCATTTACATTTATAAATATAGTTCAATGTTATAATATTTAATGAAATTTGTGTTATCACTATGATGCAGTTACTAGAAATCTTAAATATTAGAACTCAAAATGTATGAATTATTGCTCTTCTTACTGTCATTTTCCTAAAACCATAACAAATTTTACTTTTTTTTTTTTTTTTTTTTTTTTTGCGGTACACGGGCCTCTCACTGTTGTGGCCTCTCCCGTTGCGGAGTACAGACTCCGGACGCACAAGCTCAGCGGCCATGGCTCACCGGCCCAGCCGCTCCGCAGCATGTGGGATCCTCCCGGACCGGGGCACGAACCCGCGTCCCCTGCATCGGCAGGCGGACTCTCAACCACTGCGCCACCAGGGAAGCCCCAGAATATTACTTTTTGTTCACTCGCTACATGTTTGCTTACTGAAAGTTACCATTGGGGTAGAACACTGTTTTTTTTTTTGCAAAATACTTTTGAGAGTTTTGACACTTTTTCTAATGACCTTTTACTATTTTGATATTAAAACATATATCTTTCATTTATCATTTATCCTCTTTAATTTTTTTATCTGGTTGAAATATGAAAATGTTTCTCAATTGTTTTTGCATGACATCCCTGACTATTATTTCTAAAATAACCCCCCTCCCACCTTCACACTCTGCCTCTTTACTCTGATTTTATTTGCTTTTGTAGACCTTTATAACATTTATCACTAACTGGTACTTTATTTTATTTTTATTTATAATTTGTTTATTATCTTTATCTCCCAATACCATATAATCTCTGTGAGGTGCTGGGATCTTACTCATTTGGTTTCACTATTATATCCTGACAGATAAAATAAATCCTGACAGATAAAATAATTCCTGACATATAGTAGCTGATTCATTAATATTTCATTAATAATTATTGAATGAACTAATGATTTGGGCATTCTACAAATGCCCAAATTATTAACTCCTAAATGTCTACATCTTCTGTGATATCCAAAATTTTACTTTGCAATCTGTTTATACTCCTATTGTATTTATCAGATGACTAGAATATCTGACAATCACAAGAGATAGAGTAAGTTTTACTATACAAACAACGATAGAAACCCAGTGTTAAAAGGGGAGGGATGTTTGAGTGGGAATTAACATAATTCATCAGATCAGTATTTTCTTTTCTTTTTGGTTCTTCCTAGGCAACCTCAAATGCTGACTCACATTATGAGTACTTAGGTAATGAGTGTCCCTGCATTAGTAACACAACTCAGCAATATGTTAAAAAGCAATAAAAGACCAAGTTTAAATGAAACCAGTTTAGTTCCAAAAATGTAAGGAAGATTCCACAATAGAAAATATATCAATATATTTCATCTCCTTAAAAGATTATGGAAGAAAAACAAAATATTCTCATCTAACTAGACAGTTAAAAAACATACTTGAGTACATGAAGAAATCTAGTTAGTTCAAGGATGACAAGAGTCAATATTGTAAAGACCTTTTCCTCCTGAAATTGATCTCTGCATCCAAAGGAATCCTAATCAAATCCCAATGAGATTTTTCATGGAGTTTGATAAAGTGTTTTAACATTCATATGGAACAGAAAACACATAAGAATAGCAGAGCCTATCAAGAGGTACAAAGTTCCAGTTATAAAAGAAGTAAGTCATGGGGATGTAATGAGCAGCATGGTGACTATAGTCAGTAAGACAGGAATAAAGACACAGACCTACTAGAGAGTGGACTTGAGGATATGGGGAGGGGGAAGGGTAAGCTGTGATGAGGCGAGAGAGTGGCATGGACATATATACACTACCAAGTGTAAGATAGATAGCTAGTGGGAGGCAGCCGCATAGCACAGGGAGATCAGCTCGGTGCTTTGTGACCACCTGGAGGGGTGGGATAGCGAGGGAGGGAGGGAGGGAGATGCAGGAGGGAGGAGATATGGGAACATATGTATATGTATAACTGATTCACTTTGTTATAAAGCAGAAACTAACACACCATTGTAAAGCAATTATACTCCAATAAACATGTAAAAAATAATAATATTGTATTGCAAATTTGAAAGTTGCTAAGAAAGTAAATCTTAAAAATTCTCACCACACAAAAAAATATCTGTACCTCTGTATGGTGACAGATGGCAACTAGACTTATTGTGGAGATCATTTTGTAAATTATGCAAACATCGAATCATTATGTTGTGCACCTGAAACTAATATTATGTTGTATGACAATTATACTTCAATAAAAAAATAGAATAAGATAGCTAATATTTCAATATAAATGAGATTAGTTTGATCAGAAACAAAATTTTTTTTAAAGTTTAATTAAAGGATTGTAGTATAAGTGTAAACTGCATACAAACTGATCATTAGAACAGATAAGAGAGTCCCTTAATAAATTCTCTTGCACTTGAAAATTCAGTTAATGGTTGACAGTGAAGAGTGAGACATCTGTTATACAACCCTAAGAGGTGAGAGTCCATATTGACGGCTATGTGAATGGTGCCCCCTAGTGAGCTGGACCGTGCATTACCTGCAGGATCACACAAGAAACCTCTGTCTTAGAAAAGGAGTAAATTAGTCCTTTACATGGTTTAGGATCATTTAGTCATAAATTTGAAAAAATAAAGTAAAATTGACCAACACTTCATACATTTAGACAAATAAGTAAGTGACTTAAGCACACAGTCTTAAAACAGAACTTCAAAAAGTTTAAAAGAAATTGTATGAGAATACTGTATGATTATAATGTTAGTATAAAGAAGCTGTCTGTAAAAAGACACAAAAAGCAAAATCAATACAGGAAGAAAATAAAAGAATTCAACTGAATCAAACTTCACTTTTGTGAAAAACTATCTCATAAACACATCAAAAGACAAGTAAAAGTGCTGAGAAAAAATATATGCTGGAATATATCAAATTGTCCAAAATATGTACAGAACCTCTTCAAATAAATCTGAAAAGCATGTAACTTTTAAAAGGTCCACAATTTAAGCATTCTTCCAAAGAAAAGAAAATACAGATTGTAAATAAAAATTTAAAAAATACTTAATCTAACTGCTAATTAGGAAAATTAAAATTGTGAGGAAACTTTTTTACAAAATAGGTTAGCAGGTTTTTAAAAAATATACATGTTGTCACCAAGTTGATGGAATTGATATATATATTCTCATAAAATGCTGCTTGGATTGAAATTTGATAAAGTATAATTTTATATTTCTATTAAAAGCAGGTTTATATAAACTATCATTAATCCATATCATAAAGATGATAGAAAATGGACTATAGCTCTGTACACTAACCAGAAAGATTTTCAAATTTTACACTACTTGAAAGCAATTTTTAAAAAATTGTATTATATTACACAATTAAAATGAAGCACATAAATCCATGAAACAAATACATAACTACGTATTTATGTAACATACATATACATAAAGCAAGGATAGAGATGATAAAATATAAGTTACATAAAATATAATCTCCAGGGCTTCCCTGGTGGCGCAGTGCTTGAGAGTCCGCCTGCCGATGCAGGAGACGCGGGTTCGTGCCCCGTTTCGGGAAGATCCCACATGCCGCGGAGCGGCTGGGCCCGTGAGCCATGGCCGCTGAGCCTGCGCGTCCGGAGCCTGTGCTCCGCAAATGGGAGAGGCCACAACAGTGAGAGGCCCGCATAACGCAAGGAAAAAAAAAAAAAAAATATATATATATATATAATCTCCATCCTTACTTTAGTAGATGAAGGTATACAAGAGAAGAGGGGCATTTATTATATCTAAATCATTTAAAGGTCTTTTTATGAGAACTTATTCCCAAGCAACTTCTATAATTTGCAATATATAAAACTGTAAAATAATATGAATTAAATTATGTCATTACTGTGTGAAATACCTTTTAAATTAATTTACTTTGTTACTTCAGATTTTGATATTTTTCTTGCTTTCTTCAGTGAATTATATTTTAAATCAATTTTAGTGCTTCACTAATATTTTCTCTACCTTTCACTAGGCTGAGCTTGCCAGAGTGCAGATAGGGTACCAATATCGCCTCTGAGTTGGTGTTTCTATTTATTCTGGAAGCGCAGGGCATGTGCTTGTCTCTCCTCCTGGTAGTGTCCTAATAATGGTGCCTCTACCCCCACGGCTTTGTACAGTGAGTCATCCCATGCAGTGCTAAGAAGAAGACTTATGAATTAACTAGCTATTAAAAGAACTTTAAACTGTCCTTTACATTCATTTCTGTAAGTTTGATTCAAGATCTTCTGCATTATGCATATTTTGTGTTTAAAGGAAAATACATGTTTACTGTTTACATTGAGTGTCTCACACACCATCTTCAAATACCTCTGAAACTCATAACATCTGCCTTTTACATACCATGTGGTCCCTGACATGAAGTAAAATATTAACACTTTATATTTTATACTGTAAATAACTGATGCTGTTATCCTTTGCACTCTAAGTGATATAAACCTTCAACTTATGGCTGTTCTTCCCATCAAGCCATCTCTCTTTTCCTCCTCAAATTTGCGAAGATTCAAAGGGGCGGAACACAGAAGAAAAAGTGTGATAAAAGGTTTGTTGTTTACTTCAGTATTAACGTTCTGTTGCAGATGTGTGTGGAGCTGGCTTGAAACTTGAAGGCACTTTGTGAATCGTGTCCAAATCGCTCCAAAATTTAATATCAGATCTTCCTTCTGGAGCCTCCTGCCTCAGTTACAAAACTTCAGACAGAATGCACATATCTTCTAGGATAAGGATGCTGTCTGAACCACATCTTTTCTCTCAGATCATATGTACAATCTGTCAATAGTGCCTTATTCTGCTTGGTGTTATACATTTAACATCTGGCTTATAGTACAGGGCAATAAAAGAAGAAAGGGCTGAAGCCACAAAGACCAGAGAGGAGAGACGGAGTATGAATCACATTTTTACAAAAAAATTCTAATTAAACTTCAGAAGCCAAGGAAAATCATTTGTGAAATTTTCAAGCAATTTTTCAATAATTTCAGAAGATCAGATGGAAAGATAATACTAACGCACTGCTCGCTCAAAGGTCGTCTACAGCGCCCCACAAACCTGCACATCTCCACTCAGCATTACACACACACCCACACATAAACACACACAGACAGCAACACCTAAGGCCACCTTAAATACCACAGATAATCCCACCCACAGCCACATGGACACATATTCTCTCTTTACTTACCACTGTGATGCTGTGATTTATAATAAATGTGTGTTTGGTCTTCATCCCCGTCCCTGTTTCTGGCACAGACCTCTTAAAGCCTTTGGGGTTTTCTCTGTGATGAGAGCAACAAAGCTGTCTCTTTTATGTCAATGGGTGACTTTTGGACCCACCTAAGGATGGGGCTGGTTGCCTGGAAAATCAACCACGTGATTAGAAGGTGGGAATTTTTAGTCCTACACCCTGACCTCTGGGGAGAGCAGAGGACCTGGAGGTGGAATCAGCCCCCAATGGCCAATGATTTAATGATCATGCCTATGTGAGGAAGTCTCCACAAAAACCCAGGAGGACTGGGTTCAGAGAGCTTCCAGGTTGGTGAGCACGTGGAGGTGCTGGGAAAGTAACTCACTTGGAGAGGGCACGGGAGCTCCCCACCCTTCCCCACACCTTGCCCTGCGCATCTCTTCCATCTGGCTGTTACTGAGTTATATCATTTTTTTTTTTTTTTTTTTTTTTTTTTTTGCAGTATGCGGGCCTCTCACCGTGTGGCCTCTCTCGTTGCGGAGCACAGGCTCCGGACGCGCAGGCTCAGCGGCCATGGCTCACGGGCCCAGCCGCTCCGTGGCATGCGGGATCCTCCCGGTCCAGGGTGCGAACCCGTGTTCCCTGCACCGGCAGGCGAACTCTCAACCACTGCGCCACCAGGGAAGCCCGAGTTATATCATTTTATAATAAACCAGTCATCTAGTAAGTAAAATGTTTCTCTGAGTTCTGTGAGCCATTCTAGCCAATTAATTGAACCCAAGGAGGGTTGTCATGAGAACCTCTGATTTATAGCCTGTCAGTCAGAAGTACAAGTGACAACCGGGCCTTGTGACTAGAGTCTGAAGTGGGAGAGTGGGGCGGGGTCAGTCTTGAGTCCTTTACTGTGGCATCTGATGTTATCTCTGGGTAGACAGTGTCACAGTGGAGTAGGCGACACTGCAGCTGGTGTTGCAGAGAATTGCTCCTTGTTGTTGCGGAACCACAACCCCATGCTGGAATTGGGTCCAGGAACCCCCAAATAACAACCAACACTTATGCATATACTCACAGACCCATCAACCTACATACACACACAACCCGTTGTTTGCAATCAAATGTGACCCTGTAGCAAAAGCATTTCCGAAGTAAAACCACTATCCAGTAGAAGTTACTCTCATCAGGCAAAGGCCAAAGGGAAGACAGTAATGTTATCGTGGCAAGGATGATCTTCAGAATTTAAAAAAGAGCGAAAGGGACACTTTTCTTGCTTTCAGCTTTTCCTAGATCCTAGTCAGCCCCCAACCCACGTCCTCTGGATTTAGTGGCAGTGCAGGGTGCTCCCATCAGGGATGTCGTCACCCTGCCCTGTATGTTTTCTCCACCCTTGCGCGAAGTGGAGGCATTCTTAGTCCTGAGCTGTGGCTCTTCAGCCTCCTAAGTCTGTAATGTCAGAGGCTAATTACGAGACTGGGCTGAATACAGAGTTTGCACTGTTAACCACAGCAGTGTCCTACCCCTCAAGCAAAATGTTTATAAATCACACCCTTCTTCCTCAAATCTCACCTTGACTCAGAATTTAAGTTCCTGGGACTTGGTAAACGTCACTGTTCTGGTGGCAGTCCTAAAAATTTACCTCCTTTTTCCCCTTTGGAATTTGCAGCTCTGAATAGAGTTACCAAATAAAATATAAGGCACACATCTCAATTTGAATTTTAAATAAACAATTAATTAATTAAAAGTATGAACCCCAAAATGGATGGGATGTACTTTTTCTAAAAAAATTGTTTTTATTTAAAATTCAAATTCAGCTGGACAGATTATATTTCTTTTAATGTTCTTATCCTTTTTAAAATATTGAAGTATATTTGATTTACAATATCGTGTTAGTTCCAGAGGCACAGCATAGTGACTCTATTTTTGCAGATTATATTCCTTTATAGGTTATTATAAACTAATGGGTATAAGTCCCCGTGCTATACAGCGTATCCTTGTTGCTTATTTGTTTTATATGTAGTAGTTTGTATCTGTTAATCCCATACCCCTAACCTGTCCCCCCCACTTCCCTCTCCCATTTGGTAAGCACAATTTGTTTTCTATATCTGTGAGTCTATTTCTGTTTTGCATATACATTCATTTGTATCATTTTTTAGATTCCACATATAAGTGATATCATATAGTATTTGCCTTTCTCTGTCTGACTTATTTCACGAAGCCTAATATTCTCTAGGTCCACCCACATTGCTGCAAATGGCAATTTCATTTTTTTAATGGCTGAGTAGTATTCCATTGCATATACAGACAACATATTCTTAATCCAATAATCTATTGGGGGGCACTTGGGTTACTTCCATGACTTGGCTATTGTAAACAGTGCTGCTATGAACACTGGGGTGCACGTATCTTTTCAAATTAGTGTTTTCATTTTTTTCCACCCAGGAGTGGAATTGCTGTATCATATGATAGTTCTATTTTTAGTTTTTTAAGGAACATCCATACTGTTTTCCATAGTGGCTGCACCAATTTACATTCCCACCAACAGTGTACAAGGGTTCTCTTTTCTCCACACCCTCTCCAACATGTATTATTTGTAGACTTTTTCATGATGGCCATTCTGACAGGTGGGAGTTGATACCTCATTTTGATTTTGATTTGCATTTCTCTAATAATTAGTGATGTTGAGCATCTTTTCATATGCCTGTTAGCTATTTGTATGCCTTCTTTGGAAAAAGGTCTGTTGAAGTCTTGGCAGACTGTATTTTTAACTGCTAAGTCTCACAACTCTAATTCTGCACGAGAAGCAGGATAAAAGAGAAAAATAGCAAAACATTTCTTTAATTATAATTTTAGTTTTTTAAATTAAAATTAAGTACAGGGACTTCCCTGGTGGTCCAGTGGTGAAGAATCTCCCTTCCAGTGCAGGGGACCCGGGTTCGATCCCTGGTCTGGGAACTAGAATCCCACATGCTGCGGGACAACTAAGCCCGTGCGCTACAACTACTGAACTTGCACGTCTCAACTAGAGAGCCCACGTGCTCTGGAGCCCCTGCGCCACAACTAGAGAGAGAAAGCCCGCATGCCACAACTGGAGAGAAGCCCGCGCGCCACAATGAAAGATCTCGCACACCTCAACAAAGATCCCGCGTGCTGCAACTAAGACCCGACATGGCCAAAAGAATAATAAATAAATAAATAAATAAATAAATAAATAAAATTAAGTACAAACACACAAAAGCAGTCAAAGAGAAAACATTTCTTCCTCCTGCGGGTGACCTATGAGGAAGTGGGCAGAGAGAAGCCTAGGTAGGAAAAGCCCAGAAAGTCTTCTTTTCCTATCATAAAATGGGGGAAAACAGACTGTGTTCCCAAAGAATTTACAAATTCCTCTGAATTAAGATTCATTATTTTTAGTTGAAAAGAATCTGTGTTATTTTCCTAGATAACTATACGATCTCAGACACAGAAAGGATTCTAAGAATCTCAGCTGGGTGAGGGGATAGTTAACATTTGAGCCTTAGATATTTGAATGGGAAGTCACCAGACAGTATATGGGGATAGGTGGAACCAGGTTCAATAAAAATAGACATCTTGGCAAAGAATCGATCTGAAAGGAGGCACAGACCAAATATCAGTGACACCATGTTAGGACATTTCTTATCACCACATGGAACATTGAATGAACATGTTGTAATCTTACTGGTTCCATACTCGGGCATGCAATCATTTTATTCTTTTAGCCTTCTTCTGTATAATGAGAGGAATACATTTGTTGATATTTTTCAGCTCTAAATAGAGCATTCCTTAAGATGCTTATAACTTACAATTGTACCGATCAGTGTCAAAGGTGTTTACAGTGAGGGGCGGGTCTGGTTTAGATGGGTCAGTTACTGGCTCCACTCATGTAACTCAAGTCCATACTAGAATATATTGCCATGTGGATCACCACGTAGCAGCTGAGGATGGACGTTGGTGTCCCAGCGTACCAGGGCACCATAAGAATATAACTAGCCTGCCTCTGAGACTGTATTACTCAGCATGCCTCTGGCTGCAGGTAAGATAATAACTGAATCAATGTGGCTTAAAATAACATGGGTTATTTTATGAGATAACAGTAAGTTCAGAGATTTGGTTCACAATTCAAATGTGTCAGAAAATTTCCAGTCTTTTCTGATTTTTTAAAACTCTGCCTCCTTAACCTATTGGCAATGTCTCAACATGACTGTAAGACGGCTGTGACAGCTCCAGGGACTAGGGCCTCATAGAGCGATGCCTGTAAATGGGAAGATATGAGCACACTCGCCACTGTTACATCTTTTAATTAGGAAGGGATGTCTTGCCTAGAAGCCCACCCTGCTTCTGGTCCCAGGAAAAATCTCTTGTGTCTCAATGACCAATAATGAATGCCCCCCAAATGAAGAAGGAATAAAAAAAATAAGAACATAATTATTTTGCAAGTCCTAACGAATGAATGGATGTAGCCAATAATTATCAGAGACTGCAAACTCCACCATAAAAGAGGCAATCAGACCTGGTATGCCTCCTGCTGGGTGAAGGGGTCTTGCTCAAAACGTTAAAACTGACCAAGACTCTAGACCCAGTTACCAATTTGCAGAAAATACAGAGAACAGTGTAACATGATAAACAACACAACAGGGATCCGATCAGTAAAATTCACACTCTGTTAAAATCTATCAGAAAAATAAATTTTAAAAATTAAAGAGATGGGTAGAGGAATCTACAAGTTAAAATATACCTACGAAATATAACAAGCAAAGACAATGTATGAACATTATTTGAATCCTAATTAAAACAATCAGCCCTTAAGATAAAGAAGATTACTGTCAATTTTAGACTCTATTTTAGGAGGTCATTTCCGTCAGCAAGAAACATGGGGTCGGGGCTTCCCTGGTGGCGCAGTGGTTGAGAGTCCGCCTGCCGATGCAGGGAACACGGGTTAGTGCCCCGGTCCGGCAACGGAGCGGCCTGGGCCCGTGAGTCATGGCCGCTGAGCCTGCGCGTCTGGAGCCTGTGCTCCGCAACGGGAGAGGCCACAGCGGTGAGAGGCCCGCGTACCGCAAAAAAAAAGAGAAACATGGGGTGACGATCAGTGTTTGCCCAGGGTTAATGAGACATCTGACTGAAAAACGGCCAGAGAATGCCTATGTTGCCACACACTAGGAAAAGTTATTTCCAAACAGACATGTTTTAAGGTTTATGATATTTTCACATTCACTTTGTTTATTTGCTTCCTGCCTTCCCCTTCCCACTGGGAATAGTTTCAGAAGAGCCAACTGTTACAGAAGTATTTTTGGTCCAGAGCTATTCAAGGAAGCGTTCAGAATCTCCTGGGAGAATCTGTTCTCAAGAGGCAGGCCACATGAAACTTATGGGGCTCAAGACTCTAGATGCAAAAACACACCGTAACTTTTGGAATTTATTCACAACCCTCCATTGTGGCTGAGCTATTTTCCTAATTAACAAACAGGTGATCCAGAGAGCATTTTACATGTTATAAAACCTTTTTATAAACATTTTGTTTCATGTGAACTCCCCAACCACTACATAAAGGAGGTGGTTCAGGGGAGTAGGAGCTTGTACCTTGTTGAATGCTTTCTAGGTGCTGGACAATTTGTTAATAGTTATTTTCTTAATTTATAAACAGCCCGGGCCAGTGGATTTTCCTTCTTTGTTTTACAGACTGGACAAATTGAAATTCTTAGAGATGATGAAAAGAGACCAAAGTCTCGTGGTAATTAACTGGTCGACTTCAAATGATAACATGTGATGTTCAGATGATGAGCTAAGGGTAGTGCCTAACGACTCAAGTGGTGCCAGCTACATTTTTTGAAAGAAAAAGATAAAATAAAAAAGGTTACTAGTCCGTGCAGCTCCCACGGGAACACTGGTCGTGAATCTAACTTTTTATTTGTCTGTTCTACTTACCTTCCATATCTATACATCTCGTCTGTTCTATGTATGCTACAAACTTCTCAAGTATCTGCTCATGATCTGCCATCCACTCAGCCCTATGCTGGGGGCCATGGGAGAAGCAGAAGTAGCATGAGTCATGGTCGGTAACATCAAAACACTCACGAAACAAAGGTGCTTATTAACCCCAAGAACAGTGCAATCTAATTGAATACAAAGCTGCAGCTAGAGCTCACCACCCCATCAGGAGCCAGCAATACTAGAAATTTAGGAGGAATGAACTTAGTGGATAGAGAGAGGAAGGAAGAAGATAAAGCGTGTGGTTTTTCCAACGATCAGAAGTAAATCCTACTGTGTCTCCTGTTGCCAGCTGTCTGTGCACTGTAGCAAGTCAATCAACCTTGCTGAGCCTTGATTTCTTTGTTGTAAAATGTGGATAATTACATCTAGCAAGCAAGGCTATATGTGTGTTCCTCCCTTTGTCTCTACCCTTTGTATTGATATTCCCTAAGTTTACCTACACAATCTTATTTCCCTTAGCAGATTGGGAGCTACCTGGGGACAAGTGCTGCATCACGGCCAGCAGTATTGAAGTCTTGCTCCTAATCAGCTCAGGTACAGACATGGCAATGACTCAACAATATTTATATAATGGAGGACAGACTTACTATCTACTTTTGCACATCACTAGAACCTTTTAGGGTTTTTTTTCCTGTATAAAATAAGGATAACAGTAATACAATAAATATGAAAATATGATAACTGCAAATGCCATAACAGTGTTAGGAGATGTTAATTACTAAACAATTTATTTTTATATATAAACTGCTTTCTTGAAGCTGAAAAATAGAAACTACAATAGTAGAGTGTCTCTTCTAAAATGTGCCCTTCACATACCAATTACATCCACTAGATTCAAAATATGTCAACAGCCGCTACTCATGCAGATTCCAAATGCACCAGTTAACTGAAACAGAATTCCTTCTTTCTCCTTACCCTATGTTCTAAGAAATCCCAGCCATGAAATCAGAGTTCAGGGATTGGCCATGCTTGGATGTTAAGGAACTGAGGATGCTGCAAGAGATACTACACGTTTCAGATACACATCTGCAAACATATGCATGCCCCTTGTCACACTGTCATAAAAATATGTTTATTCAACACAAGGTGTACAGTTGAGTTTTGTGTAGCTTGATTTCTAAAAGAGCATTTTTTGTGAGAGTTAACAGTAGCTGTGGTCCTTGGCACTGTGACTGCTACTGAGTTGAAAACTGCTGCAAATAAAAATATTGCTAATAAATATAGCAAAAAAAAGTTTGAAATGTGATACACAAACGGCTAGTGAATCTACTATAAATAATTCCATGTCACTATTCATCAAGTAAATGCAAATTAAAGCCATGAGTAGATAGCATTACAGGCATATTTTTTAAAGGACGATACTGAGCAGAGGACATGGAACAACCGGACCAGAATTCTCAAATACTGTGAATGGGTGTTTAAAACAGTACTTTGGAAGGTGATTATAAGTTAAATATACACTGTGATGCTTAATTTTATGTGTCAAATTGGATAGGTCATGGTGCCCAGAGACTTTCTAAAACATTATTCTAGATGTTCTGTGAAGGTGTTCTTAAGATGACATTAACCAACAGTAGGTAGATTTCTAATTTCTCTTTTGATTTTTCCTTTGATCCATGGGTTATTTATAAGAGTATTTAAGTTCCAAATATTTGGAATGTTTCTGGAGATTTTACTTCTTGTTGATTTCTAAGTTAATTCAGTTGTGGTCAGAGAATATGTTTCATTAATTTCAATCACTGTAAATTTATTAAGGCTTGTTTTATAACTAAGGATATGGGGTTTCTTGGTAAATGTTTTGTACACTCTTGCAAAGCATGGGTATTTGATGTCACTGTGTGGAGTGTCCTATAAATATAAATTAAATCAAATTGATTAATAGTGTTGTTCAAGCCTGTATCCCAAATGAGTTTCTACTACTTGGTGTATCCAAATCCAGCTCTCCTTCTCAAGCGCCAGGCTTGCTGATTGAGAGGGTACTGCTGCTTGTCTCCTTTTACACTCAGAGGAGCAGTGGTAATATAGGTTTACACCCTAACCCTCATTTGCAGTTCCACTCCAGAAAATGGACATGTCTAGCTTCCTGCAGTCTTTGATTTGTTCACACAGGCCTGGGATGTTTGGTAAGATTTCTCTTATTCTTTTCTGACCTTTATTTCCTCAGCTCTTCCCTCAGTTTTGCTATGTTTAATTTCCATGTAACGTTACTTGTAAATATAATGTTCAGCTATTTCACTTCTCCGAATGGACTCTATTCACTTAATCATTAGTCCTAAAAGTGTTTCCAGAAAAAGATAAATTTAAAGATGAGAATCTGGAATTGATTCCCTGATACTATTATATTTAAGCCTATGATGTCCATATTGCCAGTCATGAAAGGGACATTGATAGTCCATAGCATCCTGTGACAGAATTATTACATAAAATATCTCCTCTGAAATTACCAAACACTCATAGAAGGCAAGCTTTTGGTTGACCAAGGATTTGCTACCACAGAATACTTTGGGCAGAATACGCAGTAATATGGAGTTACGGGTTGCATATTGGTATGCTGAAGAACTTGGAGTAAGACCATGTTTAGCTCAGATATCTAAGTCCCAACCTCAACACCTGGCTAAGGACCAGAAAGTTTCTTGGGCTGCTGTAGAAGAGATGTCACCTTTTGTAGCCACAGGTCTGGGATTTCCTGAAGGCAAGACCCAAAGTCTCATCCTCTGGGTGGCGGCAGCTGAATTACAACACAGGTTGAATTCACAGCCTCTCAGTTTCACTTATGTTAAAGCTAGGGCATTGTTTGGAAAGAAGTAAAACTCTAAAAATCAGTACAGAAACAAACGGATGGATGCTGATGATCTGAGGAGATTTTAACCTTAAATTTTGCTAAGTCTCTCTTGCTTGTAGAAATAAACTCTTCCCCTGCTTTAGCAGATTAATCTCCCCTGGACGGAAGAACCTGCAACAGCCTCCTCTGATCTGGTCTGGCAGGGAATGAATCCTCAGGACCCGCTCCCACCACCTTTCATTGCTCTACACCTACAAGCACAATCAATTCTGAATGTCCCCAGAGGGTGACACACAAAGTATGAGGAACAATTATACCGAAAAGATACACGGTCTTGCTAATTTATATTGAAAGACAATAGATATCCTATGTGGGAATGGATTCTAAATGTGTTGGCTCAGGGGGAAGGAATCAAGTATTTATCAGACATATTTAGTGATATGGATGTACTGAACAGAGATACCAGATTCAATGTGCTCATTTAAGTGGCTGGGAGTGGATCTTATAGTTTGCTTAATTTGTTGACTGCAACCTGAACCCAAAGTTAGTCTACATAGAATGAAGTTCAAATTCCAGAACTTTATTGATTGCCTTATAGGGAGGTATCCAAAGGTTTAGGGAGATCAGAAAGCAATAAGAGATCTGTTATAGAAGACTTGTTTGCCCCTTGCCTTGACTACAGAGCTAAGTCAACTGCCTTCTTCACCAATATATTTGCCAGAGCCCTTCACCAAGACTTTGAGAGGTACATTTTGATAAGTTCTTATACCTACATTTATTTATTTTATTTTGGCAGTAAACTGGCAGATTCCTGGGTCAGAGTCAGATCTATTACTTAATTACAGGATATTTATCTTGTGTATGTTCTCCATGCTTCAGTTCTTCTTTGGGGTAATGTGGTGAGGGCAGGTGTCCTCCTCCATGTACAGAGGGGTTGGAAACCTCAAAATTATGAAACTTGGACCTTATAGAAGAGCTGCCCCATATCTACCCCCCTCACATCTAGAGAAGAGGAAAAACTTTGCTCTTTAATCTAAATAATTCCTCTGTGGAGAAAGTAGAGGAAGGTCCCTACCTCAGAAGGTAAGTGTTTAGCTCTGAGGGATATAAGAAAACTTTCGTTACCTTTGTAATGAGAGTACATGTTTACACCAGAAAGGAGACATATGGTTCCAGACCTATCACCCTTACAATGAACAGAGAAAACTGTTATGGGGAAAAGAGTCATTCTCTATCTTCAGAGCATCCAATTTTTGTTGTTCAGAAAGTCATAATCATATAAAACCAAAAGTATCCATATTGTTTTATTTATTTATTTTTTGACATACTGGTGAGGAGGACACAATTTCTTGAAGGGTGCTGTAGTTGAGTTCGCAGGAAGCTAGTAGGAAGTGCTGACTCCAGCATGGGCACTCTGAATTCAATGGAGATGATAAGATTCTCCAGGGGCCAAATAGTGGCCCCTAACAGCAAGAGAAGGGTGGAAATAGTTACTATAATGGGCAGAAGAAATGACATGACATGGCGATTACCAATGGTTTGACCAGCAAAGGTCTAATTGATCTTTGTATCCCTAGACAAAGATCAGTGGGCAGCCTACTAAAGTTGTAATGTTTGGGATAAGCTAAACAGCTCTAGGTCTGGTGAACAAGTTTCTCATTTTTCCTCTTAGGAGAGATGACCAGAAGTATGGATATAAATTGATTCATAGTTAGTGGCTAATAGTTTGGCCTAATGTCATTGACTTGGAAAGAATAAAATTGGAAAATTGGTTATATGGAGATGTAGAGAAGGCAAATTTACATAAACTTTTCTAAATGTAAACAAAATGTACAAATATTTATATGCCTGTGAATGCTTACCAAGAAAAATCTCAGAAGAGAAAAATTTTAATCATCATTGGGCAAATTAATCCATCTTGTGGATATCAATCAACCTCCTTCCCAGCCACATCTGTCCTTACGCAATGGGTTTATGGACAAAATGGAAATGACAACAGCAGTGGAATACATACATGAGCTCAGCTACATAGCTTCCTCTCTCCAAGGGTGATCTGGCTACAGCCACTGCTGAGTGGCCAACCTGCTAATAACACAGATGAACATCATTCCCTGGAGGGGTCAGTCAGTCACCTCATGGTAGGTTGATTATATCTGACCATGCCTATTATGGACAGGGGATAGTTTATTCTACTACTGACTCAGGGCAACTGACTCTGCCGAATATTCTGTGTCAACTCATCTTCTTTGGACTTACAGAATTCTCTATTTATTATCATTGTATTCCACATAGGATTCTTTATGGCCAAGGAACTCATTTTACAGAATATAAACTGCAACAATGGCCTTTTGCTCATGTAATTCACTTGTCTTTTGATGTTCTCCATCAGCTGAAAGCAGAGGGCCTGAGAGAAAATTGAATGGCCTTTCTGGAGGCTCAATTACAGTGCCAGCTGAGAGGCAACAACTTACAGGCTGATGCAATGTCCTTAGGATATATATATATGCCTTAAATCAACCAGCAATATATGGGGCTGTATCTCCCCTAGCCAGCACCTATGGGTCTAAAATCAAAAAGAGAAAATGGGAGTGGATCCTCTCACTATTAACTCTAAAGATTCATTAGTGATCTTTTTCTTCTTATCTCCACAACTTTGGAATCTGCTTATTTGAAGATCTTTGTTCCTAAAAACAGGAATGTTCTCATCAGGGACCACAGTTATAAAACAAGTCTTAATAAATTTACAGTGATTGAAATTAATGAAACATATTCTCTGATCACAACTGAATTAAGTCAGAAATCAACAAGAAATAAAATCTCCAGAAACATTCCAAATATTTGGAACTTAAATACTCTTATAAATAACCCATGGATCAAAGGAAAAATCAAGAGAAATTAGAAATCTACTTACTGTTGGTTAATGTCTATTGAACTGGAAAATGAGGGTGTCATTTGACCACTTTGTGCTTCTCAGGCCAGTAAACCAAGAAAAAAATGGAATTATTGTCCTGACTTGGGGTGACTGGTCTTAATCATACAAAATAAGGATAAGGAAGAGTGTGGTTGCTACACACAATAATGATAAAGAAGATTATGTCTAGAATGCAGGAAATCTCCTTGGATGCCTACTAATATTTTCATATCTTCTGATAAAAATTAATGGAACTCTACACAGTCCAATACATGTAAGGACAGCTAATAGCCCAGAGTCTTTAGAAACAAAGATTTAGAACCACTAGTTAAGGAACCATGAACAGTTAAGGTATTTTCTGAGGGCAAAGGAAATATGGAATAGTAGAGATAGAAGGAAATTATAACTATAAACTACAAACATGTGACCAGTTACAGGAATAAGTACCATAATAGTTATAAGTATTTCTTTTTAATTTTAATATGGATACATTTGTGAATATATCAATAAATAATCCCCTTTCCTGTCTCCTAACTGCAGATATGTTAATCACCATTAACATTATGTCTCAATGTTTACATTAAATGAGATCTAACAGGTAATGTGACACCATTTGAAAAAGAATTAATATTACCCAAAGGTGAATAAAATGATATATGAAACTTGGTATTTTCTTTAATGGAGAGGATTAGCATGTTTTTATTTACGGGAGGGATATTTGCATCTGTTCGATGAAAGCACTGCTTTGGTTTACGGGTGCATATGGATAGTAACTTAACAAGAGTGGATTGTGGTGATTTTGTACTGTGTTAACTTGGCTAAGCTATAACTAACTTTCCCAGAATTCCCTTCCCTGTATTAATCAGAATTAGTACTGGCCACAAAGAAAAGTGAGTGAGATCTGGGTGGTGGAAGTGAAGAATAACCTTTAAAATCTGAAGGTTGTATTTATTTATTTACATAAATTTATTTATTTATTTATTTTTGGTGGCATTGGGTCTTCGTTGCTGCACACGGGCTTTCTCTAGTTGTGGCGAGCTGGGCTACTCTTCATTGCAGTGTGCAGGCTTCTCATTGTGGTGGCTTCTCTTGCTGTGGAGCACAGGCTCTAGGTGTGCGGGCTTCAGTAGGTGTGGCACACAGGCTTAGTTGCTCTGTGGCATTTGGGATCTTCCCGGACCAGGGCTCGAACCCGTGTCCCCTGCATTGGCAGGCGGATTCTTAACCACTGTGCCACCAGGGAAGCCCTGAAGGTTGTATTTATAATTGCCAAAACTCGGAATCAACCAAGATGCTTTTCCTTAGCTGTATGGATAAACAAATTGTGGTACATCGGGCGGAGCTCGATGTATACTTAGCTCCGCCAAGCCCGTGCATCACAACTACTGAGCCTGCACTCTAGAGCTCGTGAGCCACAGCTACTGAGCCCGTGTGCCACAACTACTGAAGCCCGCGTGCCTAGAGCCCGTGCTCCACAATAAGAGAAGCCACTGCAATGAGAAGCCTGCACACTGCAAGGAAGAGTAGCCCCGCTTGCTGCAACTAGAGAAAGCCCGTGTGCAGCAACAAAGACCCAACACAGCCAAAAATAAATTAATTAATTAAAAAATAAAATAAAATAAAAAATAAAAATAGGGGAACTGTGGGGTGGGAAACAGGGAGTATATGGAAACTCTCTGTACTTTCTGCTCAATTTTTTTCTGTAAACCTAAAACTGCTTTTAAAATAAATTCTATTAATTTTTAAAAAAACCTGCAAAGTTGTGATTTTTTTTAGAAAAAGTTAGTGGCAGATATCCTTTCCTTTCCCTGCCTACATCCAGCAGTCCTTCCTCAATTCCACCCTGTGGGTCAGCAGCAACCCCAGGCCCATCCCCAGATGCTTAGCTGTGAATTCACAGAGGTAGGAGCCATGAAAATCAATGACCACCCATCGACTCTATACCTGCCCTTCTTCATGGTTACACTCCAGCAGCTGCAGGTGCCCATCTTCCCAGCAAGTGTGGCTCATTCTCCCAAGAAGAACTGGCTAAGACTATTTTCTGATTCTTTTGAGAACTTTACTTCCCCGGCTTCTCTTAAAATCGTGTAAGATCTAATTCCTGATATAAAGTTCTTACTCCATAATACATACACTGCTTCTGCTTCCCTGATTGAACTTTAACTGAACAGGTTTAAAAATATCCTTTACATTATATTCTAAAGGCTACTCTCTGAAAGCAGGGCAATCTTGTTTATGATCACCAACTAAAATTAAAAGACCATTGTGAAAAACGGGAGGAAATTCCTATTGCTTCATTCCCTGGTCATAGGCCTTCAATATTTGTTTCTTGTTTGTGGGCCTATGGATGAAGACTTTATCTGGAATTGCAATGCATATTTAAAGTGACTTGCTATTAAGCTTCTTGCAGCTCTGGTAACACACCCTTCTACAGGCCACTTAATGTATACCTTATCCAGGCACACATTTTGCATAATAAATAAATACTAACTCACTCCTCTGCTTGGTAAGTGACTAGGCATTGTATATTTTAAGCAAGTAGAACACATCTAATTCAAACTGCTTTTAATAGATTATATTTTTCTCCCAACAGCTGCTCCACACAGTAGAGATAACTCTGAACTAGACCACAAGTGTTTATGTAAAAATTCCGGCACCGGGTATATTATCTGACATAATTACACCTTTGAAAAATGAAAATGTGAAGCCTAAAACCCTGAACATCCTGTGAAATGTATTCTAATTAACTAATTCCCTGTGTTTCTTGGCCATTGTTAGAGATATCATTTTACGGTTAATCAGCCTGATGGGAATGTGTGTGTATGCTTGTGTGTGTGTGTGTGTGTGCTTGTGTGCGTGTGCGCATGCATGTATCTGTGTTTTCACATTGTGATGTTTAGGCAATGATACAATTTCTGTTAGCTGCCCCTGTAGCTATTTCCTAGAACACGGGCAAAACTACAGTTCTACTGTCTTCAATTCTTCCTATCCATTTGAATGGAGTCACTTGGAGAGAAAACCGACAATAGAATTCCCAATAGGCTGTTACCATAGTTAGACCTAATAGGGTCCTTAGCACAACATACAGAGATCCCCATCATCTAACCCCAGTCTGCTTCTCTAGCCTCATCTGTCTGTTCCCTTTCTTTGTACCACATACTCCAGGAATTCCATGCGATTTTGGGGTCTCTGATCTGCCATCTTTTGCTAGCATTCTGGGGTTTGGTTTGTGCTATAAACTACCCCTAAAATGATTTCTCCAACCCCTTCTTTGTTCTTTGCCTAGCTATTTATTCCCCCAAGATCATCACCCGACTCCTTCTGGAGCTTTTTACATTTGAGTCACACGTGGCAAATGGGTGACTCAGATCTTGAGATCAATTGAGAGTTATTTCCGTTTTTAATTTTTGTTCTAACACCTCTCCAATATACCTGTAGCTGCACTCCATGACTGTCCATCCTCCCCCAATATGCAGGTGACTTTGCAAAGCCACTGAGGATGGACAGTTCTGCTGTCGTCCACCTTGAGGCACTCTTGAGACTCTCCACTACTGATGCACTCCGATTTGGTGGAAATAGCTAACCAAGCCCTCTCTCCACTCCTTCTCTAATGCGTGCTCTGACTCTTCTCATGAGATAGAGAAATCAGACAACAGCAGCAGAAGAGAAATGGTGCAACTGAGCATCATAAGTATAAGTTAATTTGCCGACTTTTTCTCACTCATTTGAAAATATGTTTCTTCATTCTCAGTACAAATTCAATCAATATATAAGGGAAATATGGCAGAAGATTTACATTCATTAATAAAAATAACAACAGCAACAACTTCTAATATCTATTGAGCTTAAAATAATCTTGATACAGTTCTAAATGCTTGGTGTGTATTAACTCTTACAATCCTCATTAAAGAAATAAGAATCAGTTACTCCCATTTCACAGGATGAGGAAATCAAGGCACAGAGACAGCCAAAGTGAGGTTTATTTTAGCAATCAAGCAATCCATGGGAACCTCAACTAAACTAAGGAGGTACTTAAGGTAACAGAGGCAGAATTGAATTCATATATTTCCATGGGTCCCAAGTTAAGAGCTTTCTCTGACTCATGATACAATTAAGTAATTAACTAGGTAATTCTTACTGAACTTTCAAGGCTTAGCTTAAATGAGTTTCTTGAGAGAGATTTTTCCCTAGCCATTCTCCATCCTCTGTATAGTATACTTTCCTATAGATGTCTGTTCTTTCTCTTCATGACACTTTTTTTCCATAATACGTTTCATACTTTCTAGCCCATCCCTGGGCTGGAAGGTCTTTAAGAGCAGAGACCTGATGCTTACCATGGGACCCCAGGGTCCAGTTCCGCATCTGTCACATAGATCCTAGAGTTAAATATTTGTTGAATACCTAAAATAATTATATCCACACGTTTTTCAACTCTATCAGAAAAAAAAATGGCAGTGTTTTAAATGATCAATTATGCAAAAATTTGAGGAATTTTTGTTGTTACCCGATATCAATGGTTGTAGTAAGAGTTTGAAATAAGAAGGTTCTTCAATATGGACATGTACTGAGAATTTCATGATTAAACCTGAACATTTCCCTCATTTTAGTTAAAAAATTAACAGTTAAGGTATTTTATACTTGAGTCCCCACTTAGTCTATTTAAATAAATGAGTAGTTTTGTTCATACATTCTTTTGTTTATTCAATAATATTTAGTAAGTGTTTTCTAGGTGTCAGGCACTGGAGGTCTGGAGATCCAGCAGCTAACAAAACAGACAACAAACAAAACAATACAAAACAAAACAAAAATACCTTGTTTCATGAAGCTTCTATTCCAGTGGAATATAATATTGTATTATTATATATAATACATTATATAAGATATATTAAAACTATAATAATATTTGAGTCCCAGAGTAACAGTGAAAGAGTTATCCAAAATCTACAAAGCTGATACCTGTTTCAGACACCTCTCTGAATTCTGAAAGGCTCAAACAAGAGCAAGCATATAAAAACCCCTATATAAAAGAATATTTTCTCTGCAACCCAGCTATTAGCAGATTCATATAAAATTAACTCTCTTCCTCTCACATTTCATGGGAATCTCCACCGCCCTCCCAATATCTACAGGAATTTTTGCTTTGGTGGGGAACGGGGAGAATTCATCGGGCACTAATTTTCAGCTGCTATTGAATTCTGTCATGAAGCTCCCTTCAGGGGGCCCCTCCCATTTATCAGTTGCTGTGTTGACCTAAATGTGAAATGCAGTCCCTTTATCTTCAATTCCACAAAACACTACTCATAACAGCTCATTATGTATAGCTGACTTTTACAAAAAAAATAAGTAAGTTGGTTACAGTACGGTAAAGCACAACAAGTGCACGGGAATGTGGAAAAGTTAACAATTGCATTTTAGCTAGCCTTTTTTTTTTTTTAACTGAAGGATCGTTGATTTACAATACTGTGTTATTTTCAGGTGTACAGCAAAGTGATTCAGTTATATATATATATTTTCAGATTATTTTCCATTATAAGTTACTACAGGATATTGAATATTGTTCCCTGTGTTATAGTATAACTCCTTGTTGCTTATCTATTTTATATATAGTGGTGTGTATCTCTTAGTTCCATACCCCTAACGTATCCCCTCGCCTTTCCTTTCCCCTTTAGGAACCATAAGTTTGTTTTCTATGTCTGTGGGTCTGTTTTTGTTTTGTAAATAGATTCATTTGTATTTAGCTAGCCCTATTCTTAAATCCTTCAGGAATCTCACTCCACCACCAGCCTTCCAATCCTGCATTCCCACTGGAAATGAGCACATCCACAGGGTCACTTGAAAATACACTCACTGATGTATCTACATGCTCATCATTCTCTGCTTGGGTTCTAGCCCCTTCCTACCTTGCTGAGCGTTCTCTATGTTTAAAGTATTTCTTCCCTAGCTCACCTACTCCCAGTAGAAAGCTCGCTCCAAAAGTGCAAGGAATTTTTGTTCTGATTTATTCTATGCTAAATCCCTAAGGCTTAGAGTGGAGATCTAAGCCAAATATGGCCTACCGCATATTTTTGTACCACCTGTGAGCTAAGACTTGCTTTTATATTTTAAGAGGTTAGTAAACTAACCCAAAAGAAGAATGCTTTGTGGTACATGAACATTATACAATATTAAAAATTTTCACTGTCCACGAGTAAACTTGTTTGTGTGTGTGTGTGTGTGTGTGTGTGTGTGTGTGTGTGATTGTTTTTCTTATGCAGCCACACTAATTCTTTTACAAATTGTCTGGCTGCTTTTGCACTACAATGGCACAGTGACTGTGACAGAGACTGTGTATTTACCCTCTGTCCCTTTACAGAAAACATTTGCCACTCCCTAGATTAGAGTGTTGCCTGTTATATGTAGGCATTCAAATAATATTTTCTGATTATTAACTCTGAAAAGGTGCAGTCACTACTAATTGAATCTCTCTCTCTGTGTCCATGAATAATCACTTAATATTCACTGAGTCTCATGGCTTCAACTAAATCATACAGGAAGAGTTTGATCCATCTGGTCAACCTCAAGAAGCCCTGAGGGACAAATGAAATGTAAAAGTACTTGAAATCTAACTTCTAAATTTACATGGTAACTGGGAGTGGGTGGCAGAGGGGATAAGATGAGATATTACAGAACATGTGAACTGTTACATGTTTCCAAATATCTTTATAATTCAATGAAAATGTCTGAAGAATTAAGTCCCACAACTAAACTTTTCTCTGGCTTTTTACTTTAAAATTATTATTTCTTTGATAATTATTATACAATCATCACTAAACAGAAACAGGGAAGAAGCCCAAGATTTCATGAACAATGGACCCCAGTCATCTAATGAGCTGTCTTGAGGGTCAAGAAAGTAAAGCAGGACGAGAGAAAAGTATTCAATGACTTGAACTGATCTATAAACCTTCCTGAGGCTCAGTTTTCCCATCTTTTAAACTGATGAATTAAAAATTTCCTTCCCCTCACAATATTGTTTTGAGTCTTACGTAAGACATTACACTGTCAAGGTCTACATATGTCCCCTCCCTTATCCAGCACAGAGTAGGTGCACATTGATTAAAGTTTCGTGATTCTGAAAGGAGTTTTGAGTGAGGCTCTAATTTGCCAAAAACATATGCTAAAGACGTGCATTGCTTGGATCCAGCCCCAAATGTCTCAAACTCATTTGCAGAAGGCAAAGTTCAAGAAGAGTATGATTAAATTACACAAAAAACAACTCAAAACCCCCAAAACAGATGAAAGTATCATCATGATTAATCAACAGAGCACATTTTACTGCTTTTATAATAAACTAGAATGAGTACATTGCATTCCCATCTGCAGAGTGAGAGGCCTGGATATTGCACATTAATGTGAGTTTCAGTGTCTGAGAGCCGTTGTTTCCAAAGGTATATTAGTAATCCCCACTCTGTCTCCAGGGAGATTGCCATGGACCTCCTCCAAAGTGCTCGTTTCAGAAATCTGGAGTCCAGAGCAGGTCTATACAAAAAAAATAATGTGGACAAGGAAGGCAAACTTTCAGATAATTAAGCCATCCACTTTGTAAACACTTGCAAAACAGATCTGGGTTGGTCAGGACCTCTCAGACTTTGCTTTATATCAGAATTATTTGGGAGAACTTAGTAACAATAAAGATGCCTTTTGCAGATCACTGAAGGGAGATGTGATTTGGTGCTACCGTTTGAAGATTTTCCTACCTCTCTGATTGTTCCTTCTCTCTTTCACTGGTTTTTCTTTTGTTTCATCTGTTAATTAATTCATTATCTCATTCATCTATTGATTCCACAAATCACTTTCCATGACAGACACCAGATTCTGAGTATGTATGTATGTATGCATGTATGTATTTATTTTGCGGTACGCGGGGCTCTCACTGCTGTGGGCTCTCCCATTGTGGAGCACAGGCTCCGGACGCGCAGGCTCACCGGCCATGGCTCACGGGCCCAGCCACTCCGCGGCATGTGGGGTCTTCCCGGACCGGGGCACGAACCCGCGTCCCCTGCATCGGCAGGTGGACTCTCAACCACTGCGCCACCAGGGAAGCCCCTGAGTATTTATTTTTAAATAAAATAAACATGATCTTTGTCCTTGAGTTGTGTGGAGCACACAGGGCCTATCGGTTCAATTTTGAGTGTCTATTAACAGTTATCCTCTATTCTGATATCCATTCTTTCAATGTCCATGTCATTCGAGGCCTGTCTCCACACGCGGAAAGTTAAATCAGAGAGGGGTTTATTGTCTCCTTGGGACTCCTTCAACATACTTTCATTTGTTTTTCCTTGAAGTATGAATTCTATGAATTAATTTATTATTTATTGCTTTAGTCCACAACTATCCATTGCATACTATTTGTGTGTATGTGCTTGCACTACTCTAGGTAATAAAGATAACACACTGGATATATCCTTAAGGAATTGAAATTCTGATGAGAAAGACTGAAAACAAATAATGTTTATACAGAGTGAAATGGTCTATACAAAAGACAACACATAATTCAATGTTTATTCCGGTGAGGGACTGACTTACTGACTATCGTCTACTGGGGATGAAGTCTTAGAAAATTTCTTTAGAAAGAGAAATATTAGCGGTAGTATGCCCTTTTCCACACAGAAGGAGAACGTTATTGGCTGAACTGTGTTCCCCTCAAATTCATATATTGAATCCTTAACACCCAGTACCTCAGAATGTGACTGTATGTGGAGATAAGTTCTTTAAAGGGGTAATTAAGTTAAAATACGGTCATTAGAGTGGACCCTAATGAAATATAACTGGTGTCTTTTAAGAGGATATTTGGACACAGACATACACAGAAGGAAGACCAAGTGAAGGCACAGTGAGAAGATGGACATTTATAAGCCAAGGAGAGGCCTTAGAAGAAACCAACCCTACTGACACCTTGAGCTTAGACTTCTAGCCTCCCAAACTGTGAGAAAATAAACTTCTGTTGTTAAAGCCACCCGGTATATATTCTTTTTATGGTAGCCCTACTAGTCTCATCTGGGGTGGGGAACTGAAGAGACACTCATCTCCTCTCTTCTGTGAAGCCATCCTGTCATTCCTATGCTCATTGTTTTGCTTTTTTTTCCCTTATTTTTATTCTGTTTGGGGTTACACTGTTCTTTTCTGCCTTATATAATTTTTACTGTGCTGATATCTAACTGTATTTTGGAATTACTTGTGGGGTAAGGGAAAGAAGCACGGTCTTAGGACGCCATAAAATTCTAAATATGCCACTTACTCGGTGACCCTAAATGAATCCCTTCTCAATTCTGAGCGCCACTGACTTGGGCTAGTAGATGGAGATAGTGCCTAATTCACCAGATGGTTGTAAAGAATAAATATAAGACTACAAACTAAATGCCCAGTAAAGTAGGCATGTAATATATCTATATTCCATTATGTAGTGAATCTGAATGCCGTGAGGCAGTTTATTCGAGTTTAACGAAACTGATTTATGGAGGAAAATGTTTATACTGGATCCAAACCTTAGTTACCTTTTACTCTTTAATGCAAGTTCTGCTCTCAGAACCAGGGCACGATATCTCCAGAGTCAGAAAAGTAAATTAAATATATATTTTTTTCCTCCTTGGCATTGAGTACTATAGGTTTCTTCTGGTTGTTTAGTTTGATGCTTCTCTGTTTGGTAGAGAGACCAAGTCAATTTTACTGGATCACAGGGGAGAAGGAAGGGAGAATGGGAATTACCAGGATTTTTCACAGGGTGATTGTTATATTGAAATTATACTTTTAAAAATCTGGCAGCATCTGTGGGAAAAAAAATCAAAGGCCTTGTACAGGGACAAATGGAAACTGGAGAGTCAAGGAAGAGGAAAGTGAGAGATTCAGGTGAGATGCTATGATGGGAGAAGGATGGATAAAATTCCAGAGACGTTTGTCAATATTGCCACTGACAGTTTTCTTTGAACACTCTAATACAATAGATAACTTTTCTTGTCCCCAAAGTAACAACCATGTAAAATACTGCAGTAAGTTGAAATAAATAAACAGAATAATTTAAATGTGACCTATAATCCTATCATTCAGAAAAAAATAACTATTAGCTTTTTTAAGCTTTTTTTAGCCTATATATCTGAATTTTTGGACTTCTGTTTTAATTCACAAAATGCTATTATATTCTGTAGCCTCATTTGTAACCCACATTTTTGTACTTCAAAATTGATAAAAATTCAATATCTTTACATGCAGACACATATTTAACTTTCTGTGGGGCATAGGAATTGGTGTATATTATCAATGCCCTTATAAATGGTACAATCTTTCTAGAAAATAATTTGTTAGAAGCCTTAAGTGAATTAGCACTTTGACATAAGTATGGTCTTACTTATGCTTTAATTTGCATTTCTCTGATGAGGACTTAAAAGAATATGTTTCCCATATTAACACTGGCTATTTCCATTTACTCTTTCTGGAATGGAATATTCATACTCTTTACTCATTTTCCTACTATATATCTATGATTCCTCATTTATTGGTAGGAGGGTTTTCACATATTAAATAATCCAGTATCTGTGATGTATTTTGGTGATTTGTAATTTACCTTTTTATTTCATAAGGTTGGATGATTATAGATTCCAGTCACTTCTTACTTTGATGAATTAATCTAGACTTGTTCTGTTAGCACAGAATCTAGGTTGCAGAATTTTGAAAATTAAACAGAAAGACAGGAAGGAAAAAAGGAAAGAAGGGAGGGAAGGAGAGAGGAAGGAAAAAATAAAGGGAGGAAGGAAAATAGTAAGGAATAGATTCCACAGTAGTAGTGACCAACCATGTTTTATGTTATCACTTCTTGAAGCTTGCATCTAAGACATTGCAATCCAGACAGCTTTCAACCAAAGACAAGAAAACGATAAATTCTAATTCATTCTCTTCCTGAAACCCAATATACAAATGAATGATTTGACTAACCCTTGAATTCACTAAGTATTATAATTGAATTGTGAATTTCTAATCATTTGTCTCCAGAGGAGGTTGAATGTATCCATTCCTTTTACTAGAGGTCAAATGGTGATAGCTTCTGGGATCAGTTAGTGAGCCACATAATTAGATTTGATTAATCATCTCTGAACCAGGACTTATTCTTGTGTAAGTGATGCCTCTTCAGTGTGTGAGCTTTGCTGACTAACTTGGCAACTTCTGATGGGCTGTATACAAAGAAGGGCTTTACCCATTTGTAGAGGTGATGTCCCATGAAGAAGATGGGAGTAAATCTGTAATTTTCCCTTTCTGCAACATGCCTAAAACTCCTGGAAATACACTTGCTCTTGTGTTGAGCATGGTAATAATATTAGTACTAAACACTTGTAATTAGCCTGTGATTCTTTTCCACGCATGAGAGTGCTCAGTATAAGTGAAATATCATAAGCATTGGAATCTGATCAGTCCTGATTCAACTCTTGACGCTACCATTTACCCCTCCACTTTGCCAATCACAGCTCACTGCTTTCCGGAGTCTTATCACCTGTACACAAGCTCTAGAAAGTCCATATAAGGATAAAAGAAAATTTTATGACATTTCTGCATAGTCACCCTACTCAGGGGTGTCCATGAAACATAGTGTCCAAAGAAAATGCCCACAGTGGACAGAATTTCAAGGAGCAAGTTAGATGATCTACTTTGTCTAAACTGAAAGATGGCCATAAATATGAATCTGCATTAATCTAAAGCAGTTGGTAAGTATAACCTGCTTGACTACAGTGCACCCTGTTCATCATGGAGGGGGGGAAGTTTTTCTTTTCTGGAATAGACATGTATTCTGGATATAGAATTGTCTGTCCTGGTCATAATGCCTCTTCCAGCACTACCATCTGTGGACTCAAAGAATGCCTCATTCATGGTCATAATAGTTCACATAGCATAACTTCTAATCAAGAAAACCATTTCACAGTGAAGGAAGCATAGCAATGTTTATGTCTGTGGAATTAAGGGGTTTTACTATATATCCCACCATTCAGAAGTATTGATACCAGTGTAATGGGGAGATGGGTTGGCTTACTGAGGACTCAGTTATGATGTCAGTTTGGAGACAGCATTCCAAAGAATTGTGTTCTATATTACAGAGCACTTTATATGCTTTAAAACAATTTCAATCAATATTATAAGGTGCCTTCTTCCTTATAGCTAAAACAGATGGGATTGGAAAAGGGATGTACTGTAGTGGCTCCTCTCATTATTATACCTAATAACCTACTCACAGAATTTTTGTTTCCCATACCGGCAGCTTTGAGCTCTGCTGGTTTGGAGGCCTTAGCTCGAAAGAGGAAAATGCTGCCATTAGGACACATAACAATGATCCCAATGAAAGGAAAGCTGAGACTGATCTCTGACCATTTGGGGATCCTTATGCCGTTGAATCAAAAGGCAAAGAAAAAATTAAATTAATAAGTAGGGAGGGGAGTTATTACACTGACTAGAGTGACTGATCCACATTATTAAGGGGAAACTGGGTAGTTGCTACACTTAGAGACAAAGAGAGCTATGTAACGAAACCAGAGGATTCTGAGATGATTAATATTTCCTTTGCCAACAGTAGAAGTTAATGGAAAACTGCTATGACCAAAATAAGATGACCATAAAATATTCAAACCCTTCAGAAATAAAGGTTTGGATCATTCCCCCCGTGAAGAATTTCAATCAGATGAGTTTGTGGCTGAGGGTAGTGGAAACATGGAATGGATAGTGGAAAGAAGGAAACCATAGATATCAACTATGACCTCAGAGGAAATTGTAGAAACAAGAACTGTATGCAGTTTGCATGTTTTTTCTTTTTTTGTGTATATAATTACTCCTACATATTAATCTTTTTCTTCCCTTCTTCCACTTACAATTTTACACAAGTTTGTTGCAGATTAAATTTCATAGTATTATTTAGTACCAGAATATTTAATGGGACTGTGATTAATTGTAGTAGTAAATTATAATATAGCAATTAACAGTTAACACAATGACTGTCAAGACTGTGTGTCTACTCACTTGGGGGGAGAATATGAGAGCTTGGACACTTGTACAGAGGCTAGCAGCCTCTCATATGGCAAAAGCATAGTTGTTTTGCTTTAGTATGGAAGTCCAAAGCTGTGAGGAGGGGTATTCATGAATGCTGAGTAACCCCAAGGGTGGGCTCTGCAGATAATTCATTTGTTGTCTCTCAGCTCCTAAACCACTCTGCTCTGCCCTGCCTGTGATTCTGAGGACCAGACTCTGCAAACTGTATTTCTCTTTTGCCCACTGGTTCCATGTTAGGGTCTGCCAACAGCCAGTCCTAGACTAGCTTATCAGCTGGGATAAGTTCCACTTATACGTGGTAGTCTCCTGATGACTGAGTCACTGATGACAACTCTTTGCAGAGTTGGTCATCATGGTGGTGACAGGGGCAAGAGTTCAAATGGGACCTTGGATGGGAGAAGACAAGGAGACGGACTCTGATTTGGATGAAGACCACAGAGTTATGCCATACAGAGCACCTGAAACTTTCATGAAGGAGTGAAAATATTAATAGTTCTTTTCTTCCTATGGTCTACTCTTTTGTAACGTCTGGTCTGCTGAATGTCTGTTTCATTCATTCCATTCTTCATTCCATTGTGACACCAGTTATGTAGATTTTTCCCTGGTCAGGTGATCTAACCCCTGTTTGAAAGATAATCCAAAATTAGAATACTGGACCAAAGTATACATAAAATGGAAGTAGGGTGCGTAGACCAGATTGCTCTAGGCTTCAAAATTTTTGTCTTCTTTTATTGGCTACCACCTCAAGCAGCTAGAATTCTGAATCTGTCTATTCAAGGTTCAGATGTAAATCTAGTGGAATATATCCAAGGACTGGGCTACTTAACACTACTCTAGTCTGGACAAAAGGAGGCCTCTGTTTCACCCAAGTCTATAGGGCTACAGAACAAATGGAAATACAGAGCTGGATCCAAATGTGATAAAAATCAGAAAGAGGAATCATGCATATGTCCCTTCTGAACCAGAGATTGAAACTACTAACAAAATCTCTTTAGAAGTAGATATAACAATGGCCTACTTAAGAGTCACACACAGCACTAAGGACACTGATATGACAAGATATAATTCATATTCCTTGTGCTCAAGAAAATAGTAGAACAGAGTATAAGTCAGAATAAAACACATGATTATAAGAGCATGAAAAGGGATATAATAGCATGCTGTGGAAAAGCAGATATAGAATATATCATTTGTTGTAGACATCTGCTATTTTTTGCCTATCCAGTCTCTCTCTCTTTTTTTTTTCTTCCTTTGGTAATAACATTCTGATTTCCTTTTGGGAATGCACACTTCCTCCATTCTCAGTCCACATCTGTTGAATGTACTCATCCAGGGTCCTGGGTGGGCAATGTGATACAAGTTGTGCCAGTGAGGATTCATTGTAGAATTTGTCTGTGTTTCAAAATTAGAGAAGCTTTCTCTCTGTGTGTCTGTCTCTGTCTCTGTCTCTCTCCTCTCTCTTTTGTTGTAGTTAATAAAGTTCTAAGGACTATGGAAACTGCTGACGGCCACTTTCCCCACCACATACAAAGACCCTATGTTCACAGTGTGACATCCACAATGGAAAGCTGAGGAAATAGTTGAAGAAAGAGAAAGGGAGACTATATCTTTGGAGCCCTTGGATCCAGCCATGACAGAAGTTGTATTTATCCCTGAAATTTTTAGTTGTGAGAGCTAATAAAGATATTTTGTTGTTGTTTATTCCACTTTCTGTTTGGCTTATAACATTTTAATAGAAAAGTATTATGATCTATACATGATTCAAACAGCAAAGACATTGTCTTCAAACTTACTTGTGCATCACAGCTAGGAGGAAAAGAAAGAGATAATAATAAAATACTCGTCTGAGTCCTATTCATGCAGACTGACTTGAATGTGGAACATCAGTTTCTCTCAGTTCCAAGCTTAAGCTTCAAGAGACCTTGTGAATTTCTTTTCTCTCCATTGTTCCTCTGCCTTCACTGTTAGAACAGGTACAAGTTAGCCTTCAGGAAAGATGAGCCCTGTTGAGACCTCAGGCTTTTGAGAAAGCCACACCAGGATTAGAAAAGTTACTGAGTTGATCTGCAGCTGCCCAAATATAGATGAGTGAAGTTTGCCAAGCTCAACTTAGATCTGTAGCACTGCAATACTAACTTACAGATTCCTGAGAAATAAAAAAATGGCTGTTATTTTAAGCACTAAGTTCTGAAGTGTTTTGTTATGCAGCAATAGCTAACTGATACACTCACATGTAGTTCCACACTTTGTACAAGTGACACATCTGGAACTCACATTCTAGTCCTATGTCACCAGAGCCCGTAGTCTTTTACTACTCACTACTGCCTTGCTTCTTCTCTACTGAACTTTTTATTCATAGATTTTATAAATATAATCTTTCTGAGGAGTATAGAACCCTGAGGTTTACTCTTATTTTCAGTGGAGATTACCCAATTTATTTTCAAATCATTTTCTTAACCTCATCAGCACCTGTCATCCATGCTTAGCATATCAAATGGTTCGGAGCATAGGGAGGGTGGGAGGGAGGGAGACGAAGAGGGAAGAGATATGGGAACATATGTATATGTATAACTGATTCACTTTGTTATAAAGCAGAAACTAACACACCATTGTAAAGCAATTATACCGCAATAAAGATGTTAAAAAAAAAAAAAAGGTTCTGAGCTAATTTTGCAATTCAACTGTGCAGACCAGGGGTTAGCTTCTGTGAAATAAATACACCTCCAGGAGAGTATATATGTCAGGACAGGTTTACTACAATTTTCTGAAATAAAAGGAGACACCCCTATTTACAAACAACAGGTATGCTACCTGCCTGTGCTCAACGAACCCATGGTTGACTCAGAGTACTATTTAGGCTACACACTATTCTTTGTAACTATTTGTGATTTAGAGGAAAAAATGGGAAGAAGAACAGGGAGTTAAGTTTTGGAGTTCTTTTATTGTGCTAGAAATACTGCATACATAATCTATTTAATCATCACAAAAACTTTATGAGGTATGTATTATTCATATATCTTAAAGATAAACTAACAGTTTAATAGAAGTTAAATATCTTATGTAAAATGCTCAGCTGGTACATAAATGAAGCTGGAATTTGAACCATAGTTTTTTACACTGCACTGCAGTATAATAATCTAATTTCTGGTATGATCAAGTCTAACGGAATAAACAGCTCACACTTAGAGGAGGTATGTATTCCTTTCTCAGCCTAACTGCTAACTAGTTTTGTGACCTGGGAATAGCCTGATCTAGCCATTTTTCTCATCTAAGTGCAGAAGGAACGGGCCCCCAGTTTTTAGGCTCAAAGCTAGATTATATCAATAAGCACAATAATAACTTCAAAAGATATACCTTTATATGATTTCCAAATTTTATATAGTTTATTTATTACCATTTAAAAGAAAAAAAAGATCAGCCTTTTTTAGTTTTCCCTCATGGTATTTTACCATTGTTCAAAACAATGTGGAATGGTTGTTCAGTGTTTCCCCAACAGATATGATCACACAAAAAAAACGAGAGCATAGAGGCAAGACGTCTCTCTTCAAATGCATTTATTACCCGAAACATAATCTTCATCTCTAAGAAGAGAGAATACCTGATACCTTCTAAAATACAAGCAGTTGATCCTAAGAGCACTTTTGAGAAATTTTTGCTCTGATATAATAAGATATTTTCCCAGGCTTTATTATTACTTAACATTGCAAAATGTCATGATATGTGAGAAGAAATTTACAAAACCATTTTTATCCATGCTTAGCTAGATGAGCGTAGATCGATTTTCATTGTGATTTTAACAGTGCTCTATCTTTATTTTCTATATTTCATCTGCACTGCATTTGGAGCATGGGCTCAGGACTCCAACACTTAGGTTTAGAGCCAAGTCTCTCAGATCAACTTGCGTGACCTACGGCAAATTGTTTCCTACTCAGGAGAACTGGGCTAACAATAAGGCCTACGGAGAGATGTCGCAGCTAATTAGGTAAATAAATATCAAAGACTTGGTGTAGAGCAGATAGTACATGCTCAATTAAGTCTCCTTGTTTGTTTTTCTGGGGCAAAGAGTCAAGTGGAAATGATTTTTGGATACCAACTCTATCTTTTACTTCCCAGGGCACACACAGCAACTCATGTCTCTGCTTTGAGACAGCTGTCTTAATTTGCAATATGGTGTGTTAAATTCTCCTCTACTGTTTTTCTGAGGATTAGGAACAATGCATTATCATTCTGGGTTGTAGCACTTGGCTGGCCCAAACTATGTGCTAGGGAAAAAAAAAATGAAGCTCTTATAATTAGATCCCCTAGTGTGGCTATACCTTCATTTCTGAATCTTCAGGCTACAAACCTAGAAGTTCTTCCTGTAGAGAAACCTCATGAAGCAAATCAGTACAGCATTCATTTTTAAATATAACTACAAAGCAGCATTCAGGGATGACTGTATTGCCTTAGTCTTTAAAACAGTTAAGCATAATGCTAAATCAGGGTAAACTAAATTTCTGAATTTATCTACAGTGTAATTAACAACATCTGCATCTCCAGGGGAACAATTTATACTCTTCTGTAAAGTGTGACACAGTAGTGAATAGATTCTCTCTCTCTCCTCATCTAATATTTCTTTGTTATTTGGTAAATCTTTCTTTTTTAGGCTCACACCAGTGCTGGCAAGAAGCTTTGCCATCTTACTGCCTAAGTACTTTATTTCATGAAGAAACGCTCTGAGCAGTGGAGACACCAAGTTATTGCCCTAGGGTTTCACACATAAAAAGTAGCAGGACTGAGCTCAGAACGTGGGAGGTGGGACTCTTGAGTAATGTCCCTACCATTATACCACATGCTTCACTGAAAACTGGAGTCTCGAGTCTGGAGTGGAGCCAAGAAAGTGTCTGGTGCTTTCTTCTCTCCAATTCATGCATCCCCTCTGGATTACCAACAAATGATGACCATTAAGCCTTTTTTAAGACTCTCTGCATTGACCAGAAATGTGCTACTCTGAGTGCTAAACATCTAGTATTAAGAGAAATGATTGTGTGCTGGGATCAGAACATTAACAGGGACAGGAATAAATAAATCAAATTTCCTAAAATCACCTTCAGATGTCCAGGTTTTAATTTCCTAACTCTTGTTGTTAGCAGACATGATAGGAATCTTAAAAACAAATAGTTTTAGGTATGCAACATTTCCAAATTAGTTGAAGCCATAAACTTCATCTTGCAAGTTTTATAAAAAAACAAATGAAGAATCAAAATATATAAAATATACAAATTCATTGTAAGCTCAAACTAAAGCTTTTTTTAGTGTAAAAATATTAAAATGTCTTTGGTGAAATTTGTTCTGCTATTTGAATTATTAGGTTCATCATATTTCAACTAGAGTCATTAAGAATCTAATATATGCCTGGCTCGCTGCTGAGGACTTTCTAAATGGTATCTCATTTAAATTATTTATCTCACCCAAAAGTGGAAGAAAGATATTTTTTAATTGTCCTTCTTATATCTGGAAAGATATAATAAGCCAGTGGTTCTCAAACTTGAGCATGTATTAGAATCACCTGGAGGGCTATTAAAACATAGATTTTGTGGCCCCGCCCCAGAGTTTCTGATTCTGTGGGATGTGGGTGGGGCCAGGCAATCTGCATTTCTAAGAAGATTCTGAGCAATGCTAATGCTGCTGGTCCTGGGTCCACACTTCCAGAACCACCACTATAAGCCATAAGCTCTTCACACTTAAAAAAAAGTGAAAGCAAAGCTCATCTAATTCAGTTTACCAGTTAGATAATGTCAAGCAAATAAATGTCTCAGAAACACACTTTCATCATCCGTAAAACACTTCACTTTGAATTCGTCTAGATGGTTACCACACAGTGTCACTTCCAAGACAATTAGTAAATATTTGTTATCTTTCCCTCTCCTCTTCTGAAATCAGAGGAGGCACATTTGTGCCATGGAACTCATATGTACAAAAGTCATCCTAGCAATATGAAGCACTGGGAAAATCAAGGACTTGGAATCAGATTTAGGTGTAAATACTGTTTCCGCCTTTATTACCTTGGCCACATTACGCACTGTCCTTTAGTAGTTTTCCCTCCTATGAACTGGCTTATTTAGCACTTCTGCCAGCTTCGGCCAAATGGGTCTTTCGACCTGAATGCCCCAGAGGCACCTCAAATTCAATGGAAATAACTTCATTACCTCCCTCTATATATACACTCTGTTTCTCCTAAAGTCTTGATTTTAGTAGGTTGCAATAAAATCCCTCAAGTTACCTAATCTAGAGATCTTGGGGTAACAACTGATTCTTTGTCCTTGGCTACATACGTTCAGTCGAGCTTACTAATTTCTTTCTAAATGTTTCTCAGTTTACATCTTTTCCAAGCCTTGGTTCAGCTTTCTGCCATCTTCCTCTGAGCCCAATGCAAGAGCTACCAGAGTTGAGACTTGTCATTGTTCCAGGGAAATGTAACATTTGATCCTCCTTTGTGTTTAGAGAGTCCTCTTAGTCTTAAACTGAAAGCTCCAATAAGCCAATCCCAGGATCTACTAATTAGATGCACCTATTAGATGATCAGGAGGTAGGAACACCAGAAATCAGGGACCCTTCAACACTAACTGTGGTGGTGACTTAGTGGCAGTGGAATCAACCGTGTCCTAGAAGGACGACTATCCAGGTTTTAGTAGCAGATTTTATGCTCAGTGTCAGAGATGTGCAAAATATAATTTCTGTCTCCATTGATCTCAGCAGTGGTATCTTCAAAGGCCCAATTCTGTCCTGAGAGTAGGGTGACCAACTCTACCAGTTTGCCTGGGATAGAAGGGTATCCCAGGACAGGAGACCCTCAGCTTTAAAACTGGGACAGTGGTGGGTAAATCAGGATGAGAGCCTGTGGGTATCTAAGGAAATCTTTGTTTCTGACTGCCTCAAGTCTAAGTCTCTGAACCTTCCAGAAATATGTTAGATACTTTAGTTTCCTTTATTTTTTAAATTTTTTGGCTGCCTTGGGTCTTCATTGCTGCACCCAGGCTTTCTCTAGTTGCAGTGAGTGGGGGTCTACTTTTCGTTGCAATACACGGGCTTTTCATTGCAGTAGTTTCTCTGGTTGCAGGGCATGGGCCCTAGAGTGCGGGCTTCAGTAGTTGCAGCACGCTGGTTCAGTAGTTGTGGTGCATGGGCTTAGTTGCTGGGTGGCATGTGGGATCTTCCCAGACCAGGGTTTGAACCCGTGTCCCCTGCATTGGCAGGCAGATTCTTAACCACTGCGCCACCAGGGAAGTCCCATAATTTCCTTCAATAAGTACCTTTCCTTCTCAAATTTGCCAGACAGTTTATGTTGTTTTCAACTAACCTTGGCCAATACCTCTTCATGTGTGATGTCTCAGCCTCCAGTCTCACTCAGCTGAAGTCCTTTCTGCACACTGCTGTCAGCGCACACACACACACACACACACACACACACACACACACACACACACGTGTCCAGGTTGCCCCATGCCTAAATCCATCAGATGACCTCCCCTCATTTACTGATTCCCATAATCATCTCATAGCATCACCCAGGTGGGGAAGGATGGCTTTGGCTTGCCTTTACATCCTCATCTCTGAGCATGGAATGTTCCTCCTTTGTGTGCATCTTAAGTATTATTATTTTTTTTAAAGTCTTATTGATTGAAGAAGCTTGGTAAGATTTTCTGTTAAAGGGTGGAAAATACTGCAATCAGATGTTATTTGCTTCAGTTATTCATGGACTTTTTCCCTGAATTCTTCTAGTTATGGTTTCATGCCTATTAAGGTTTAAAAAGTTTCTATCCCAGCAATTTTACAAGTAGACTCCCTTATTTTTACACCTGGACTCCTACTTCTCGCAGCACAGCAAGTTCTTGTAGTATCTTAGCAATAAATAAATAAATAACGACGTAAAACAGTGCCCATCCCGGACTTTGTATTATTAACAGCAGGTTCATTTAGCAGCTTATTCCTTGCGGGGTGAATTTTTCTACACACACGATGCAAGAAACAGTAAAAGAGATTAGAGGCTATTTGAAACTACAAGAAGACAGACTCCTGGATAAGTGAAAACAAGAAGAATGGACCCTGGGAGCCAAACGATTCTTTAGATACGAAAGAACCCTGCAGCTGAGGGATATCAGTGTCACAATCGCACCCCAGGGTTTTGAGTGGTCTGATAGAATTACCATTTGGAACATGGTGATTCCATACTCACACATACCATTCACACATTTCTAAGTCGAGGCTGACAACAACTTAATCAATAGCAACATTTCTGGAAACACCAGGCCGTCCTTTGTGCTTTTATGTCCAAGTTAATGGGTTTGCTGTATGGTTTCTTGATTATCAATTGGTTAATCAATTCAATTGCTAAAGTAGATGGTCATATTTTATGTCTGTTGGGTATGCTTAAAGTGTTTGTGATAGATTTTCAGTTCTTAAATTTCACTTTTCTTTAAAGGAGACATGGTTATTCTAATGTAAAATGCAGTATTATGGAAAGAAATCACATTTTGGAGTCTAGACCCGGATTCAACTGTATATCCATGACTTACAGGGATAACTCCATGGGTAACTTTCTTAGCTTCACTGAGCTTCATTTTTTTACATCTATAAATTGCTGATTATAGAGACGATTCAATAAAACTAACTTATTTAAAGTTTGCACAGTTGGACAGAATTTAGTATATGCATGATAGATACCTTTCCAGCATCCCTGATATGTAAAGAATAAGCCATGATTCAAGTGGACTTTATTGAGCAGCTGCTATACTATTTGATTCCTTTTTTCACCCCTTTATTTATAAAACCATCTAATGAGGTCACATGGTTGGAGGTACAGGGATGAGTAATTCTGAGTGGGGGACACAGTCCAGTGGAAGAATCAGACAACTACAGTGCCTTGGGATTAGGTGTGTATTATGCAAAAGGAACATGGTACCAACCGTGCTTAGCCCACCCATGAAGCCATAGGAAACAACAGTGAAGGGCCAGTTAACTGTGGTTATTGAAGAAGAGGACAGGGATCTCACAGGCAGAAAGGTGTGAGGATGACATCCCAGGGAAGCAGAAGAACTATGTCCTGGGTCAGGACCAGAGGCTTAAAAGTGTAAGAAAACCATACAGCAGGGTGCAGGAAGGAGAACGGGAGGAATCGAGATGCAAGAAGAGTTTAGGGCCTCGTCGAATACATTCACTGGGTGGAACTTATAGTGGATACTTTCTGGGTTTGGGCTCAGGAACCTTCTTTTCTTTCAGGAATGATTCCCTCTTCATTTAGCAAGTGTTTCTTTGTACTCTCCCCACATGTCTAATGAGAGCTAACCGCTTCTCAGTAATATCAGTCACTATACCTATGATTGCTTTAGGAGGTAGGATTGCATATGACCTAAATCTGGCCAATCAATACATTTGAGAAATAGTATAGTGAGGTAGTTAGGAACAAGTAATGGTGGTTAGGATATGTAGTCACTGCACTGAGAGTATGACATAACCATATAGTCATACGTTTGGAAATTTACTCTGGAAGCAGGGATGTGGGGACTGGAGCCAAGGAGACAAGACGGACAGGTCCAGCAGCGGTCAGCAAGATGGTCATGAGGGCTTGACCTGAGGCGTTAGGGTAAGGACAGAAAGGAAGGGATGTGCTGGAGGTGGAATTGACAGAACGTGACAA
This sequence comes from Lipotes vexillifer, assembly GCF_000442215.2. NCBI lineage: Eukaryota > Metazoa > Chordata > Mammalia > Artiodactyla > Lipotidae > Lipotes > Lipotes vexillifer. The sequence goes on from NW_006789191.1 coordinate 1,992,529, forward strand.
ATAACTGGAAGAAGATGGTTGGGAGGATTTGGTAGAACCCACCATTAGTAGAGGTTTAAATCTTATGCACTGTCTTTCCATGTTTCAGCGGTGCCAGTCTTGTGAATGCTCCCAATGTACGGATACATACATCAGCTCTCACTTCAGCAAGGTACAGTGTTAATGGAAACTCATGCATAGGGGAGCCATATCCTTGATTTGCACATTTCCATGCAGGGGCAGGGAACTGTGCAACAGGAGGACACAGTTCCAATATGTACAAGTTTCAGTTTACACACAGGCATGCAAAGAAAGAATTTCTTCTGTGTGTGTGTGTGTTTGTGTGTGTATGTGTGTCTGTGTGTGTCATATTCCTCTGCTTCATGTGCTACTCGGCTGCAGCCTTGAGGCTCAGGTTGTCCCAGCTTAATCTTCTCCACGAGTCTTTGATTTGGAAGTGAGCCCTATGAGGGTATAGACTGCGCATAGGGCATTGATTCTTCTGACATCGCAGCAAACCTGACATGAAGCAGAGGGTCTCTGGGATCAGAGGTAGTGAGTGACACTGCTCACTTTCTTACTATAGCAGAGGAGTTCTATACTGGAGTTCTGGCAACAATAATCCCCTTACAGATCAGATCATGGTGGGTATTGTTCTTGGAAGCTCAGGTTAGATATATCCCTATGGCCATTCCAGACATTCTGAGAACCATCAAATATCCCTTCATGGCAGCACACCTATCATGGGTGGAGAGGTGGGAATAGTCTGCACCGGGTATAGGTAAGAAGCAGGTACATTATTTGCAGATAATTTAAAATTCAATAACAAGATTAACAAAAAGTTAGTCTGCTTCTTATTATCACCATGTGCCAGTAATTCTAAATGATCTCAGTGATAAAATACTCCTCCTCCCTGGAGCAGACTATTCCCACAGGACTCCTGGCCCTGTTATGTCACTGTTATCTGCAACCAAGGACTCTGACCAATAGAGAGGAAAGGTGTTAAGAAATCTTAGTTGTCAAGTCTGAGCAGCAGGGAGAATGATTACAGCATTAGCTAGTTGGGAAAAGCTGGTTTGGAATAATGATGATAAGGGTAGTTTTGGACATGTTAAATTTGAGGTAATTGTGAGCTATGCAGAGAAACGTGCACATAGAGATTAGGAGAAAGAATAGTGCTGTACCACTGCGATGGGAAACCGGTAGTAGATTAATCATTTTAGCGGTGGATTTCAATTGTTGCTTGAATACCTACTCTGTGCTGGACATTGTACTGCTGGTACTTTCACACATTTAAATATTTGTATTCCTTAGATGATAGAGGTATACCTTTTCCTTTTTAAAAATTTTCTTTTCCTTTTTAATTGAAGTATGGTTAATTTACAGTGTTGTGTTAGTTTCCAGTGCACAGCAAAGTATACATACAAATGAACTTATTTACAAAACAGAAACAGACTCACAGACATAGAAAACAAACCTATGGTTACCAAAGGGGATAGCCGGCGTTGAGGGGAGAGATAAATTAGGAGTTAGGGATTAACATATACACACTACTGTGTATAAAACAGGCAAACAACAAGGACCTACTATATAGCACACGGATATGTACTCAATGTCTTATAATAACATATAATGGAAAAGAATCTGAAAAAGAACACATATACCTTTTCCTTTCTTTTCTTTCTTATTTTTTCCCATTTAGGAAAACTGAGGGAAGAGAGAGAAGGTTGAGAAGCTTTGTCTGAGGCTACTTGGCAAGAACAGACCACGCCAGATTTTAATTACTATCTGCTTGTCTCACAAGCCTGTCTTCACAGGGAGATGGACTACGGACTGAATTTCTAAGGAAGGGCTGGGTTTTGAAATGAAAAGGGGAGATGGTAAAGAGTATAGCAATCTAGGCTGAAAAATTAGCTGAGGAAAAGATACAGATGGAATTAATAAGCTTGGAAGAGTGAGAGGCCAGCCTGCTGTGAAGTAAGAGTCACACATCTATTCAAAATTTATAGATGAGAAACTACTTAATACCAGTCGGGTCCCAGTCCCTGGGGTTGCAAAAGTGGCAAAACTGTATTTCTGCCCTTGGAGAGATTATAGTCTATGGGTGGACACGGAATCTCAGAGATCCTGTTACAGTACTGCATGGTGAACGTTACGAAAGCAAAAGTTTACAAGTGCTATGGAAATCCTCAAAAGAGGGCCACCTAAAGTTTTGCTGGAGGATGTGCTCATTGGGTCTTAATAGCCAAAGGGGATTTGCCTCCAGACAAGGGAGTGTGAGAAGCACTGAGCGGGACAGAAGATCTTGAGCAAAGGCATGGAAGGAAGAAGCAGCATAGGGTATATGATGGGAAGAAAAAGTGGTTTGGTGTCACTGGAGAATTAAATGCAAGGTATAAATGGTCAGGGAAATTGGCATTTAAGGAGCTCCTATTATGTATCTGTCAGAGACAACTTCCCTAGTCTGATTTAAGTAGTAATAATAGTTAACACTTTCTGAATGCTTAACATTTGCAATTTTGAATCTAGACTTGTCCTATGCTTCACTTGGAATTACATCTGTGGATTCCCTTAACCTGTAATATTCCTGAGGTATCTGGAGTGGCTGAATTATGTTCCACCGAATGAATGGATACTTGTTAGCATAACAACTATGTATTAAGTGCTTACCCTATGCCAGGGACTATTCTAAGTGATTTATGTAAATGTGCTTCCTTAATATTCATAAAAGTCCTATGAAATCGGCTTGCTTTTATTCCTATTTTTCAAGTGAGGATGCTTTGACAAAGAAGTAAAGCCACTTGCCTACGGTCACTTAGCTAAAAAGAATCTGAGCCATCTTTCAGGGACAAGAGTGTGGCTTACAGTCTGTTCTCTTTACCTCTGCTCTGCAATGCCTTCTCACTCTCCCAGAACAGTCTGCACTTACCTCTATCCATCACTTCTCAAGCTCCAAGCTCCTGGGAGCAAGGGCTCAGCTGTTCCTATGGCACTACTCGTACCCAGCACTAGGCTTGACACCAGGTAAGTGTTCACAGGAGTTTGCATCAAGACCATTGAAAGAAAAATTGTCAGGACCAAGCATGTACATCTAAAAGTGTCTCACAAAACTCTTAGCCCCACAGTCCTTCTTGGACTCCCTTGTAAAGCTTGCCAGCGCTTTTGTTACTTAGAACCATGGCCAGTCCCAAGACCATCCCTCACAATCCTCTACCCTTAACCAGTCAGAACGTCAAACCTGAAATCCTTCTCGCTCCCTCATTTGCTTCTATACCTAGTGTGCTGCTTTCAACTGCAGAAACCTGATGAAACTTGTTTCTTCAGTGACCCTCTCTCCTTGATTGAAAAATTAACTCAGCTAATTAATTTTCGGGGACTCACACTGGTCCCTGAAGGAGCCAGTGTGAGCTCCTTCGGGGACCACCTTGACTGTTGAGCTGGGGTCATGGTCTTCATAGAGCACCTCCCCTGTGAATGACCAAGCGTGGTGTTGGTCCAAGGATCCGGCCATTTCCACTGACAAGGAGACTCCTGGACTCCCATCGGGTTGACAGAGGCAGTGCCAGGCATGCATTTCACTCTGAGGGATCCCCACCCTTTCCAGTCCCTGCCTTTTTATTTTTCATACGTGTTAGTCTTCCGCACTCTAAACTCCATGTCAGTAATTGCCTTCGGGAGAACCCAGAAGACATATAGCTACAGGCTACACTTTGAGTACTTAGGAGGTAAAAAGCCTTTCTGTCCACATCTTGGCTTTCAAACTCTGAAGCAGCTGATGCCAGGTGTTCTACTTTCAGTGGATTCTACTCTGACCATCTTCCTGAACTCAACAGACAAACCAAGATGAGCTTGAAACACAGGCAAGGAGGAGCCAACCCTGTCTACACCACCGCCTCATCTGGCGGGGGCCCTTTGAAGCCTGCTCTGACCTCAGTTTGTTTGCACATTCCTTGACCCTGACCTCTTTGTTCATGCCTCTTTCAAGTGTTTCATGTTAGCAATTAAAGATTTTCACAAACAAATCTCAAGATGAAACACAATAAAAACACAGATTCATAGGAAGCAGTCTGGGCTAAAGTGGGGAGGGCCACAGAGCCCAACTAGCTGACACCCCCAGTGCTGATGTTTGTCCCGAGGACCTCAAGCTCAATCAGGTACTGTTTGAAAAACAATTCTTTTCTCATGCTGGCTCTGAGGATAGCAGGCTGGAACAATTCTTCACAGGCTCCTAATAGATACCTTGCTTGAATCTGCTGTTTAAGTCAAAACCATCAGTTTCCTCTCAATGAACTGGAAGGTAATGCAGTTTTAATTTTAAGTCCAATTATATCTTGAGAGATGAATGGTACAGGGCAAATCCTTGCTTAGGGCCAAATGGGAGTGATAAATCATTCACTTACATGATCAGATTGCTTCCAAGCTCCTCTGGACCTCTCAGAAAACAGAAAAAAAAATCGTTAAAATCAGCCTCTTGGGCGAAAAATAAAATGGAAGGGAAGATCAAGGTAGACTTTGCCTGTATCAGTCAGGATATTTAAGTTACACTGTGGCTGAATAAAATCTCAGTGGCTTATCACAACAAAAGCCTCATTCTAGCTCATACCTCATGTCAGCCCAGCTCATCTAGGGACCCTGCCCACTGTGGTTATTCAGGCACTCACTGTCAGAGCCTCCAATGGGATACGTACTGCGAGGAAAGGGGACGTGGTGAAAATGGTGTAGTGCTTCCATTTGAAGTTCATAGAACTGACAGGCCATCACCAGCCACGTGGCCAAAGCAAACTTCCAAAGACAGAGAAGAGCCACGTGCCCAGAAGGAGAACTGGGAATAATAGGTCACAATCACCAAGGGCTCCAATGGCTCCTGCACTGCGTTTTTGTCTGTGTTCACGATATCCAAGTTGGGGTGAGGCTGAGAGCAGAACTAACACACATTAACTGCCCACTATCCACCAAATTTTGGGTAGGCACCTTGGGATTTAAAACTCTCAAAAATATTGTGGGACAGGTGTGATTTCCCGTTTTGTGTTTGCTGTGGCCCAGAGAAGTCCAAGCCTTCTCCTAAGACCAGACAGCTGGTGTGTGGAGTCAGGATGCTCACTGAGAAATGCCTGATCCCACAGCCCACATCCTTCAGTGCCACACACTCCACGTGGAGATGTCCACGCTATATATATTTTTTTTTTTTTTTTTTTTTTGAGGGGCAAACAGACCAAGTGGAGAGGAATCAACCGTGTGAACGTCTGTCTCTAGAAGAGTTTCCAGCTGCTCTGAAGGCCCTCTGCCCTCTCCTCCCCAGATAATGCAGCCTGACTGGGCTCATTGATTCAGAATACGCCCCGTTTCGTGGGGTGGGTTACAGGTCTGATCCCTCAGAGGCCAGCTTCTCGGTTTGCTGCACTATGCCATCAAATATCTCTTTCTATGCATCTTGTGAGGTGAAAAAGATTGGGAAGCACTATAATTACTGCACAACCAACATGTTTATTAGCCTTCTAATGATTGCACACTCAGATCTAATATGCGCGGCTGGACGTGTGGTATGGATTCCCCCCACCAACAAGTTCTCCCACACCAGCAGGGTGTTACACAATTCAACTCAATTCTGACCCTACCTACCAGGAGACAGCATCAGATCTCACAGGTTAAGAGCTCAGTCCTATAGGAATGCCCCCTCACCCTGCTTCAGATGCCAATCACAAGCCCAGGTTGTCACCTGTGCTTCTGACTGACCACCTATAGACCAGAGGTTCCAAGGACCCCCCTCCTGGGCTTCGATGCATTTGTTAAAGTGGCTCACAGAACTCAGAAACATTTTACTTACTAGATCACTGGTTTATTATGAAAGGATGTAACTCAGGAACAGCCAGATGGAAGGGAGGCTTAGGGCAAGGCATAAGGAAGGGGCTCAGAGCTTCCGTGCCCTCTCCACGTGCTCTACTCTCCCCAAAGTTCCTCGTGTTCACCCACCTGAAAGCTCTCTGAACCCGTCCTCCACGCTATATTTTAATAAACCACAGTTCTTATAGCTGGAGATGCCTTGAAGTTGGGCCTAGAAACAAAGGGAAGGGAATAACCAGGCAAGGGGAATAAGATAATAACTTCAGAAGAATAAATTAAAGTAGCTTAAGTGAGCACATCTACAATAATAATAGTGGTCAATTACAGAGTTCCTACCATGTCTGGTATGCACTACCCGTTATTCGTATCTATAACCCAATGAGATAAATTCAAATTTTAGTTCTGACATCTGCTAGTCCATTGAATTCTTTGAAATGTATCTCCCTTCCCTATAACATGGGAAATATTTATGTTTTCTGAATATTTTTATTTTGAGAATAAAATTAAAAAGTAAGGTAGATGTTATATCTAAACTCCTTTGAACATACTAGGTGCTAGTATGAATATTCCTCCCACTCTTTCCACTTCCCTCCTTTTCACCTGGACCCTCCTATATATTTGGTGTCTCTGCCCAATTTGGGTTGAGAAGTTGATTTGCGCACTAGGTTCCCACTTCTCCATTCTTTGGCCACTGAATGAAGTTTGTGCTGTTCCAGTCTCAGCACTGGTTTCCTTATTGGCTGTGTGAATCCGATCGAAAAAAGAACCTCCCTGGCCGGGACAGGGGGTCTCAGCCTGGGCTAGGACTCTGGCTCGTGTCCAGTTGACCAATTCGGTAACAATTATAGAGGGATACTGTTCTTCCAAGTTCTCTGGAAGTCGTTAAGAGTGGCTCCTGTCTTATGACAGAAAATACCTTTGTCTTAATCACGTTGCTCTTGACCTCTGCACTCAACATTTGTTCAACTGGGCAAAGCCTGATTCTACCTGGCTAAGTATATGTCTCTAATCCTTGTTTTCTGAGCTCAGCAACCACTTTTTTGAGTGAATCCATTCCTGAGGTGCTTCCGTGTTGTGGCTAATCTCTTTTTTCCTTTGAGCATCTTCCACTCAATCACTGTTGGGCATTGGGGGTGTCCCTCCTGGGAGTCCGTAGGCATCCTGTCATCTTTGTGGGGATGACCATGAGAGCCAGAGTGCTCCTCTGCTTCAGGGTCCTTTGCAACCTTAGCTTTATGAAAAGGGATTCCCCAGTGGGGAGAAAGAAGGAAACGAGCAGAAAAGGTCACAGTCCAGAGCAGCGGTGGAGGAGGAAAGCAGTGGGCAAGCTCTTTGTCAATCCTAGAGCCCAGGATGAGGGCCGACTGCTCCAGAAGAGAGTGCACAGCAGGAGCGACCACAGTTGGGGGGGAAATTGGAGGAAAGCAGAAGTAAGGTTATGTGACCAAGGAGAGACTCATTCTTCCTCTGGAAACAAGTTTCTGGAGATCAAAGTGGTCACAGAGTGTGAATGGCTATTATCTTGAAGGGATTCACCACATATGAATATGTTCCTGTTCCCACAGACAGTGACTACAACAAAACAGAATATGCAGAAAATGAGGGAGAACAGAACTTCTAGAAGCCTTTCCAGTCACGGAAACACAGGTTCTTGATTTTTAGTGACTTACCCATCTCTCCCCACAGGGTCAGCTCTTCTCTCTGGTGGCTCGATATGTGGTATCAGTGATCTGTGCCAGTGCACTATTCAGACACTGATATACCTCTATGCCAGTAAATGAACGAGCTTGTTAGGATGGACGCATTTGGTGGAAACAACAAATCCATCGGCCAATGGGCAGTCTCACTCATGTGGGACTTGTAGTCTATCCAAAGAAGGGAAATGCATCGTTATAACTTAAAAGCTTTGAAAGCTTTTCTCATGTTGGCCTTACCTATGACTTTCTGGTATTACATACATATGCTGAACTTCATGAGTTTACATCAAGTTCTTCTCTTAGATGCATTCTTCACTGGAATATAAGTACATGAGGGCGAGAACTGTGCCTATCTTTTCTGCCATTATATCCAACACCTACATTCCACTGGCACATCAGTGATGTTTAACTGTTTTATGTCGACTAAATGAAAGACTGGCTTTCTGAATCAGTGAATGATGAATGAATCAATGAGCACAGGAGGATGGTAGGTCTGGGAGAGGAATATTCTAGCATTTTTTTTAATTTGTAAAATTTTGAAGACTAGAAGCCCGTCCCTTCAAAACAAAATCTGATTTAGTCCCAGCTTATGAAAGCCAGGGCTGTCCTCAGCTCTCAGCTCCTGGAATCCACAGAGGGGGCTTCTTTCAGCCACCATGCACGACTCCCTCACTCACTAGGTCAACGATCTTGTTACATTAGCTGGCTCCCCCTCCCTGAGGGGTGTGGACTGATCAACAACACAGAAGTCTAGTACAGGCTCTGAGCAGGGATACAGCAGGATCGAGATGATGTTTAAGTCGGAGGATGGGTCATTGGCAGCTGAATAATTGAGGATCTGTAGTAGTAAAACTGCAAGTGGCCTTTTCATTTCTTCCTCTGGATCCTGGTTCATTTTCTCCCCACAAAAAATGAAACAAGGCAATTTCCATGCATCCCTGGCGTGATTTGGAATCCCAGGATATAGGTGCCTCCTCAGTGTGATACACAGTTCTGTAACAAATTACCAGGAGCTGAAGAGAACTGCGTCGAAGCTGGAGTCTGATGGACATGGGGTATGATTTATGTAGAGATGGAGTAATAGGCAGGGATTTTAAAATCTGATGGAGAGCTACAGAAATTCAATATAAGTAGGTCTAGGGAGGCAAGTTTTACTGTGTGTGAATGTCTTCACAAACACCTCTGAAGAGATAATACTATACAAGTGAGCTTAATAAAAAAGGACTTTCCTTTTTATTCCTGCCAATCCAGCCGTTTCCCATACTCTCCAATGAGAGAGGAACACGGGCTTCCTGGGGCTGTTCTTCCTTAGTTACCTACTTTCCTTTTTCAACCTTTCTAGTCTTACTCCCCCACCTTTCAGTCTTTATTGAATTTTTTCAAGAGGAACGAATTTTGCTAGAAAGGATTTTACTAGAAAGAGCAAGTTAACCCAGATGCCGACAAATTCACAGCACTCAAATGCCTAACAGGTCACCTGAGGTCCAGCATCCTAACGAACCCCCGGTATCCCCAGTGAGGCAAGAGAGGGATGTCGAGGAAAAAGCTGCCTGTCTTAAAAGAAGCAATTACCCTGAAAACAGTCTTCCAGTACAGGGTGTTCATCAGTGTACTGGCTTTGGTGCCTAGAGTGCCTGGTTTTAAATTTTAACTCAGCTTCTTGTCATCTCTGTGGTCCCTAACAAGTTGCTTAATTCCTCTGAGTCTGAATTTCATCTTTTTTGAACATCAGATAATTTTTCTTCCCAGGATGGTTTGTGTATGTGATGTACACAAACTATTATGCCTAGAGCCTGGGCACAATAGTTTCCTACACATTCACAAAGTTCAAATTCCCTCCTTTTTTTTTCAGGGCCAGAAAAGATGCTGGAAGGAAGTGGAAGCGACACATACTTTGGCTCCATTAGCCTTGCTTTTGGACAAGAAGGGAACCATTAACACGGAAGTGAACAGAAAGCCTGCTGAATTATGAACTTGATCCTTGTCCTTTTCATCCGTGAGTCACTTAGCCCAAAAAGCGTAGTCCAAGGGGAAAGATTCTGATTTCCCAGTCTTGGCCTCTCCCTGAGGCCGTATTGGGGAATGAGAGGGAGCCATTGAGGTGGGAGAGGAGAGAGAGGAAAAGCCTAGGATGCTTGAGGGTTCTACCTGGGAAGCAGCACAGGCATCGATGCCCTTAGCCAACTGGGCACCCAGGGGGAGGAGCAGTTTGTTGAAGATCAATGACATTCGGTTCAGTCAGGCTGAGCACCCACCCTGCTTAATTCACATCTTCTGGAGTGTCAACTTTGGTGCATTTTCTCCACTGTCAAGGCCATTCCTGACTGCAGCAAAGTAGCACATGCACCTTGTTTATAAAAGCAGCTCCTCAGCTGCCATGTGGTGGGCCCACAACTTGGTATCAGTCTTTGTGCCCCTCTTTCACATTCCCTTACTTTTTCAGATGACTGTCTACTTGTCCTCCAAGTTGGTGACTGAAAGATCATTTGACTCATCCCTGAGTTTACTCTCTTTACTTCATTCCAGAGTCAATCCATTGCCTTTTGTGCTGGACAAAACATTTTCTCAGTGGATTATCCAAGAACAAATTTGCTCACCAGTAGTGTCCCCACCAAGGAAAAAACGCATCAGACTATTAGACAAGGGATACTTTATTCAAGACTATTGCCATAGGAGAGAGGGATTGGCTCAACTCCACTGAAACAGCAGGCAGCAGGGTTTTTAAGTGCTGGTGTGAGCTAGTGGAAAAGTACTGGCAAACTTTAGGAAGAGGCTGGTCTGTGTGGTCATCTGTGTTTGTTAATTGGGCACATCAAATTTAGGCTTCTATCTTCCCACAGAGACCTGAAACAGGGGAGTGCTCTCCCTTTCAAAGACTGCATTTCAAAGGGATGGCTCCCAGCACCTCAAGAAAGACATTCCTGGGCAGTAAAACTGGCAAGAGGCTGGGGGAAGATTTACATCTCAAAGGAAAAGGGAAGAATTTACAACTGAAAGTTACCTGAAGTAAATGCTCCAGGAAAAGGGAGTAAAAAGCCTAGAGTCAGGGAGAGCCTGTGTAAAGTTCAGTGAAGCTGAGGGGAACACTGGAGGGATCTTTATCCCCCCCTCACCAAATAGGAACTGCCCACGTGAGTGGCCCACAGGTACACTCAGGAGCCCGCACCCACCTAAGTCTTTGACCCAGCACAGAGTCTGGACTACTACGGAATAGAATTGAAGATGCAAATATACATGGTAAAACCAAATGGCTATGATAACTCTCCTTTTCCCTTAGTGGATTATTACCACTCCTATGACATACTATTTTGTCATCCTTTCTGTTCAGAAATCCGCTAATTCCTAACTAGCATCCTCCTGCTTCCCTCAATAGATGCTTCGGATCTCCACATGCAGGCATAGCCCCCAGGTCAAAACCCCAGGGTGCACCCAACCACTCGTAATTAAACGAAGAGGATATATGTAAAAATATTTAATCAAAGAAATTTTTGAAATATCGTGGGACTTCTTGGTTGTGAGGTGTGGGGGTGCGGGGGGGGGGAGAGAAAATGCCAAGAAGAACTCCCAGGTTTCCATTTGGGAGACTAACTCCTTCACATCTACCATCCTACCAAGCGTTAAAGAACACAGGAAGGGAAGTAAGTTTTAGATAAAGTACTTAGAGGTTCATTTACAACAAGGTGAATCTGAATTTTCATATAGTACACTTTTTACTTTTTACTTATTTCTTGTCATATCCTACTTCATAATTTAACTACAGTTGGTAAAATCTAGTTAAGGTCCCGCTCCTTTCTCCACGCTCTCAACATTTCTCCCACATTGATGTCCTTAATGACACAACAGCCCACTTTCTCTCCTCTGTTTCTTATGGGCATAGCCTACATACCCATCAAGTCTACGTTTCTTAAGAAAGGGTGTTCATCTTCCATATTCCATTAAAGTTTTAACAGTGATCACTAAAAGAAAATGCAATGTACTATAAATGTTGTAAAAAGTTAGATTTTTGAAGGCATTCATTTCCCTTTAATAGTTTCCAGCTCACTTGCCAACAAGTCAAAAGAGGTTTAATCTTCCTTTATGAAGTTTTCATTTAACATTGTACAATCTCCTTCTGCTGTTTCTGATTATCCAGCTAATGTATTATTCAGATACTAGTCAAACGCATGGGAGGTTTTTCTTTATTTTATTACCAATTAGAACCTGTTATCAGTTGGAAAAATTATATTATTCAGTTTTATCAAATAATGTTGCTCATTAGCCACTTTAAAAGAAAATCGGCTTAGGAAAGGATTGGAACTCTTTAGTAAATTGGTTTTCGATTCATTTTCTCAATAAATATATATGTCAAACACTAGGGCTGCAACGGTGGGTAAGGTCCAGTTTCTACCCTTAATGAAATTCTAATTAGGAGGTAGTTAAGGTTTTACTATAATTTATTAATCTACCCACTTTTCTATCAGGTTAAAGATGACAGCATTTAAATTTAAATGATGACAATCTTAGGAAAGGGATAAGGTTTAGACACTTTTAAGTGGTAAACTCATTGGCAGTTAGTAATAACTGAACCCCACCTATGGTGGATTATCTTACTGTTTCCAGTACTTTGTGCCTCCTACCTTTTTGCCTTACAACTTTGCAATTTCTTTTACTAGAGGCCACCTCATCGATGCTGGGTTTCATGGGATTTTGGTCCTCAGTTCTAAGACTAAGCCTCAAGAAGCATCCAGTGGCTCTGTCCACCTCTCTTTCACTTCTGCTCTCAACCTGGGAACACTTGCCTAGGGTAGCTGCTGGCCCAAGGAGGAGAGAACACATGGGATAGATCTGGGCTGAAACTGAAGCTGGGCACCAAGCTGACCATCAATACATGATCAAGAATAAATCATTTTTATCAAGAATAAATCATTTTTAAGTCTTTCACCCATTTTTTCATTGGGTTGTGTTTTTTTTGATATTGAGCTGCATGAACTGTTTGTGTATTTTGGAGATTAATCCCTTGTCAGTTGCTTCGTTTGCAACTGAAAAGAAAACCATAATTCAGAAAGATACATGCACCCGATGTTCACTGCAGCACTATTTACAATAGTCAGGACACGGAAGCAACCTAAATGTCCATCAACAGAGGAATAGATAAAGAAGACGTGGTACATATATACAATGGAGTATCACTCTGCCATAAAACGGAATGAAATAGTGCCATTTGCAGAGATGTGGTTGGACCTAGAGACGGTCATACAGCGTGAAGTAAGTCAGAAAGAGAAAAACAAATATCATATAATATCACTTACATGTGGAATCTATAAAAATGGTCCAGATGAACTTATTCGCAAAGCAGAAAAAGAGACACAGAAGTAGAGAACAAACTTATGATACCAAGGGGGGGGAAGGGGGGATGGGATGAATTGGGAGATTGGGACTGATATATATACGCCACTATGTATAAAATAGATGACTAATGAGAACCTACTGTATAGCACAGGGAACTCTACTCAATGCTCTGTGGTGACCTAAACGGGAAGGAAATCTAAAAACGAGGGGATATATGTATACGTATAACTGATTCACTTTGCTGTACAGCAGAACCTAACACAACATTGTAAAGCAACCATACTCCAATAAAAATTAATCTAAAAAAAGAATAAATCATTTTTGTTTTATGCCACTGAATTTTGTCTGTTGTGTTATAGAACATTATTGTGGCAACAACTTACTGATAACCTACCTCTTTCAGGCTTCCTGAGGGAGTTATGGACACAAGAAATGGTAGCACGACGGAAATTAAAGAATTGCTGTGACATAGAGGAGTGTATACCCAATACCTCCACGCAGAGTTATGGGAAGGCTGGGTTGGCACCTGTGGCTTAGTCTTAGTCCAAGAAGAGTTTCTGGCTTCCCCTGAATCTAGTTCTTATAATAGCCTCACCAGTTCAATCTGGTCTCGATTGAAGAAGAAACTAAAGGAAGAGAGTAGCGGAACCGTAATGGGGCCAGCTGTGGAAACGCGTGCTGCCTACATCTGTGAAGGCATGAGCTGACCCGACCGCTGGGGAGCAGGCTGGGTGTCAGCAAACCTCTGCTTCCTCCCTCTCCCCTCTGTCTTCCTCTCCTTCCTCCCCCTCCCCCTCCTCTCTTCTCATCTTTCTTTTCTTCCTCCTTCTCTTTCTCCTTTTCCCCCTCCCTCCCTCTCTCAATTATTGGCAGCTTCCATGGCAGAATTAACAAAAACAAAACATCCACTTATTAGAAGTGCCTACATCTTAGAGAGCAGCTGAGAGTCCTGTGACACAAGCCATCCTTGAGTTCTGTTTTCACTAGTAAATAATGATAGCAAACTGGATTTAATCCTCTAAGTAGGAAGTAAGTGACCCATCTCTCAGGCTGGAGTAGGGACGGTCACTGCAATCACCAGTGGAGATAGCTGTGCTCATCAGAGCAACCAACCCATGAGGGCATTTAGCTGGAGCAGCATGATAAAACATATGCAACTGAGAGGCTGTTTTTTTTCTCCCAGAAGACCTAAGGCTGTGTGCTGTGAAACTTCCAGGAAAAGCAAGAAGTATTCCAGTTCACTGAATGACGATTAATTTTGATCAAGTGTCCCAAAGAGGGTGTGGATCATAATAATATGAGAATAACAGGAAAATACCATTTATTTTGAGAGCATAGGGCAGTAAAATTATGCAGTGACATAAAATTTGTATCACATAACCTCTAAGCTGTTATCAGAAATCTATCTGGAATGGTCAGATGACAGAGCTATTCTCTCATTTACAAGGAACCTTTCACATACATAAATAAATCTTCCCTACAACCCTTTACTTTTCTTGGCTCTAAACAAAAATTCCATTTTTTTCATTAGACAGGCACCTTATCAAGTGTCCAGTGAATGCCTATTTCCACCTGCCATGAGATGCATGTTACCTTCATGAGGCGTAGAGAGCCCTGCTTCTTTCTCATCTGGGGCTAAAGGCAAGAACAAGAGGTGAAGACAATGTGAAGATCTGTCAACTACGACCTTCCACGTTCTTCTCAGGCACAGACACAATGTCCTTTGCCTCTGGCTTCAGGCAACCAGCTTCATGAATTAATTTTCATAAGGAAAATAGCCTAAATAAGACACAGGCTCTATTTTGAGCCTTCTTGCCATGACGCTGTCACTTGGTTTACCCCACATGAAACCCAACCATCTGTGCATCCTACTTGGAGGTCCAGCTCCCAGTGTGGCCAAAGCTTCCGACTGTGTGTCTTTGTCAGCACTGACAGGTGGGTGGGCACTCAATAAATATGTGTTGTGTGTGAAATGGAAGGATGTCCCCATTTTAACCATCACTGCAGGTGTAAATTCCAGGCCAGAACCTGAGGCCTCAGGAGAAGCACCTTTGGTCAAGGTGAGAGTTTGCTCAGGGCTCTATGCAGGGTAGACACACAGAATTCAGGTGGAGGAAGGAGGGGTGGTCGGTGCAAGGCCACGGAGAGGCAGTGAGGTGAAGCTCTGCCGGGAACTGGGTAGGAAATGTGTCATTGGCTACTCCCTGAGCACGGTCTTTGGTCTGTGACTTTGTGCCC
Organism: Lipotes vexillifer; assembly: GCF_000442215.2. Lineage (NCBI taxonomy): Eukaryota > Metazoa > Chordata > Mammalia > Artiodactyla > Lipotidae > Lipotes > Lipotes vexillifer. The sequence continues at coordinate 2,007,612 of NW_006789191.1, forward strand.
TGAGCGAGGTCCCACACAGCTGCAGTTGTCAGGAAGTGTGCCGAGGTGGTCAGAACCCAGGGTCTAGAGTCACGTGGGCCCAAGTTCAAGCCCCCTTCCATGGTCCGCTGCTGCTTGGTTATCTGTCTAATCCTGTAGCTCAATGTAAGGAAGTCCACTTTCATGCAGAAATAAGCATATTTTTCAATACTAGATTTATTAACATAAAGGTATATTTTGATCTCCATAGTCTCACTTCCTTTTTATATACCTCAGTTAGTCAGAATTTTGGCAAAATAGAAGAGTGCTAATCACCAGCTCCTTCAGACCTGCTAAGAAAGAATTCCTTCCTCACTGTGTTATTGTGAATATTAAATGGGCACCTCTCTGATGCTATCCTGATGCACAGAAGCAGTGAATACATGTGAACTGCTTCTTTTAGCATTTTTATTATCATTTTTGATATTTTATCAAATTCTTCCTGTTCTTATCATCTATGTAGACAAATCAAGGAAACAGAAGCATGAGTCATTCACCTAACTTTTAACTCCAGGGAGGAAAAGGATTTGTTCAGAAAAGCATTCTTTGGAATGTGAGACTTTAAATTTTAGCACATTGTCACAGAAAGACACCAGCATTCAGAGTCAGGAAGATCCTGACTCTGTTCTGACCTCAATTCTGACATTTATCGGCTCTAAGACCTGAGCTAAATTACCTAGCAGTACTGATAGTTGACACTTACTGAGAAGTTCATATTGCCAGACACTGATCTAAGTGGTTTGTATGTATAAACAATTAATTTTCACAAATCCCCTTCAGAGGAATGCTATTTTGATTTCCATTTCTTAGGTAATGAAAAGTTATAACTCACTCTGCTTTGAGGTGTTCCAGCTCCAGAGACCGTAAACCTAACTTCTAAGCAACACAACCTCTCAACTTCAATTTTCTACCTGTGCAATGGGGGCAAGGCCCACTTTACAGGGTTTCTTTGTGAGAACTAAACGCAAAAAAAAAAGTTTTTTGTTAAGACCCCGGTACACTGGTTGCCACATTCTGATTACATTTAACAGAAAGGCTTATGTCATTAAGTTTCTGGGTTGCAAGCAACAGAAACAATCCGGGAGGAGTAGAAAAGCTATTTAGCAGAAGGATTTCTGGTAACTGACAGAATTATGGGAAGGCTGAAAACCAGGCTATTCAAAACAAGCAGGAACCAGATGAGCTTGGGGTCATGAAGGACAGCCCAGGAGGGCACACCCAAGAAATGTTTGTTTAGGATGCTGATAAAGACACCATCATTGCTGTTCCTCCAAAATACAATCACTGCCAGACCTGGCTGCTAGACACCACCCCCAATGCTGCTAGTCACCCTGTAATATCTAATGTGCCCCTTTGTCCTTGGTCCAACTGTTCAATAGTAAGAACGGAGCATGAAGCATCTGATTGCCAAGTTCAGACCCTGTGGCCACGTGCTTGCTTTGAGGATAGGAGGGAAGCGTTTTCTCCCATTTGTCTTCCATAGTGAGGTTCACAGTTTTTCTCCCACTAAGACTTAAACGATGAAAGAGTTCACCAAAACTCTGAAATATGTTTTCTGACCCACCAAAAAATAAGAGCAAATTTCCACTGCGCAGTGATGTTGATGTTCACAGTCATGATAATCTGCTACAGTGCTGGCCCCTCGAGCAAGCCTTTTACGGAAGCTTTCTTGGTAAAATGCTCCTACACACCTCACTGTCACCTGCATTCAACTTCCAGCTACTTAAGTCTTGAGATCTCAGTGTCCAGAGACCATCCGTTTAACTCTGTTTCCATCACTAAACTGTAAATTCCTTGGAAGCAAGAATTTTTTTCTGTTTGCAATGAACAGCCAGTGCCTGGCTCATAGTCAGCACTGAATATCTATCAAACTAAACTGAATGTCAGGGATAAGGAAGGGCATTTTTAGTTTAATTAAAAATTTTTTTTTTAGTTTTCATAGTTTGATAATCTACCACAAAGATGGTATCAGGTTTAGCCATGTGATGTTGCCAGTATTTGACTATTCTGACCTACACAAATGGCAATTTGTATGGTTCAACTACAGGCATATCTTGGAGATATTTGTGGGTTTGGTTTTAGATCACCCCAATAAAGTGAATGTCGCAATAAAGTGGATCACACTAATTTTTTTTTGTTTCCCAGTGCATGTATCAGTTATATTTACATTATACTGTAGTCTATTAAGTGTGAAACAGCATTATGTCTAAAAAAAATATTTAAGAATGCTTTATGGCTAAAAAGTGCTAACTATCATCTGAGCCTTCACTGAGTCGTAATCTTTTTGCTTGTGGAGGCTTTGAAATGTTATGAGAATTCCCATAATATGACACAGAGACAAGAAGTGAGCCAATGCTGTTGGTAAAATGGTGCTGATAGACTTGCTCGACACAGGGTTGCCACAAACCTTCAATTTGTAAAAAACGCATTATCTGTGAAGCACAATAAAATAAGATACGGCTGTATATATTTAATATTCAGAGTGTAGGTCACCCTGAGAAACTGCGATTTGTTGTAATTACAAGGAAGACTGTCAAGAGGTATCTGCTTAGTTGGCCTCTCTGGGCTGAGGCAATGGGGCTCAGGTTAAGTCCAGTGCTAGGATGGCATAAACAGGAACATGTTAGTTTAATTAAGACAGATATTTACAGTCTTAGAGACTCTCCAGCAAATTTCTGTTCTGTGTTCAGGGTGTGCAACTCTGATATTTCTGTTCTCTAATCACATAGGGTGAGGTTATCAAAATGTATTTCTACCAGTAACATTTAGGGACGGGTGTGCAAATGGAGCCAGCTATGGGAAGCACATCCTGAGTGCTGGGTGTTGTGAGACCACCACATACATCAGTCCATTCGAGCTTTACTGCACTGGGAATAGCGTGCCAGAGTAGGAAGCAGAATCACAGGAGTAAAGGCTCACTCAAGATGGCACAGCTAACAAACGGCAGAGCTAGAGTTGGGGCTGTGCCATTACGTCCCAGAGCCCAATGTTGCACCAGCAGCCCTTCCAGGTCAAGGAAATCCTGGTAGAAGCCACCAACACCGTTCTCTACCAAGCACCGGGCATCTCCTCGTGGGCACGGTTCCAATATCTCCTAGCACTCCTGAGGAAGTTCTCAAGTGCTGAGAAGCTTGGGAAATTGTGCTGTGCCACCATCAGCATAATTGCTAGGTAGTGGGTCTGTTACCATATTAGTTGTAGCAGCAACGGAGTTTATCAAACACAGGACAAAACCAGCCACAACATGCTTGCTCGTGTAAAGCTTCCAATGGCCACTGGACCACCTGCCTCAGCCTCATTCTAGGTTCTACTGCCTATTTTACCTGGATCACCCCAATAGCCTGCTCTGCCCCCCAGCCCCCTGCATGCACTTTGTGACCAATGTAATTTTACAAAATGCAAAGCCAGAGAAAGAGAGAGAGAGAACGCAAGAGCCCTTATACTTGATTCTCTTTCTCTGGGGAAACTTGACTGATGGGGTATCTATCTATATTTATGTAAGATCTGTCTATCTATCTATCTATCTTTACTTATCTATATCTCTGTTTCTCTATCTATACCTATCATCATATATTTATATGCATTTACAGGTATATGGATATCCGTATAAGTAAACAGATGGCTAAATATATCTATAGGTCTATATCAATATTGATATAAATATATATCTCTGTATCTCTACCTCTTTCCACATCCATATCTATATCCATATCCCTTTAGGGAAAAGAAGTCATTTTAGCAATTAATATCTCTTTTCCATAAAGAAAATCATACAATAAAAAGAGCATATGGTATGCAATGTTTTGAAATATTTCTATCATGGTATGATTTTGTTGCCAAAAATAATGAAAGTTGTGTCATCTGTTAAAAAGTCTCATATCTTGACACTTTAACCCATTTAAAATATTCATTCTATAAAATGAAATCGCATGTATTAAAAGTGTTCTGTGTCCTTCGACTTCCAGTTTCAGACTAGCCTAGTCTCTCTAGCGCTTCCCGGACCCTCAGTCTCTCCCGAGCATTTCAGGCTCCCTTTTGTGACCACATAACCTCTCCCTGCCCACATAGATACATGCACGCACACGCAGTCCAGTCTCTCCCAGGATCCTCTTTTGCCTAGTTACCAACCATGCCCACCCCCTAGTTTATGTTCCTGTACCATATGCAAGTCTTTGTGACCTCCTACCTCCATCAGTATGTGTTTTCACTCAAAATGATCCCCGTTTCTCTGACTTAGTCTTATATTCAATTTAGTGGTAACTTTTCTCCACTATTCAAATTTTTCTGCTTCCCTCTGGCAGAATGGAGGGTCCTTCTCTGTGCCCACAGAGCTCTCTCTTTGTATTGCAAAAAATATACATTACATTGCAGCCATTTGTTCATGTTTCTCCCTACCGGTTATATATAGCAATATCCTTAAAGACAGGGACCTTATTTTTTCATATTCAATCTGTCCCCTAGGAAGGGGCTTATGGAAAGCTGATGCTGGGCTCTGCTGTTAAATGACTGAGAACTTATACTTTCTAGTTCTGCACCTCTACCCCATTCTCCTCTTAGATTTCACACAATGTTCCTTGAGCAACCTCATTCTTAGCACTCCTCTTAGTGTTTCATTATGGGCCATACTTGTGGTCCATATACTCTTGACTGCATCCACCTAGAGTCATCCTTTCCTGGAGGCATGGCTTCCCTGATGAAGCTCTGGCAGATATCTGTTATAATATAGCAGATGCCTCCTGTAGTAGCCAGGAGCTATGGTCAGGAAGAGGATGCTAAGTATTCTTAACACTGATTATTGACCTGTTCACGTGATATTTCTCACACTAGGAGTCGTAGCAGGTATTCCAGACCCTCTGCTGTCTCATACCTCTCAGATCCTGTAAGGCGTAACATTGATATTAATGTGCTATTCAATTTTCCACATTTGCAGTAATTTCTCTGCCAGACCTACATAATGATATATGTTTGTGTTCCTACGTGCTGTTTCCATTAAGCAGGGCAGCAATGTCAAAAAACCGTGCTACATTATTCAGTTTTTATTGAATAACCAGCATCTGTTCTGTGGCAAGGATTATTACAACTGTCAGTATTATCATAATAATCAAATAAGTGAGGTCGCTGCTTCAGCTGGGTCACTTGACATTTTGCACGTGTCTATCTCTTTAATGTCACTTTAGAGAAGATGACTCAGTCTTTCCTGGAACCAAATTAATGGCTTAAAATCAACCTGGATCTTTCAAGGAGGGGTAAAAGTAGCTCAGGACTAAGTGAAGAAAAGTGGGGTTTCCAGTGCTGTCAGGGATGTGTAACAAGTGTCTGACTTTCTGTGGGCCTCCATGGTCTCATTTTAAAAAATATGGTCCCATTTAGCTCAACAAGTCTCAATTCTACTGGGAGCTCCCACGGGGATAAGTTTAATTGGCTGTTTGCTCTTATACACACCTGCATGGAGTTCATTGCATTTGCTCTTTCATTTGTTGAGAAAATTTCAGTGTAACTATCCTTCGGGATTCTAGAACCCTCAATTGTCAGAGACACCCAAGAACAAACTTAAGCCTTGGACAAGCAAGTTTGCTTAATAGAACGAGTGTGGGCTTTGGAATTCTGTCTACCATTTGCAAGCAGATTCCCTATGTGGAAAACAGGGATAATGATGCCTTCTACTGTGAGTAACAGGACGCAGCTATTCTGTTGGGTTCAAATGCACAGGCTCTTATGACAGAGGCCTCGGTTTAAACCCTTACTAGGTAAGTCTTCTTAGACAGGTGACTCCACCCTCCTGCACTTCCGCTTCCTCGTTCCTAAAAGAAGATAACAACCATAGTGCCTACTGCAGGGGACTCTGGGGTGAATCATTGGTGACTTAAATAATACTTAATGGCTTGACTAAAGGGCTGAGTTCCTGGAATAATAATATGAATAACCAATATTAACATAGTCTTTATAAACTTAAACATTTCAATTTAATATTCTTTCTTTATACATTTATGTATTGAGTATTTTTTAAAATTAATTAATTTAATTTATTTATTTTTGGCTGCATTGCTTCTTTGTTGCTGTGCGTGGGCTTTCTCTAGTTGTGGCGAGTGGGGGCTACCCTTTGTTGCGGTGTGCGGGCTTCTCACTGCGGTGGCTTCTCTTGTTGCGGAGCACGGGATCTAGGAGCGCGGGCTTCCGTAGTTGTGGCTCACGAGCTCTAAAGCACAGGCTCAGTAGTTGTGGCGCATGGGCTTAGTTGCTCTGCGGCATGTGGGATCTTCCTGGACCAGGGCTCGAACCTATGTCCCCTGCATTGGCAGGCGGATTCTTAACCACTATGCCACCAGGGAAGCCCCTATTGAGTATTTTTTAATGTCCACTGAGTTAGTAAAATTTGAGGCTATGAATTAAACGACAGAGCCTACTCCTGAGAAGCTTAATTCTAGTGAGAGAAGTAATACATCAGGAATTACATGCCTTTTGGGGTAGCTGATGATCAATAATGATCCAGAAACACTGGAAATACCTTCTAGTGGGAAGAACAAGGCAGATGACCCTGTAAAAGCACACTCTGGCCAAACTGTGAAGGATAATATACAGAGGGCTTCAGCTTTTGGTTCTGTAGGCAGTGAGGAACCATGTTTGTTTCATTTGTAAAAATAACAAAAAGTGAGTTTTTGGGGTTTCCCTGGTGGCGCAGTGGTTGAGAGTCCACCTGCCGATGCAGGGGACACGGGTTCGTGCCCCGGTCTGGGAGGATCCCACATGCCGCGGAGCGGCTGGGCCCGTGAGCCATGGCCGCTGGGCCTGCGTGTCCGGAGCCTGTGCTCCACAGCGGGAGAGGCCACGGCAGTGAGAGGCCCACGTACCGCAAAAAGAAAAAAAAGTGAGTTTTTGTTTATTTTTATATTGTTTTAAGTGTTCATTACTCTCTCCTTCCATAAATATTTATTTAACACCCACAAAATACCAGGCATTGTGCTAGGTTGGCGGTATTCACAACTCACTCACGGTAATTTAGCTTACGTTCAGTGTAGCGGATAGAAAATGAATCAGTAAATAAATAGATACAGATTGTGATAGGTACTATAAAAGAACCAAGAAGGGGTTGCAAGTTGCAATACTAACTAGTGTGTTTAGGATTGGCTTTACCCAAGACATTCAGTTTAAGCTCAGTTCTGAAAAATAAGAAGATGACAGAAGATTCTGGAAGTTAGGATTGGGGGTGTCTGGGGACCTGCATGGGAAAGTTGCCTGGATGAGAATCAGCGTGGTGCGGGGTGCATGTAGTGGGTTTCTGCTGTGGTTTGACTATTTCTTATGTCCCTTCTTGAGCAGCCCTCCTGTGGCATTTCATGTCTCAGAACCTTTGTGTGCTCATCTGTAAAACGGAGCCGCTACTGTTAACTTGCAGAGTTGTTCAGAATTAAATATAAATGACTTAGTTTAGGGCCTGTGTCATAGTCAGTTCAGGCTTCTGTAACAAAAATACCATAGACCAGGTGACTTAAACAAAGGAAATTTCTTTTCTCACAGTTCTGCAGGCTGGTAAGTCTGAGCTCAACATGCTGGCTGACTTATTGATAGTTCCTGGTAAACCCCACTTCCTGGTTTGCAGGTGTATGTTTTCTTGCAGTTTCCTCACATGGCAGACAGAGAGAACTCTGGTCACTTCATCTTCTTATAAGGACACTAATTCCATTGTGAGGACTCTATCCTCATGACCTCACCTAAAACGAGCTACCTCCTAAAGGCCCCACCTCCTAATGCCAGTACACATGAGGTCAGAGCTTCAGTATATGAATTGTAGGGGACACACACATCTAGTCCACAGCAGTCTGGCACCAATGAGTTCTCATTAAATAAAATATTAGTCAGCTCACATCTGTCCTCCACTCAAAAATCTTTAATGGTTACCTATTTTACTCAGAGTAAATGCCAGAGTTCCTCAGCAAGTCCTACAGCGTCACGGCGATCTCCTAATAGATTCTTAAACACTCTGGGCTTTAGCCTATGGTCTTCCTCTGTCAGAAGTACTCTCCCCAGCTCCCTTCTGGCCTAATCTTCTCTGCCCCCATCAAGCCCCTTTGCTCAAGCCTCTCTCCCCCTTAAATCAGGCTCACATTACCACTCTGTTTACTACTGTAAACTGCTGCACATCCCACCCTTTGATGTCACTTTCCCTGATCCATGTATTCATTCCAACACAACATGCAATCTACACATGTATCATGATTATTGATAATGAACTGTCTACCTCCGCTGCTAGAATATAAATCCTGAAAGGAAGGGATCGTGTCTGTTTGGCTCACTGGTCTATCCTGAGCATTTACAACAGTGCCTAGCACAGTAGGTGGTCAGGATTTATCTACTGACAAGATGAACAAACGAGCGAATAGATGGCAAGTTGTTGTTAAAGTTGCTGTTGTTGAAAGATGATGACAAGACTATAGTGATAGTCTAGGGGTCTGGGCTACATATTCCAAAGAAATAGTATAATTATGGAAATACTCTGTTTCCATTTCTTGAGCCCTTTTGCCCATAGCAACTATTTAGATCCCAAATATAAGCTATATATTAAAAATAACCAATATCATTTAACATATTGAACTGAGCTTATGGAAAGATGAAGTGTAATTGTGTAACTAGAGAATTAATGTAGGAGGTGACTATCGTAGAAAAGGCCCCTTTAGGCCCTGACTGACTTTGGTATTTCATTATGCTTTAATTACAACTGGTGATTTGTGGTTGCAGACGGATCGCTCACATCACGGGAACTTAAACTACTGTGATTTTCCATTATGCAGAGAATTTCTGTGCAGGAGGGAGAAGAGAATTGAGCATGGAGAATGTTTTCTACATTGGGAATAGGGATGAAGACCCAACTCCAGGGAGGGAGATGCACGCTGAGGAGAAAGTTTGAGTCTCGAATGTGGTGGTTGCATTGCCTTCCAATACATACCAAAGGAACTGGCCCGGTCAGAATTGGAAAGTGGTCCAATGCAGGAGAAAGTGTCTTTGGCATGAAGAAAGGGAAAGTGGGGCATTGGGCTACAGTACGGGTCTTCTAGAAAGGGGGACTGGCTTCAAATACTGACTAGGTTATGTAGCACACATATGAACAGGGGAGGGGCATTGATTTACTCTCTCTGAGCCTCAGATTCCCCATCTATACATGGATATATTTCAGATAGTATTGTGGGGCTTAACTGACATAGCATGTGCAGTGCACTTAGCCTAGGTAAGAACAGATGTTAGGGTTTATTTTCCTTCTTTATCAGCAAAATGAGGTAACTGGACAATCTCTCTTCTTTTCACAGGTATTTATCATGCTGCTATGCTTTATAAAACATGCTCATATCCATTATCTCATAAAATCCTTGTAATTTATGAGAAATCTACTATTGTCCTCATGTTTCAGACTATGAAATTGAGGGACAGAGAGATACAGGGATGTATCCAAAGTTATCAAGCCATAGCTTGATAGAACCAGCTTTACAACCCTTTATACTATATCATATCTCCATTAACAGTGATTATTTTCCTAAAATCAATATATTCAGATCTTACTTTCTAGTTGCTCACTGAGGAAACAACCAGATTCCCAAGGATTTACCATTTAAAGAGTTGATACCAATGGGTAGAAGGAACATAAGGATTTGGATAAGTAGGTATAACCGCTCCAAATAATCACATTCCTGATTCAAATATAACAGACATCTAAGATATATTAGAGAAAAACTATTTCCCACCCCTTGTTCCTAAGCATGGCCAAGGGCAATTTTAGAGATAAAAGCCTAAAAATCCAATAACTGGCCTTTTATATATCCAGAACATTACTGAAACAGAAATTGCTTAATTTACGTTTCAAACTCTACATGCTGAAAGAGCATGAATTCTGATGTCATAATGCTTAAATTCTGGCTTAAATCCCATCTAGTTCTGTGGCTGTGTGACTCTGAGAAGGCACTCAACCTCCCTTAGTTACAGATCCTTCATTTATAAACCAGAAATAACACTATTTACTATGAGAATTAAATTCCGAGGGGGGAAAAAAATATATATATATATATATTCCTTAGCACGGTACCCGCATATAGTAAACACTCAATACAATTAGCTATTGTTTGCATTAATATTAGCAAAAAACGATATCTAGCAGTGAAAATTTCTATTCTAAGAATCAGCAATCACCATTTTTCCAACAGTAAAGAACTACCAAAACCAAAACAACAACAACAAATCCAGGAATAAAAGAAAGAAAGCCCTCTAAAGTTAGAAGACTGACCAAGCAAAATTTTTAAGGTATGACCAAGAGCTCTTGTTTCCCCTACAATTGATGTGGAAAAACCTTTAAGAGAAAATGGAATTTGCAGAGTGATAGAATTAAAACAGGAAACCTGATGAACTCAACTGAATTGAAAGAGAGACATTTTTCCAAAACTGAATATGCTGCTGCTAATTAGTAATTCATCTTGGTGGTGAACTTATCCAGGAACTTGAGTTAAAGAAACATAGAAGTTAATTTTTGCTTGATGGGATGTGGGGAAAGTACAGAACATGCACAGAGGTTTTAGAAAGCAATTTGGCAAAACTAATGTTATCCAATAAAATTAATTTCTCAGAGAACTATTTACAAGAGTAAATAAATGAAATGCCTCATAGCCGTATTAGGAAGTACATTTTGTTAGCTTACTTTTTAAAATTTTATTAAATTTAAAAACAGACTTTCAGAATTCAGAAGTGTCAAGTTATTCTGTAGATATTAAAATTAAATGTAGAAAAATTTTCAATGGCATTGCAAAATGTTCATATTTTAATACTAAATAGGAACAAAATTAGGTTTCTACTTGGATTGTATAAAATCTCAACTATATAAAGGTACTCAGGAAAAAGCCATGGCAGTAGTTAGTTCTGAGAATTGATTGTGGCCGATATTTTATTATTTTACTTTATTTCATTTTATTTTATGTTAACTTCTACAAGGAGAGTGTATGCCATTTACAAGCAGAAATAAAATACTATTTAAAAATCTCTAGAGGATGAAAAATGAGAGGACAAATTACATTTTTCTCCCCATGAAATTAAAGGTAACCTCAGTTTCACTGGTTTGGTACTTTGTAATCTAACTTTACCAACCTCAAACCATCCACTGAAGTTCTAAGTCTTAGTTCCATGATGGTAGCAAAATTTCTCTGCCCCTGTCTGACTTCTACATGAAAAAAGAAACAAGCTGTTCACATCTGTCTTGTCTTTTAATAATTGTATTTTACATTATAGCTATCTGTCAAAAACTCTTAAACTTGTAGCTGTGGATCTGTAAGCTCCCCATGACCTGTCTCCTCTGGAAAGGCTGATGTAATTAGAAACGCTCTATCATCCATCATTCAACTAATGTGCGCCCTCTGGCTGCCGCTCTCTCTGTCTCTATTTCTCCCTCCCTCCCTGCCCTTCTCTGACGTCAATTATTCTGAATATTTTAAACAAAAGATTTGACCAACCCTACCTCCTCTCAGCTATAGTGCTGTCACTGTCACTAATGGAATTTAAAATGTTCCCTTTGAAGGAAGTTTCCTGGGGAGACTTCTTTGCAAATTGCCAGTTAAAGGGAAGCTAGTTCTTATACTCTCAGTGGAATTAGCAATAGATTATAACAAGTGTGGTTAAAAGTAGCCCATTTGGAACAAAGTGACTTTTCTGACATTTGATGGGGTCTGTAGTTGTTTTTTCCTCCTCAGGTCAAGACTAGTACATTCCAAAGTGTTACTTACATGCTGAAGTGTTCTGTGAGAGAGCTTTTTCTCTTCTCTTCTACCCCAGCAGGGAATTTCTGCAGGAAACAGAAAGATTAACAAGAATTGAATATTGTTTCTGTGTATTTGCCTTTATTTTCTTATGCATGAAGATGGCACTCTGAGCATGTTCATCCTCTCCCCTATTTAGCCTGCTTGCCTGAGAGTCTCGGAGTGCTTTGTCCCAGCGATTACCATGGAGAGAATTTCAGAGCTGCTCTGCCCACCTGTCTGTCTGGAAATTCACAGACAGTTCCTCCCCCAGCTCTCCCCAGACCCTCACCTGTGTACAAACCTTACCTCACCTTCTTATGTGATAACTGACTGTATATGGGGCTTTCTCCTAAACTGTTCTCTGAGAATATCTGTAGTCCAGAAAAATGTCTCATTTTTCTTTGAGTAGATGATAAAAAAATTGTCTTATAATGTTTAGATTAATGGAAACTTAGTTACTCTATTTGTTTTAAATGAAATCAAATCCGAGCCCCCAGTGACCAAGGCAGTGGCTAATTCAATCTCTCATATTGTGGGGACCACCTGTCTTTCCTGGGAGCTAAGTCCACACACCTAAAACAGGAAAAGGGTGCAGTCTTGAGTCACCGTGGGCACCATCACTGCCTTGGCTCCGTCTACCACACTGCACTGTAATTAAGTCCTTAGCTCTCCGAGTGCTGGTGCAGACCCTCAGCACAGCTCTCAGAGGCCTCCGGCCTTCATGTTGATATTCAGGACTCACCCCACAATGGAGGGACAGTGGGCAAGCGGGGCACAGATCTCTACAGTTCCTAAACCTCTAACCTGCCAGTATTTCCATTACCTCCCCTCTCTCCCTTCCACGAAGCGGCTCCTCAATTAGGTTCTCTTCTCCCCCCCCCTGGATAAGCCATCAACTCCCAAATATGATGTGTTTTTTGGCCCTGCAACATTTCTTTTCAGCCTTGAAACACAAAAGCATTGACCTGCTGGCTGAAAGCTTTTTTGCTAAGTTGATCTTGTATTTAACTTCACAACACTTGAACTGGGTAAACAGATCCACTTTTGAGAGATAAGGAAACTGGCAGAGAGTTGAGGTGACTTGACAAATATGGATGTCTTGGACTGGAAGTGGCAGTAGGATCCAAGCATCCCCTTTAACCCTCAGTCTTCCTCTACTACATAGGCTGACCAAATGTCCTGGTTTGTGTGGGATAGCAGAACAGTCCCAGGAAAACCAGTGTAACGTGTTCACTCCACTACTACATATACCATGGCTCCTATCTTGCAGACCCCAAAGTCAGAGAGTTTGTATGGTACTTGAAGCATTTTAAAAGTTTAACAAAATCATTTTTACTCATGTTTTATGCATTAACTTCGTGTTTGTCATTATTTCTACTTCTCCCATTTTCTTTTACCTCCTTCTACTCTTCTTTTTAATTTGACATTGAATTTGGTAGAGTCCCATATGTTTCTTACTGAACCATCTTTAGCAAGAAGGGCCTCCCTGCTTCTGATTCCACTGTCCCTTTTAACACTTCTTTAAGAGATATCCGGGGATCATGGAAGTTGAAGTTAGACAATCATGGATTCAAATTCAGTCACTATCAATTCTAAATAGTGTTGCCTTGAGTAAGTCATTTAAACTCTTGTATTTTAACTTCATTAGGTAACAATAATCCACATTCCATCCATCTCATATAGCCATTTTAAGGTTCAAGTTTGATGTTCTAAATAAAAGTAATTAAAAATCTTTAAGTATGAATATACTTGCCATGGAGTAATGTTTTTCTGACTAAAGAGAGAGGATGGTGACCCTGTTTTTTGTGGAGTCTTGCTACTAGGAATAATCAGATCTGTTGAAAGAATGCATTTCTGAATTGGGATTATTTTGATAAATCAATCACTGATTTATTACAGATGGTATAGGGGACCTTTCAATAGTCTTCTACTGTGCTTCTCCACGTAAAATTTCCTGGGAGGTATCCTAACATGATCATTTGGCTCTTGGTATAAATTACTCCTGACTTAATTGGTTCTTGAAGAATCATGAAAAACTTGTCTGAGTGACTTTGTGGGTCTCAACGGTCTTTCTCCCAACTTGGAGAGGTAGGCCTTGGATCACCCAGGGAATTGTTCAGTGATAAATCACCCACTTCAATTTCTACCATTGTTGAGTTGCTGCAGTGTCCAGAGAGCTAATTAGAAGAGAGGGAAGAGCCTGGCTGATTGTCTCAGGCACAATAGAATTGTAATGTAGCCCTGAAGGAAATCATAGGTAAGGTTTCTAATTAAGGTCACTCCCTGCCTTGAGCAGGAATGATGGGTACCTGATCTCAGGAGATGCCTGGAATGTCATGTGTGAAAGGAAGAAGTACAGGGGGAAGATGATGAAATCCAGAAAATCTACTGGAAAATCTGGCTGCCTCTAGAGATAGTCTGAAGTAAAATAAAAAGAGATGAAAAAGGAACAGGAAGAAATGTAAAGTTCTTAAGTTTAGCCTGAAGAAAAAAAGTTAACCATAGCAAAAAAATGTCTCCGGTCAGAAAAGAAGAGTCTTAACTTCCCTTCGTCAGTCTCCTACACTGCTACCTACCTACTACTTACCAATTACCTCATTGCCTAGGGCCAGGACATCTGTGGGAAGTACCTTATCACTAAGCAGAGTGTTGATGCATATTGGAAATCACATTCTTTCTAAAGGGACTGGGGCAAGATCTGTAGGGATAGACACAGCCAGTTCACTTTTTCTACATGTTTCTACAAACCTGTAAGGTGAGTGGAGTATTAGACCAGAGTCTGTCTATCCATCCTTCCACTCATGTTCCTGATTATGCCTGAGGTTTAGCTACAGTAGGAAAAGGGAAACCTAGCTTAGATTTCAAACTAACTTAAAGGTGTGCTCCAATCCAGTTCATATCAGAGCTCTCTGGTTTGGAATTTATTTGGTTAAGATACTAATAAAGTATTTCCTTAACTCTCATTCTACCGTTATTCTTTTACGTTTACAGAAAGAGAATGTCAGAGTAGATGAAAACATATCAACAAACAATATGTTGTCTATAAGAAACTTACTTCAAATATAACAATATAGGAAGGCTGAAAGTAACAAAACAAGGAAGGACATAGTATGAAAATATTACATTAAGGAAAGCAGGAGTAGATACTAAATATATACTATTAAATATCAAATAAATATAAATACCAAATAAACTAGACATCAGAGCAAAGGAAATCACCAGAGGCAGAGAGGGATATTTGGGGACCTCCCAAATATCAAACCTCCACGGGACACAGCAATCCTAAGGGTGACGCACCAAATCTCATAACTATAAAATATGTGAAGTTAAAGCATATTAAACTGAAAGGAGGTACAGTCACATACAGTTACATTTGGAGAGTTTAACATCTGTTTTTGAATAATTGATAGAACAAGTAGACAAGAAGTCAACAAAAATACAGAACTCATAAACACCATCAACCAACAAGATCTACATTACATTTATAAAACACTTCACCCAACAGCAGAAAACACATTATTTTCAAGTGCACATGGGACACAAATATCTGGGTAATCCATATCTTGGGACATAAAGCAAATCCTGACAAATTAAAAGGAATTGAAATCATACAGAAAGTATTCTCTGACCATATTGGAATCAAACTAGAAATTAATCACAGAAACACAAAAGGGAAATACCAAACCACTGGAGACTAAACACAATTCTAAATATTTCAAGAGTTGAAAAGGAAGTCTCAATGCATTAAGCAATTTTTTAAATTCGCTGAACTGAATAAAAATAAAAATTAAAAACTCTGACAACTTAAATGAAATGGACTAATTTATTGAAAAACAGAAACTGCCATAATGAAATAAAAAATGTGAATAGCCTTACAGTTATTAAGGATATCATAATTGTAATTACAAAATGTCCCCAAAAGAAACTTTCAGACCTAGATAATTTCACTGGAGAATATTACCAAACATTTATGAAAAATAACACCAATATTACAAATCACTGACAGAAATAGATAAATTGGACTTCATCAACATTAGAAATGTTTGCTCTATGAAAGACCCTGTAAAAAGAGCAGAGGAAGATGAGCTACAGAGTGGGAGAAAATATTTGAAAATCACATATTTGAAGAAGACTAATATCTAGAATTTATAAAGAACTCTCAAATCTCAGGTTTGTTTTTTTTTTAAAAGGTACATGAAAAAAATCCATTAATCCAAATAAGACAATAGGTCTAGAACATGAACAGAAATTTCACCAAAGTGGATATACAGTGGATAAATAAGCACATGAAAAGATTTTCAATATCATTAGTCATTAGGGAAATGCAAATTAAAACCATAATCAGATATCACAACACACCTATCAGAAAGGCTAAAATAAAAATTAGTGACCATATCAAATGCTTTCACATTCACAAAGACTGTGGAAAAGCTGGATCACTCATACATGGCTGGTGAGAATGTAACAGAGCCCAGCCTCTCTGGAAAACATTGTGTTTTTGTTTTTGTTTTTTTGCAGTACGCGGGCCTCTCACTGTTGTGGCCTCTCCCGTTGCGGAGCACAGGCTCTGGACGGGCAGGCTCAGTGGCCATGGCTCACGGGCCCAGCCGCTCCGCGGCATGTGGGATCTTCCTAGACCGGGGCAGGAACCCCCGTCCCCTGCATCGGCAGGCGGACTCTCAACCACTGCGCCACCAGGGAAGCCATGGAAAACATTCTGGCATGCTCCTTAAGAATTTATATTCATGCTAAAACTTGTACACAACTGCTTTTAGCAACTTACTTTGTAACAGCCCGAAACTGGGAACAACCCAGATGTCCTTGCACAGTTAAACTGTAGTACATCCATACCATGGAGTACTATTCAGCAATAAAGAGGAGAAATAACACATAATAAATGAAATGCAACAACGTGCATGAAGCTCCACAGAAGGATGTTGAGTGAAAAAAGCCAGTCTTAAAAGGTTACACACTTTATGATTCTATTTATAGAACATTCTTCAAATGAAAGAACTATATAAATGGAAAACAGATTAATGGTTTTCAAGGAGAGGGTGGGGATGGAGGAAAGTAGGTATGGCTGAAACAAGGTATCATGAGGGATCACTGTGGTGATGGAAATGTTATATATCTTGACTATACTGATGTCAATAACCCAGCTGTGATACTGTACCATGCGGCTGAACCACACTGACTCCTTGTCAGCTCCATCTTTGGCCTGCCGTCCTACCCCCTCCCTTTCTGTATGACTGAGCTTTAGCCTACACACAAGGAATGTGTCCAAGCCAAGTAAGTTCCCTATCACCTTTTACCCTTGCCTTCATGTGACATGAAAACCAGAAGAACGCCTTTTGCATATAGGTTATTTATTTCAAACACTATGTTAATACAGTGGTGGGACTACTGAGGAGAATGTCTAAATTTTACATTGCACTTTACCCTTACAATGGATTTCCAAAAATTTATTGCTCAGATCACATATTCATTTGTTCATTCATTTATTCAATACAGATTTACTGATTTTTTACTATATGAGCAATTGCTGTGATTGGCTAAAAGAAAAAATAAAATGATATGGTTTCAATAGTTCGTACTTTTACAGTCAGACTATTAAACACATTATTTCTCCTACCACATTATTAAACATTATTATCTAAAACAATAATTTTTTCTCTCTCAAACTTTCTCTAAGTCAGGAACTCAGCAAGACACAGCATGTATGGCTTATATTGCCGCTTAATACATAGAATTTCATCTGGGAAGACTCAAAAGCTAGAGGATGAGTCATCTAAAGGTGTTCTCGCTCATACAACTGGTGATTGATTCTGGCTCTTAGCTCATACCTGGAACCCCTATCTTTGGCCTCTCCATGTGGTCTCTTTCTGTGGCCTAGTTTTGGCTTCCTTACAACATGGAGTCTGGGCTCTGAGAGAGCAGCATTCCCAGAGTCCTGGGCCCCCCAAAAGAACACAACTTCTACTGTATTCTGTTGGTAAATCAGTCACATAGCCCAGATTCAAAGGGAAGGGAACCATACCCATCTGTTTAGAGGCGATCACCAAAGAATTTTGAGGTCACATTTTAAAACTTCCAGTCAGCCCTCTGGCCACACATTATTTACATTCCTCCCAAATGCAAAACAAACCCTCTCCCTACCAAGAACATCAAAGTCTCATCTCATAACAGTGCCAGGTTTAAGTTCAAGGTAGGATCTCATCCTATAAATCAAGTCCAGGACAGATGAAGCTCCTCAGGTACTGATTATCAAAGCATTTTAGAGCTGTATTTAAAATGTCCTGGGTGAGCTGTGTTCACCCAGGGAACACATGGGGATGAAAAACTCCATCTTTCAAGGAACAGACATGTAGGGTTGAAATAATGTGGATGTTATGTGCATCATTATATCACTATGGAAGGTATTTCACTACAACAAATCTTAGTTATGGGAAGGAAGTAGCTAAATATGAGACAATGTTCACTGAAAACAGGGTTCACAGATATGAAAAAATTTTCAGGCTTTTTTCATTGAAGCATTCACAGTTTTGGAATACGTTGTACAGGAGAGTCATTTAATATTTAAAGGAGCTATTAAACATTTATATCTCAGGAAAGGATTTTTTAAATCTCCAAAATAAGAATGGGTTTTATGAATGATACAGAATTAAAATTTTTTGTTGAACAAGGTGGCACATCAATCATGGCTGGACTGATCCTCTCAGAGTAGCACTCTTAAAAATATCCATGTCTCCAGAGGTTACATGGATTACACACAGGGTTAACATTTGATTTTAATGAAGCAGGACCATATCTGATTTCAACCTGTGAACCAGTGGTTTTACAGAAACTGCCCTTCACACCATAAACAACTCCTTTAGATTTCAGCCCAAGCTCCTCATACCCAGAGATTTCCCTGACAGCTCTAGCAGAAAAGGAAAGCCATAATTTCACATAATGTTGTGTCAATTTCACATATCATTGTGACACTGATAATAGAAATGGCATAATAACCATAATATACAAACATGATTTTATTATTGCTACATGTTATACTAGGCATTAATACAGAAGGAGCCTAGGAAGATGGAATCCAGATTGTAAAATGCCTTGATTGGGTATGATATGAAACAAATACAGTGAATTTTTTAGTTCATCTGTGGTCCAGCAAGAGAATATGCTGGTGATCTCTTTGGATGAGGGTCCAAAGTGCTCTTGGGAAGGCCAGTGATTGATTAAATGAGAGCTACATTAGGATTAAAGCTTTAATACACAAGCAGCTAGCCAAGTTCCCTCCTATATCCTATCACAGTAAGAAGTGGGTAAGTAAGAATATTACCCTGAGAGGAGAGCAGTTTTGAGTAGTCACCTTCATCTACATGCAAGAGTAGGCTCTGAGACAGAAAAAGACAATTTGAGTAAGATATGTGGCACCTACATTGTCTACCTGCCAAACACAAAGAAATCTATCCCAGGTTCCTAGAGAATGATGGTTTCTCATACTGAATTCAATGACTCACAAGTGGTCATGCGTATCAGCTTATCTGGGCAGGGCTAGTTTGTATCTGCTGTCCTACTGTGATCATTAATATCTCTTTTCTATCTTAAAAGTCCAGTTTGGATGATATTATGGGGACTGAATGTTTCTGTTTCCCCCAAAAGTCCTATGTTGAAATCTGGACCCCCAAAGTGATGGTATTAGAAGATTGGGCCTTTGGGAGGTGATGAGAGTAAAGCCCTATGAATGAGACTAGTGCCCTTGTAAGAAAAGATGGGAGAGAGCTCCCTTCCTGTCTTTGCTCTCTGCCATCTGAGGACATAAGGAAAAGATGGCATCTGCAAACCAGAAAGTGGACCCTCACCAAAACCTGACCATGCTGGCACCAGGATCCCTGGCTTCCAGCTTCCAGAACTGTAAGAGATACAGTTCTATTTTTTGATGTTCCCCCACCCCCAGTTCATGGTAGCTTGTTGTAGCAGCCCAAGCTGACTCAGACAGATGGTAAACGTTATGGACATCTCACTGAGTAGGAGCCCTAGAATCGTATTTTTAAATTTTGGCAGAGTTGTTTTCTTTTCTTCTCAAAGGGAGTTGTGAGGACCATATCCAATCCTTCCTTGGTTTTCTCAAATATCCCTACTCTTTTGTTATTAAAGATTATAATATTTACTAAGTTTGACGAAGAGGTTTAGAGTCTACTTGGTTATAGCACCTTGAGGCCAGGGGTTGTGTTTTAGTGACTTCTGTAAACATAGCACTTATTATTGTGCTTGTCTGAGTAGAAAATCAATAAATCATTGTTCAGTGAATGGGTTTTGCTCTTCACTCTTTTTGAGGGTACAATAAAGTCTTGGGAAATAAATGGCTGTGCTATGTGTAGTCATTTGATCGGGTCCTAAATGTGCTGCTCTGGATCCGAACATTCACAGCCAGGAGTAACAAGTTCTCTTTAAGAAAGGGACATAGTCTCTCTCATAGAGAAACATGAATCCAGCGTTTTAGCGCTTCACTCACGGCAGAGGCAGCCCATGCCTGAGACCTTCCTTGCAATGGTTTATTAACGCAGTCACATCTGAAAGTCTGAGTATTTTAATTTTGCTTGATCTGAATGCTACTTTTTTAAAAAAATAAATTTATTCATTTATTTATTGGCTGTGCTTGGTCTTCCTTGCTGCGTGCAGGCTTTCTCTAGTTGCAGCGAGCGGGGGCTACTCTTCGTTGTGGTGCGTGGGCTTCTCATTGCGGTGGCCTCTCTTGTTGCAGAGCACGGGCTCTAGGCATGCAGGCTTCAGTAGTTGTGGCACGCGGGCTCAGTAGTTGTGGCTCACGGGCTCTAGAGCGCAGGCTCAGTAGTTGTGGTGCACGGGCTTAGTTGCTCCGCGCATGTGGGATCTTCCCGGACCAGGGCTTGAACCCGTGTCCCCTGCATTGGCAGGCGGGTTCTTAACTACTGCGCCACCAGGGAAGCCCTGAATGCTACTTTTGACACTGTTGATTATAACTCTGAATGTTATGTCGGCTTAGCTGAAATCAGTTTTGAGTGGGTTTCTCTCCTGTTTGCTCAACAGCAGTCGCCCTTCCCAGAGAGAGGCCTCCTTCCTTCTCCTGCACTATCAAGGCTGTGTGGGCTCTCATTTGAGGCCTGGCCTCACGCACCTCTCCACTCAGCCTCTCCAGGTAAGGCTTAGTTCTCTAAAGTAGAAGAAATTTGGTGGCACGCAAAGAAAGCAATCTTTGATGTCAGGCTTGAGGAATTCAAGTGCCACCTCCATGTGACAAGTTACTTTACCTCTCAGTTCCCTGGGTTCCTCATCTCTAATTGGAGATAATTATGCTGACATCACACTACATCTGGGAGGATTCTCAGACTATCTAGTACATCATGCTAGTCTCTACCACAGGCTATCTTCCTGGAATGACATTTAATCAGAATCGCTCGTAAAAGTGTCATTTATTGACTCAACATCACAATAGCATTGCCCATGAAGCTGGAATAGAAATTAAAAGTGGCTCTTGCCATTGGGATCTTGACACTTTTTAATTCCTGTGTTTCTTCATCCTGGTAACATTTGAAAAAAAAAATTATTCAAATATGTCTACCTCTTACGCTAAATTATAAATTTCTATTGAGGCTGAGAGTTCTCAATTCTTTAGCTTTGATTTCCTTATAACTTAGGCACCATACAATTATGATGCAAACTAGGATACTTTAGTGAAGAAGAGGGGGTGATATTAATAATTACTCCAGGATAAGTCAAAAACCAGCACTGTCCTAACTAAATTGATATGGTTACCCTACATATAAGCCCTTCCACAAACATATTCACATAGGAAACAGCTAATAAATTACTAACAAATTAAAAATTTCAGATCAATGCCTCACAAATCAAAAGTATCATTTCCAAATTCAGACTTTTGTGTGTCACTGACCTATTTCTAATTTCATATTCCCCATATACAAGACTGGCATAAAGAATTTACCGTCCAAAACAGATATATCTGCATCTTTGGCTTTCTTCCTCTCTTAATAACTATATCTCCAGGGCTGCCAAGCTTGTTTGACCCTCTGTCCTAAATACTCTTAAAATCTGCTTCCCTTTTATTTTCTTCACTGACACGGCTTGAGCCCAATTCCAGTTATGAATATCATGAAAGCGAAGGGATGTTCTTACTTCTGTCTGCTCTTTTCCTGCTCATTCAAAAGCACGCACACACACACACACACACACACACACACACTATTCTTGTTTAATTAATTATAAGGAATTAATTAAAATAATTTAATTTAAGGTAATTAAATTAATTCAAATATGATCATTTGACAACCATATTTTAAAAACCTTTGATATTCCCCCATTAACTGTATTATAAAACTCAATCCCAAAATCGTTACAGTTGCTGATCTGACCTCAATAGCAATTGAATCCCCAGTTTATTTCCTACTCCCTGTACACTATTGCAATTCCTCCTAATATCTCATGCTTCCCTGAATAGTGATTTTTTTAAACCATCACAGTTTTTTCTATTTTCCTGGAATCTCTTCCCTGTCTTCTTCACTTGAAGAATTCCTAACTTTTATTCCAGCTACAATTCATTTGGTGCCTACTCTGTGAAAACATTCTGCTCCCCTTAGGAAGAATGGGGAATCACTTCCTTAAAGATTCCAAAGCACTTTATCCCTATTTCTATGAGCAGGGTGATTGTTTTAAATACTTGTATCTGTATTGGTGTGTGAGGGTGTTTTTATTAACCTCTGTATTTCCAGGTTTTTTTGGAAACGTCTTACAGGCATTGAAATCTGTGTATGAAGAAAAAGAAAGTAAGAAAAGTAAAGCAAGAGTAGGTTAGTTCATGGTTTCTATAGATCTTTTCAAAATCCTGACACTCAGAATTGTTAATGTTGCTGCTGATGAACAATGGTGTTATTATTATCTTTTTTTAGCACTAGTATTACGGACAGTAACATGGGCAAACTCCATTCCTTGAACGCTGATTGTGGTCCAAGCACTATGCTAGTACATATTCGCTGAGTGCCTTCTGTGTGCCTATCACTATTGTAGGTGAGGGGATGATATCAACAATTATAATAATACCATTTACAGATAATTTACTATGTGCTAAGTATACTGTTCTAAATTAAGTGCTTTATAATTAGTTGATTTTTTAGAGAAGAAAAATAGGTTAAACAAATTACCCAGAGTGATACAGCTACTAAGAAGTGAAACCAGGACTCAGTCCTGGGCAGTCTGAATCTAGTGTCTGTGCTCTTAACAACTCTGTTTTCCTGAAGCATCTCTAACTAAGTCCCATTTCACATGAAGCTGTCATACACGTGAGGGAAAAAGAAATAGATGGTGTAAATAAATAAGTAAATAAGACAAGCATTACTGAAAATTTAATAATTCAGAGAGCAAAAAGTTATTTGCACAGAGTGACACAAGATGACAGAACAGAGAGTAATGGGCAGCGAAGGCTGAGGCACATGGGCTACAGTGGAGTTGGGACCAAAGGTGGGGTGGGCTAGTAGCCCACTGGAGGAAGGAGCAAGCCGCGTGTCTCTGACCATGACAGGCTTAAGGACCTGGGAGAAAGTCTGAGTGTCTCAAACACAGTGAGCAAGCTGGGGGGGTCTCAGAAACAAGTCTGGAGTAGAGGCAAGAGAAAGGAGACTTGCCTTGGTGAGTGGTTTTTACTCCAAGTGCAATGGAAAGACAGTACTTGGTTTAAAGAAGGGTAACCAGATTAACATTTTTAAAGTGTTCTGGCCAGAGAGACCAGTTAAGACTCATTGCAGAGGTCCAGGATTACAATGACGGTGGTTTGAACGGGGGTTGTAGCAGTATGAATGGAGGTAATTATATGGATGATATTTAGAGCTTCACACCTTGTGTTCACCATAACTTTATAAGAAAGCATGATTTTGCCCATATTAGCTACGAGGGAACAGAGGCTCAGAGTGATTTAGCATTTTAACCAAGGAAACTCCGTAATCAATATCTGCTACACAAGCCGAGTAGGGGTTTGAACCCAGGTCATCTGTCTGTTTCCAAAGCCCATGCTTTGTCATTTCTGGGAAAAGACAAGACTCTCCAGGGGTTTAGAAGACTCCAAGGCTGCTATGGCTGATAATAACACTGACAATGGAAACTTGGGGTTCAAAGCAGTGAACAAAGAAGGCAGAATATTTAGCTACAGCTCAACAAATCCCTGATAGAGGAAGCACAGTTCGTATGGTGGTGATTGTAGGCGGGCTATAGTTGTAATGATAATGATGTGGCCAGGCCTGGTGTGGTGCTTCCTGAGCCTGGGAACTGGAATGACCTTAGCAATGGCAGACATGGGGCAGGGGGACCGTGGACAAGCTGGACAAGCAGATGAAAATGCAGACATCAGACCTGGCAGAAATGGGAAAACGGGGTCTTAAACGAGAAAATCTCATGGACTATAGCCACAGTACTAAAAAAAGCTTTGGGGTCATTTTTAAAACACAGGATAATGAGTCCAGTTGTCATCAGGGAACTTAGTGTTGAGGTTCAGCTAGTCAGTACCAATAACCAATATCCAATAACCACAAATAACCACCAATAACCAGTATCTGCAGTAAAGTCTTGCAGGTACCATGGTAGGGGTATTCTTTTGGGTTTCTGATCCCAATTTCAACATGGCGGGGGGGAGTTTCTCCTACAACCCCAAGTAATTTTCAGGCACCAGTTGGATGTCCTTCAATTCAACTCGATTGTGACACAATCTACCTGGAGACTGCATAAGATTCTGCAGGTTGAGGGCTCAGTCTTGACATTCCCCCTACATACTTAAGGCGCCAATCGAAAGCCCAGGGTGTTGCCTATGCTTCCAACCAGCTGGCTATAAATCAGAGGTTCCTACAATTCCCTCCTTGGGTTTGATTAATTTGTCAGAGTAGCCCACAGAATTCAGAGAAACATTTTACTTACTAGATTATCAGTGTATTGTAAAGGATGTAATTCAGGAAAATCCAGGTGGAAGAGATGTGTAGAGCAAGGTTTGTGGGAAAGAGGGTAGAGGTTCTATGCCCTCTCAGAGTTCCTCATTCCCCCCAAATCTCCACATGTTCACCAACCCAGAAACTCTCCAAACCCAGTCCTTTGGGGGTTTTTATAAGACTTCATTATATAAGCTTGACTGATTTAATCACTGGTCATTGGTAATCGATTTGATCGCCGGCCCTTCTCTCCTCCCTGAGGTCAGGGGGTGGTATTGAAAGTTCCAACCCTCTAAGCATATGGATGGCTCCCCTGGCAACCAATCCTCATCCTTAGGTGTGGTCTAAAAGTTATATAATTAACATGACAGGAGATACCTTTATGGCTTTCTTCAGTTTGGAAATGTCCAGGGTTTTCAGAGCTCTGTGCGGGAAACGGGACCAAAGACCAAATGTGTATTTCTTATTGTAAATCACAATATCGCAGGTATGTAGAGGGTAATGCAGGGGCACACAGAAGAGGGATTAACCCAGATTTATGGGTTCAATAACAACAAAATCTAACCAAGTTATTAATTAATATTAAATGAGTGTTAACATGAAAGGATGGGGAATTTACATGCTCCAAAGTCCATGCCATTTCACATATACTGTCTCAATTGCACTTCCCCAGAGGTGTGTCCCTTAATTATCCGTGTTCTATGGAAAAGAAGACTGAGACGTACAGAAGTACCTCATCCAAGGTCACCCCTGGGGAGTTGAACTCCAGCCTATATGAACCTCACAGCCAGTACCTTTAACACTCTGCCAGCAACTCCCTGTGGCTGAAATCCAGAGTAGCAAGGGTTATCTCTGAAAAGGCAACACTGAAGGTCACGGCAAATGACATATTATAGTGGTGCTTTCAGGCACATCTAGAAGTTTTGCCTTCTGTTCATTGACAGACTTTGAGCTGGGAAATCACATAACATGTTTTGTTTTGTTTTTCCAGCTTTCTCTGAGATGGACTCAAGGCCTGAAATAACGTCTAGAGAAGACTACATGAGTAGTTTTGGTTTCAGAGTGTTGAGGAAGAGGTGAAGAAAGAGGTAAAGAATCAGGAACAGGCTTCCTTGATCTCTAATTGACAATGGATTTGAAGATAATCTGGTCAGTATTCAGTTTGGTAGAAGCCTCTATTCTTAATCTTAGGAGACATATTTTTCTCTCCTTGAGGCTTACTTTACTTACCTGAAAAATGAGGCTGATGCAATACATGATGACTCATTTCCCTTTAAATCACTAATTCCTTTATATAACAAAGGCAAAACATCAATAATTTAGAACCCAGTGATTTCATGAGTAGATAAGATATGGTATGCTTTACTTTAAAAATTCATATTGCAACTATAATTAATACTGTAAAGCATGTCTTCAGAAAAAATATTCAATCTCCTCATCCCAGTGATCCAAATCTACCACTTATTATATTTCACAATGGTAGAAACACTCATCTAGTTGTCCAATTCCAAGCCTTGCCAAATATCACCACATTTGATTAATGTTCAAACCATGAAGAGTCTATTTCCTCCATGCATATATCCCTGTATTAAAAGACTTATCATTTCTTAATTGAGTTACTATAATATCATCTCCATCTGGTCTCTGCCTCTCACCTGGATCTGCCCAATTCTCCCTCCACACATTTTTCAAACTAATAGTTTCAAACAAATATCCAATAGCATCTCACCTCTGTTGAAAATCCTTCGATGACTCCCTATAGGTTTCTTGTAAAAAATATTCCCCCTCCCTGCCTTAATGTGGGAAGCCCTTCATAATTTTTGCTAAGAAAATGACTTACTCATCTCTGTATCTTCAGTCACTAGAACTGTGCTTGGCTCATAGTAGGTCCATAAAAATGTTTTGAATGAATGAGTTACTGAGTTTAAGCTCTCCTCATCAGTATAGAAGGTCCACGAAATGCATTCAAGTAAAAACGTCTTGTTAGTTGAAATCACAATACGCACATGAAAACCATGGTGACAAGTAACGCATTACCTATGTTTTTCATTCAAATTCCCACAATTCTAACAGATGTTCTCTCCAGTTACATTTTAATGAACAAGATAATTCTGTGCTTTGTATAGTTGCCTCATAGGAAAGCACTGTATTCATGAAGTCAACGATGTCCCAATAAATAACAGATAGCGATATCATTGACTGAAGAAACAAATAATTTAGGTTTGGTTAGCTGTGAAATTAAAAAATAAAGGCTGATAGTTATGATAACCAAAGAATTTAACAAACATAATACAAGTCTTCCAACTATAATTACCATTCTACTGCTTTATCATATACAAAAATGCTCATCTAAACACCTGGAGTGTAAAACTATGACTCTTGGCTATGAAAATCACTGCCTGGAATTTCTTTCAGCTCTCTTATATTTCCATTTATTTTAAGTCATCAAGCCAATCCATGTCAACAGATTGAAAAGGATGCTATTTAATTTCGTGTGCAATCACAACATTTTTACCTATGCAAAGTAAGATAATAAGGATAATTGGGTCTTATGCCTGAAGGCTCAAAGCTATTCTCTGTGAGTGGCAGGAAGGACATTCTCCCATCCTTCATCTCTACCTGGATATACACTGCAGCATGGAAGGTTTGCAACATTTCAAGGAAGAAGGGAACTCCAACCTTATTCTGTAATAAAATGGGCATGTGGATATCAATGGGTCTTCTTAAAATGTTTTTGGCATATTTTGTAACTTTGTGTATAAGATATTCTCTCTACATTCTAATATAAGAAGAGGGGAGTTAGTTTCTGCTGTATAACAAAGTGAATCAGCTATACATATACATACATCCCCATATCTCCTCCTCCTTGCTTCTCCCCCACGACCCTCCCTGTCCCTAGGTGGACACACAGCACCGAGCTGATCTCTCTGGGCTATGAGGCTGCTTCCCACTAGCTATCTGTTTTACATTTGGTAGTGTATATATGTCCATGCCACTCTCTCACTTCATCCCAGCTTACCCTTCCCCCTCCCCATGTCCTCAAGTCCATTCTCTACATCTGCATCTTTATTCCTGTACTACCAAGCAATTATACTCCAATAAAGATGTTAAAAAGAAAAAAAAAAAAAAAGAAGAGGGGAGAACAAAATTAATGGACATTTCTCTGATTAGTACTGTATGAGTATTTTAATCCACACAATTTTATGTGGTGGCTACTTTTATTTCTATTACTCAGATGAAGAAACGATGCCCTAAGAGGTTATCTAAATTCTCTTATCTCCTTTTTTAAGAAGTTGCAAGAAGAGTAGATACAATACTAACCGTTTCATGTAAAAGGGGATTTTGTTTTGTTTTGTTTTGCCGCAGTGTTCAAATATATTTCTTATCAGGTGTAAGAAGGACTGGCTCAGACAGGACTAGAGTATTCCACATAGGCATTTTGGGACATGAAGTTGGGATACCTCAAATTT
Organism: Lipotes vexillifer; assembly: GCF_000442215.2. Taxonomy (NCBI): domain Eukaryota; kingdom Metazoa; phylum Chordata; class Mammalia; order Artiodactyla; family Lipotidae; genus Lipotes; species Lipotes vexillifer. The sequence continues at coordinate 2,035,821 of NW_006789191.1, forward strand.
GTGGTCTCATTTTTTTTTAACACATATTTATTTAGGAATCATACAGCAGGTACTAGGCTAGATGGGCAAGGTAGATGGTTTCTTTAACCTCAAAAGGATAATACAGCATACCTTTGTGGTATAATACTTGCTAGGGTAGAGAGAAGATAGAGCACACATAGGACACTTAATGTAGACTGGGAAACATGAGTTACTAAAATGAAGTTAGAAGACACAATTTGAAGGGACATCGCAGAGGAAAGGTAAAAGTGAGATTGACAAGCCTCAAATAGATCACAGATTAAAGGTATTGATTCAGGTTGGGAGACAAGGTATAAAAATTGTGTGTGTTGGGTAAAGATTGTTGGGTGTGAATGAATGGTAGGATATAGAGAAACAGAAAATGATAGCAATGTGTGTGGAACAACAAAACAGAGATTTCTTGGAGAAATACAAATTTAGGCTCCTGAAAAAGTTTTCTACCCTAGGCCAGTCCAGGCTCTTTACATGTAGTTGTGCATAGATAATGGAACCAGAGTAGGAGACACAACAAAGAGTACTGCTGGGGAAATACAAGGGTGAAAACTTCTGAAACTAGTGGAGTAAAGAATTCATAGCTTTTAATTTATTTTTCTGGTCATAAATCAGTAATAGTACAACAATGGTTACTCCATTTATTGGACAGTTACTATGTACTAGTCTCTGTTCTTTACCAATATTTTTCTCATCTAATCCTTCCAAGCAAGTCTCTTCAGAAGATATTATTATTCCATTCTATACATCAGGAAATGAGGCTTGAAACGTTTAGGGGAATTCCCCTTAAGTCATAATAGTAGGAGATGGAAGAGCCAGCATTAAAATATCTGTCTAATATTAATTCATTTAACAAATTTTTGTGTATGTGAAGCCAACTGAACTTCACAAGCATATTCTCCTTTACTCCTCCCAACAAAACTCTGAGAAGATAAGGTAATTTTGGCTAAGAATTGTCAGAATCTTTGTCTAAGATTACAAAGATAGTAAGAATCAACATTTAATCTGAATTAATTCAAAGAATATATGTTGAGTGACTATTATACACCATACGTTAGGTGCTGAATCAAGAATGTTGAACAAAGTAGACATGGTATTTGCTGTTTTGGATCCAACAGACCAGTTTGTAGACAGAAATAGTGAAAGGATCAATTTGTTCTAAGAGGCAAAATCAGTTCACAGAGAACCCTTAGCCAATTTAAGGATTCTGGATCTTATCCTTAAGTGCAATGGAAAGACATTGCCTTATTTTAAGCAGATGATTTATATTTTTAGAAGACCCCACTGACTGTGGAGAGAGAAGAGGCTTTATAAGACCATGTAGAAGGTTTTGAATGGGAACCAGGAAAGGAATTTTAATAGCTTGAATCTAGAGAGTGGGAGTGAACATGGATAAGGAGTGGGGCCAATACTGGGAGCAGAATTTTTAGGACTTACTGGGCTTTAGATACATACAGGATAAAGGGGAATGAGGGCTCCATGGTGACTCTAAACCTTCCACTGATGTAATTTTAAATAAACAACCAAAACTAGTACTCAGTCCAGGTAGACTAAGTGATTATTTCCTGATGAGACTGACTTTAAGTGAATAATTACCATCTGTGGACCCGATGACCTTAATTCAACTGAACACAACACACAGGAGCTGCTGTTCTCCATTGGTCATGGCCAAAAATCCCAGGAAAATGAACAAGCTGGAAATTTAGTCACTTGCAAGTTTCACAGCTCCACCGGAAGAGTGCTGATCTGATTTTCTGAGATGTCAATACGTTTCACTAACTATGAAACAGTTGAGTTTTTAAGACGTCTTCATTAAGATAAGGTGCTGATATACCATAATGCAGATTGCAAGGATTTCTTGCAAGTCCCTAGGAGATAAGACAGTTTGCATGGGTGGTAATTTGGCAGAGTGCCAAACCATACTATAGCAAGGGCTCCATTAGCATTTCTTCTTGAAACCATATTCTCTGCGCTGACTATCTGGCAGCTTTGGATTGCCTCAGGCTGGTAATTGGCAACTGAGCTGTTAGACCAGATGGCATTTATTTATTTATTTATTTTATAAAGGAAGGAGGAAAAAAGCATGATGCAAGTTGCAAAGTCCATTTTTAGTTATAGAACAGAAAAAAATAAAGGAGAAAACAAATTGATTTTAAGCAGTTCCAGATGTTACATGCTTTTTTATTTGCAAAGTCACATCTAAAAGGAAAGTGCCATTAAAAACAGAAAACAAAAAAAAACAGAGAAAGAAGAAAATAAAAAAAGAATCTACAGAATAATGTGCAGTTGGATTCATTTGTTAGAGTTTGTATTTACAGTGAATAAGGCCATATTTTTAAGGATAAAGAATCATACAATTTACATATGAATAATTACTTTCATACTGTGTCTAGATGAGGAACAGAACAGCTTCAGCTGCTGCAAGTTCCAGTGTTGTGTCTTAATCACCAAAGCCCTCTCCAGCCCACCTTGCTTATTCCAGGAGTCCATCTGTGAGGTTCTATTGTGTTTTGCCTTCTTCATCTGTTTTCTTTTGTCCAAAGCAAGACTTTAATTAGCATCTATTAATAGACTGCCAAGAGCACCTTCCATCAGCCTTTAATCTCACTTTAGACGGAGAAGAAACAAAGGGAAATTATAATTCCTGTGATAAATTGTATCTTGTCCTGAAACTATATACCAAGATTTTCCAAACCTTAAATTCTAATGTGTCAGGTCTCTTCACTGGACCCCTGAAGTTTAGATTAGATATTCTAAGGAAATCAGCACAAATGATTGTAGTGAACAGGTTTCAGGCCAGTTTGTTAAGTTGGAATTCTTGTCATATATGATCTGGGTTACGTGTCATCTTTGTTGGATCCACGCCATCCAGAGACCTCATTTGGTTCTTGACAGACAAATTACTAGGGCAGTTCTTAGTCTTCCTGGAGCTGGACCCTCAGACATGGTGTTTCCAATAAGCTATCACATGTTGCTAATTCTGACGGTTTGTCACAATCTGAGGAACAGGGCTCTAAACTACCATTAAAGGTCTGTCTGTATTAGGAATCGGTGTTTAAGGACATGCCAGCTACGCAACTCTGGAGAGGTTATTTTTCCTCTCCTGGTCTCAGTTTCTTGGTCAGCAAATGGATATATGCTATTGTAGGGTTGAAACCATACAAATCAGGAAAAATGACTCTATTCTTACTCTACTCTGCCATTTACAATCTATGAGACTTTGAAGTACTTACCTAACATAGCTAAGCTAATGTTTCCTTATTTCTAAATGTGATTATTCTCCTGGGAAGTTATGAGAATTAAATTACGCATTTAGGTAAATATAATATGCCTAATAGAGTGCCTGAAATTTAAGGGGCACTAAATAAATAACAGATACTTCTGCCATCCTGTTTTCCTTCTCTTGGCAAATCAATTTTGTCCATGCTCATGATCAGGAAACAGCATAAGTGTAATTGCTTTATAAAAAATAGACTTGAAAACTAAACTTTTCACTATTAAATGCTTTCTATATGTTAGGCACCATTCTAGGCACAGGAAGTAGAAAAATGAACAAAACAGATGGGGTTCCGCAGACACAGGAAAGAAAGACAAGACATATGGATGTACGGGTGACATAATTAAAACAAGATATCTGATCTTGCCCTTGTTTCCCCAAACCAAATTCTGCATCATAAAGTCTGGAAATCAGTATAGAACAGAAACAGATTCCTTAGATAGGAAAATAAAATGGAGGAACATAAGCTGGTAATTATAAGGTTTTCTTTGTTAACGTGGAACATGGTAGAACCCATGAATGCTACCACATGCTACCAGAGGAAAGGTTCCTCTGCTCTAGTGAGTGTTAATGTGGTGGAAATGACTCGGATACCTTCATCCCTCTGCCTTCCATAAGCTGATGCAAGAGCACTGACTTTATTATGCTGAGAACCCAGCCCTCTTCAGCTCCTGCACTCAAACTCAACTCAAGGCTTTTTTTTCTTTTGCAATTCGCAGCAGGAAGAATGAGGAGGAGTAATGTGTAGAGAAGACAATCATATGAAATGACAATCTAGCAGAAGAAGGAAACTGAGGCTCTGAATCTGCATAAGTTTTGGTTAGAACATTAAACCTCACACGAAGTATAGATTGGAGTTTCAGCTGATCTTATCTAGAGCTTAAAAGACAGGAAATGGAGATGATACATGGCTTAGATGCAGTAATTTGGTGATTACTGTTCATGATGGTGATCTTGAGGTATCATGAAAAAGTGACAGAATGTGCAGATAATTTTATTAAGAGTACCCAGGACTGCTAGATATATTTCTGGAATACTTACATCACAAACGTTCAAAATGAGACCAAATAAAAAAACTGTCTTCTCAAGCAATTGACTTTTAGTAGATAGGTAATATTGATTGATTCTTGATCATAATTACGGTCTTCTGAAAAGACTGGAGACAGCTATGACCACTAGTCCACATACAGAACAGTTTGAAGGAAGACGTGAGAAACGTGTTTAGTCTTTAGTACTGCCACTTAGTGTGCGGTGCTTGAAATCCCTGATAATCCCAATGCTGTGTATTATATCAGGTTATTGTACGACTGAACAGGAAAATGTTCTAGAAAGAGGCCTCCCAAACTCCCAAAATAAAATGAAACAAAATGTTTGGGAAACTGTTAGATTTAAAGTAATTACATATTTCACTGGCAAACAAGATAACTACATGAAAGAAAAAAGCCTGATGTAGAAATTAAACACAAGAACTCTGTACACTACTAAATTTTTTGTCTGTTCTTAGGCCTTCAAAGAAAAGAAAACAATCTGGCTAAGTAGAGAACACTAAAGATGTGGCAAAAATAGCCAAGTCCAAAATTGGCCTCAGGTCATGTGGTCCTTGAAAGATAAAACTTGATCCAGATGATTGCAAATAAATGAAAATAAAACATTTTGTGAAATAAAAAAGAAAAATGGCAAATCCCATTTTCAGCTCTTTTTAAAAAAATCACAGCATAGTCAAGGGGTGGCAAAAGAGAAAAGAATAGAAATTTAGATGTTATCGGGGGTGGCAAAAAAGAAAAGAATAGAAATTTAGATGTTAACTCAAAAACTGATTGAATAAAACTCCATCCTGGACATTTTTGTTTAACTTCGTTTTAATCAAGTTCTGATATTAACATGCTGTGTGATGTTGGAAAACAATCACCTAAGTTTCCTGGAAACGTTTCCACTTAAAGAAAATGGATTTGAAGCTTTCTGTTAGAAATAATAATATATTATTCTACAGCAAAACTTCAGGTACCTTGCAAATTGGTTGCACCTGTTTCTGCTTTCTTACATGAATGGTATTAATGCCAATTCACCCTTCCTAGTGAATTTAACGAATTCACGCTGATTGTGATTCTAGACGGGAATCTTGTGTTTAAGTGTCTCTCTCTCGGCTTTTTTGCTCAGAGGCCACCTCCAGCCCTCAGCAGCCCTTCCTACAACAGTCTCTCTCACCCTTCTAGTCGTCAAGCACTGATGAAACTTGGGGGAAGAGGGCCTTATGGAGGCCTTGGGGATGGGGTGTATTTTAAGTAAAAGGCAGAGGTTTTCACAAACATGTTTACATAACACTACTTGGACTATGTTGGTCACAGTGGAGGTGGTAGGGTAACTGGGAGACTAAGCTCAGAGAGAGGATGCATGTTCCTACCACGTTACACACAGCCTGGAAAAATTCATTCTCCTTTGAATAAGGCCAACAGCCCCACAAGTAAGCAGGCAAAGTTGGTCTTCGAACGCTCTGCTTATTCATATGGTACAGTTTTGTTAACTTTTGGAGAAGTCCAAAAATTTTCTCTCCACTTTAGCTCTCTCAGATCAAGAAAAAATAAAGTGTGATTGATCTTAAAGTAATGCCCCATACCAATGTTTGCATCTTTGAACAAGCCTGGAGAAGGCAGAGTTTACAAACAAAATGCACCCCCCCCAAAAAAAAAAAAAGAAAAGGAAAGTGATGGGGGTGATTTTTGCTGGACTGTTTTTAGAGGTGGGAACTTAACTCCAGAAAGATTGTAAGATAGAAACAGAATCCAATCAAATCCATTTAAATATCCATGAGAATGGTGGCCCTGTCAGAGGGGAAAGCTGTAAAAAAAAATTTCAGAACAGGATCAGACAATACAGAGATAAGTTGTGGCCTATTAAATGGTTTTAAAAGCACACACAAACTGGCTTAATAATTAGTTTAGATATAAATTGAATCCATGGGATGTGGGCTATAAGACTCCATTTGAAGGACATGGCCTTAGAGATCCTTTTCACATTCCTCCATATATATAAAGAGGATGAGGAAAAAAAAAATCACCCCTACTACCTGAAGCTCCAAGTCTCAAGTTCCCAGGAAAACTGTTGGTTAATATGTAATCCCAATTGATTTGGTATACAGATAATCCCAAATTTGCTCAGTACAGAAACTTTTCTGTCCAGGCGCATAGGTCTAACCACCTACGTGATAACCCCCCATGATGTTTAACACAGTTCCCGAACTCAGCATGCCGCAAACATGGACTCCCGCCCTTTCCCTTCACTTACGGTCTTCTCCATCTCATCCTGCCAGTGGCTCAGGCCAAATATCTTGAGGTCATGCTTCACTTTCACCCCTAATTTATCAGCAGATCCTTTTGGTCTCCTTTCTAATATACTCAAAATCTGACCACTTCTCAACACCTCTGCTGTTTCACCTCTGACACTGATCAAAACCCCCATTGCCGTTCACCTGGCATGTTGCTGTACACAGTGTGCTAATCTGTCTCCCAGCTTTTGCCCTGGCACTCCTCACCCACAACATACAAAGTCTCATCTCAGTACAGCAGCTAGAGTCATCCTGCTAAGTGCTGTATTACATCATGTCTTGTCATGACACTCCTATCCTCAAAGTTCTGCACTGAGATTTCTTCTCATTCAGAATAACTGTCCAGGAGGACCCCACACAGCCTGGACCCCTTCCTCTCCCTGACCTCAGCCCCTCCTTCTTTTCTCCTGCTGTCGCCTGCTCCAGCCATGCTGGCCTTTGGCTGTCCTCCTGCATGCCAGTCACGTTCCCTTCTCAGTACCTCTGTATCTGCTCCTCCCCCTGCCTGGAATCCTCCTGCCTCAGATTCCACAAGGCAAACGTTTTAATATCCTCCAGGTGTTTTTCATGCCACCCTAGTAATTGTTATCTTCTCCAGGAGTCTTTTGTGCCACCCTAGTAACTCAGGAACTCCCTTCTCTTCATGGTAATCTCTCCTTCTGAAATATCATGTTAATTTTATTATTATTATTTTTGTTAGTTTCTCTGCCTTTGCACTCCCCTTGTATTTATGTTTCATGAGGTTGGGGATATTGATTTTTTTTTAGACCCAGCATCTTAAGTGGCGCATGGCACATAGTAGGTACTAAATGTTGTAGATGTGTGAGTGAGTAGTCTAACTGCAGGGAATAACAGACCTAATTCTGAAAATGATGAAGTGAATTATAACTCATGGTGTTAATATTTTCATGTTAAGTTTGAAAATAATCTGAGCTTACTTGACATTTTAATCACTTATAACAGGAGAATTTGGCATACTAAAGTATAATTTGACAACGTAGAGTATCTAGCAAATTAAATTGATTCCAACTTAAAATGCGGAATTGAAAATCTGATTTTGCTTGTCATTCTACGTTGAATAGTCTAAGAAAATTTTACTATATCTGCTGAAAGTATTAGAACATCTTACAATTTTGATTTATTAGATTTATAGAAGTTGGTTAAGTGTTTGGGAAGCTTAGCTTAAGAGAGAATTGAAGTACTTAAAAATGAACATATTAGGGCTTCCCTGGTGGCGCAGTGGTTAAGAAAACACCTGCCAATGCAGGGGACACGGGTTTGAGCCCTGGTCCAGAAAGATACCACATGCCATGGAGCAACGGCTAAGCCCGTGCACCACAACTACTGAGCCTGCGCTCTAGAGCCTATGAGCCACAACTGCTGAGCCCGCATGCCACAACTACTGAAGCCTGTGCTCCTAGAGCCCGTGTTCTGCAACAAGAGAAGCCACTGCAATAAGAAGCCTGTGCACCACAACAAAGAGTAGCCCCCACTCGTCACAACTAGAGAAAGCACACATGCAGCAACAAAGACCCAACACAGCCGAAAATAAAAAAAAATTTTAAATAAATGAACACATTAAATTTATGAAGTTTAAAACATGTAATGGACTTTAATTAAGTTGTAAAGGCTGACTTAAAAGTTTAGTTAATATATTCTGTATTTATAAATAGAAAATAAAATGATTTGTAAATTAAATCTGTGAATTCAAAAGCACAAGAATCAGAGTTAACTTTGTTATATTAATGCTTTAAATATTAACTTTTAAAACCAAAGTAACCTTTCAGTTTTTTCTATTAATAAAATGTACTTTCAAATACATCAAAAACACATACTGATGTTTGAAAATTCAGACATCAGTACAATGATATTTCATTTTTTGGAGAATTATGTTGCTGGAAGAGAATCATAAGTTTATTCTTAGGTCAAAAAAAAATTGTGAAAAAAAAAATTGTGGTCCCATTTGTTTATTTTTGCTTTTGTTATTTTTGCCTGAGGAGACACATCCAAAAAAAATATTGCTGAGACTGATGTCAAAGAGCATACTGCCTATGCTTTCTCCTAGGAGTTATATGATTTCAAGTCTTAAGCTTAAGTTTTAATCCATTCTGAGTTTATTTTTGTATGTGATGTGAGAAATGGTCCACCTTTCATTTTTTAACATGTAGCTGTCCAGTTTTCCCAACACCACTTACTGAAGAGATTGTCTTTTTCCCATTGTATATTCTTGCCTTCTTTGTTGTAGATTAATTGACCATATGTGCATGGGTTTATTTCTGTAGTTTTTATTCTATTCCATTGCTCTATGTGTCTGTTTTTGCACCAGTACCATGCTCTTTTGATTACTATAGCTTTGTAGTATAGTTTGAAATCAAGTAGCATGATACCTCCAGCTTTCTTCTTTGTTTCTCAAGACTGCTTTGGCTATTTGGGGTCTTTTGTGGTTTGATAAAATTTTAGGATTATTTGTTCTAGTTCTGTGAAAAATTCCATGGATATTTTAATAGGGATTGTATTGAATCTGTAGATTGCTTTGGGTAGCATGGGCATTTTAACAATATTATTTCTTCCAATACTTGAACACAGAATGTCTTTCCATTTACTTTTTGCACAGCAAAGGAAACCATCAACAAGACAAAAAGGCAACCTACAGAAGGGTAGGAGATATTTGCAAACAGTATGTCTGATAAGGGGTTAATATCCAAAATACATAAAGAACTCATATAACTCAATATATTAAAAAAGCAATCTGATTTAAAAATGAACAGAGGACCTGAATAGGCATTTTTCCAAAGAAGTTATACAGATGTCCAACAGCACATGAAAAGATGCTCAACATCACTAATTGTCAGGGAAATGTAAATCAAAACCACAATAAGGTATCATCTCACAGATGTCAGAATTGCTATCATCAAAAAGACAAGAGAGAGGTGGAGTCAAGATGGCAGTGTGGGAAGACGTGGAGTTAGAGTCTCCCCACAACTAGGGTGCCTGCTAGCCGCTGGTGGGGGACTCTGATGTCCAAGGAGATGGGAGGAACCCCAAAGTGAACCGGAAGGATGTAGGGGGACTGAGGAGTGAGGAGAAGTGGCAGCGAGATAGGATCGGTGCCCCTGAGGCCAGGGAGATCAGGAGAGGCAGGTGGGAGGGGCCCTCCAGGAAGAGCAGGAGAGGAGCAGAGGGCAACTGACCCGTCCACTTGGGCACAGGGAGCCTGCTGAGCTCCCAGGCCAGTCTGCTTCCTCCCAAAGCCCCCTCCAGGCCGTGTAGGTCCTTGGGGGCATAGGAAGGAGGCTGGGGAGATCAGGAGAGGCAGGCAGGAGAAGCAGGAGAGGAGAGGAGGGGAGGGCGTTTGCCTGATGTACTCGAGCCCAGGAAGCCTGCTAGGCTCCCAGGTGAGGTCCCCTGTCCTCTGAGACCGGGGTGGAGGGCACACCTGGAACTCTCCTGTTCCTTGAGCCTAAGCCCCACCCCCCACAGCCCCCAGGGCCTTTTCCAGTCCTGTGGGTCCTGAGCATTGGCCACGCCCACTGCCCAAACCTCACCCTTGCTTAGTCCCCGCCCTCCACAGCCAAGTCCTCCCCCCCACACCCCACCACCTTCTTTTTCTTTTCCCTCCTCCTCTTTTTAACTTTTGTGGTACTGGTGTACCTTCTGGTTGTTGATTCATCTATATTTTTATTTTTATATTCTTTCTAACATATCTGTTGGTCTCCTAATCTAATTTTATTTTTTACTTTGTTCTTCTTCTTCTTTTTTTTTTTATTGCCGTCCCATGCAGCTTGTGGGATCTTGGTTCACAAGCCAGGGGTTGGGCCAATGCTCCTGCAGTGGGAGCTCTGAGTCCAAACAACTGGACTAACAGAGAACCTCAGAGCCCAGGGAATATTCATCCGAGTGAGGTCTCACAGAGTTCCTCAACTCAGCACCAAGACCCAGCTCTACCCAATAGCCTACAAACTCCAGTGTTGGAAGCCTCAGGCCAAACAACCAGTAAAACAGGCAAACAATCCCATAGGAAAAAAAAAATGAGACAGCAAAAAAATATGTCACAGATGAAGGAGCAAGGTAAAAACCTACAAGACCAAATAAATGAAGAGGACATAGGCAATCTACCTGAAAAAGAGCTCAGAGTAATGATAGTAAAGATGATCCAGAATCTCGGAAATAGAATGGAGGCACGGACTGAGAAAATACAAGAAATGTTTAACGAAGATCTAGAAGAACTAAAGAACAAACAAATATGAACAACACAGTAACTGAAATGAAAAATACACTAATAGGAATCAATAACAGAATAACTGAGGCAGAAGAACGAATAAGTGAGCTGGAAGACAAAATGGTGGAAATAACTGCTGAGGAGCAAAATAAAGAAAAAAGAATGAAAAGAATTGAAGACAATCTCGTAGACCTCTGGGACAACAATAAACGCACCAACATTAGAATTATGGGCATCCCAGAAGAAGAGAAAAAGAAAAGGTCTGAGAAAATATTTGAAGAGATTATAAACTTCCCTAACATGGGAAATGAAATAGTCACCCAAGTACAGAAAGCACAGAGAGTCCCATACAGGATAAACCCTAGGAAAACACATCAAGACACATATTAATCAAGCTAACAAAAATTAAATTCAAAGAAAAAAGATTAAAAGCAGCAAGGGGAAAACAAAAATTAACATATAAAGGAACCCCCAAAAGCTTATCAGCTGATTTTTCAGTGGAAACTCTGCAGGCCAGAAGGGAGTGGCAGGATATACTTAAAGTGATGAAAGAGAAAAACCTACAACCAAGATTACTCTACCCAGAAAGGATCTCATTCAGATTCAAAGGAGAAGTCAAAGGCTTTTCAGACAAGCAAAAGCTAAGAGAATTCAGCACCAACAAACCAGCTTTACAACAAATGCTAAAGAAACTTCTCTAGGCGAGAAACACAAGCCAAGAAAAAGACCCACAAAAACAAACCCAAAACAATTAAGAAAATGGTAATAGGAACATACATATCGATAATCATCTTGAATGTAAAGGGATTAAATGCCCCAACCAAAAGACACAGACTGACTGAATGGATACAAAAACAAGACCCGGGGCTTCCCTGGTGGCGCAGTGGTTGAGAGTCCGCCTGCCGATGCGGGGGACACGGGTTCGTGCCCCGGTCCGGGAGGATCCCACATGCCGCGGAACGGCTGGGCCCGTGAGCCATGGCCGCTGAGCCTGCGCGTCCAGAGCCTGTGCTCCGCAACGGGAGAGGCCACAGCAGTGAGAGGCCCACGTAACTGGATACAAAAACAAGACCCGTATATATGTTGTCTACAAGAGGCCCACTTCAGACCTAGGGATATATACAGACTGAAAGTGAAGGGCTGGAAAAAGATATTCCATGCAAATGGAAATCAAAAGAAAGCTGGAGTAGCAATAGTCATATCAGATAACATATACTTTAAAATAAAGACTGTTACAAGAGATAAGGAGGGACAGTGCATAGTGATCAAAGGATCAATCCAAGAAGAAGATATAACAATTAAAAATGTGTATGAACCCAACATAGGAGCACCTTAATACATAAGGCAAATGCCAATAACCGTGAAAGGAAAAATCAACAGTAACACAATAATAGTAGGGGACTTTTAACACCCCACTTACACCAATGGACACATCATCCAAACAGAAAATTAATAAGGAAACACAAGCTTTAAATGATACAATAGACCAGATATGTTTAATTGATATTTATAGGACATTCCATCCAAAAACAGCAGATTACACTTTCTTCTCAAGTGCGCACGGAACATTCTCCAGGACAGATCACCTCTTGGGTCACAAATCAAGCCTTGGTAAATTTAAGAAAACTGAAACCATATCAAGCATCTTTTCTGACCACAACACTACGAGACTGGAAATCAATTACAGGAGAAAAACTGTAAAAAACACAAATACATGGAGGCTAAACTGTGTGCTCTCAAATAACCAAGAGATCACTGAAGAAATCAAAGAAGAAATAAAAAAATACATACAAACAAATGACAATGAAAACACGTTGACCCAAAACCTACGGGACACAGCAAAAGCAGTTCTAAGAGAGAAGTTTATAGCAATTCAATCTCACCTCAAGAAACAAGAAAAATCTCAAATAAAAAATCTAACCCTACACTTAAAACACCTAGGG
>NW_006789191.1:2048603-2075789 GCF_000442215.2 Lipotes vexillifer
AAAACAAAAACAGTGTAGAAGGAAAGAAATCATAAAGATCAGAGCAGAAATAAATGAAATGGAAATGAAGAGAACAATACCAAAGTCAATAAAACTAAAAGCTGATTCTTTGAGAAAATAAACAAAATTGATAAACCCTTAGCCACGCTGATCAAGAAAAAAAGGGAGAGGATGCAAATCAATAAAATTAGAAATGAAAAAGGAAAAATCATAACTGACACTGCAGAAACACAAAGGGTTATAAGAGACTGCTACAAAAAACTATATGTCAATAAAATGGACAACCATGAAGAAATGGACAAATTCTTGGAAAGGTACAATTTTCCAAGACTGAACCAGGAATTATTAGAAAATATAAACAGACCTATCACAAGTAATGAAATTGAAACTAAATTAAAAATCTTCCAACGAACAAATGTCCAGGAGCAGATGGCTTCACAGGCAAATTCTATCAAACATTTTCAGAAGTGCTAACACCAATCCTTCTCAAACTCTTCCAAAAGATAGTAGAGGGAGAAACACTCCCAAATTCATTGTACAAAGCCACCAATTCCCCAGACACCAAAACCAGAAAAAGATATCACAAAGAAAGAAAATTATAGACCAATATCACTGATGAACATAGATGCAAAAATCCTCAACAAAATACTAGCAAACCGAATCCAACAGCACATTAAAAGGATCATACACTATGATCAAGTGGGATTTATCCCAGGGATGCAAGGATTCTTTAATATATGCAAATCAATCAATGTGATATACCACATTAACAAATAAAAACCATATGATCATCTCAATGGATGCAGAAAAAGCTTTGGACAAAATTCAACACCCATTTATGATAAAAACTCTCCAGAAAATGGGCATAGAGGGACCCTACCTCAATGAAATAATGGCCATATATGACAAACCCACAGCAAGCATCATACTTAATGGTGAAAAACTGAAAGCATTTCCACTAAGATCAGGAACAAGACAAGGATGTCCACTCTCACCACTCTTATTTAATATAGTTTTGGAAGTCCTAGCCACAGTGATCAGAGAAGAAAAAGAAATAAAAGGAATAGAAATTGGAAAAGAAGAAGTAAAACTGTCACTGTTTGCAGATGACGTCATACTATACATAGAGAATCCTAAAGATGCCATCAGAAAACTACTAGAACTAATCAATGAATTTGATAAGGTTGCAGGATAAAAAATTAATGCCCAGAAATCTCTGGCATTCCTATACACCAACAACAAAAAATCAGAAAAGGAAATTAAGAAAACACTCCCATTTACCACTGCAACAAGGAGAATAAAATACCTAGGAATAAACCTGCCTAAGGAGGTGAAAGACTTGTACTCAGAAAACTATAAAACACTGATGAAAGAAGTCAAAGATGACATAAACAGATGGAGAAATATACCATGTTCTTGGATTGGAAGAATCAATGTTGTGAAAATGACTATACTACCCAAAGCAATCATCAGATTCAATGCAATCCCTATCAAACTACCAATGGCATTCTTCACAGAATTAGAACAAAAAATGTTACAATTCGTATGGAAACACAAAAGACCCCGAAGAGCCAAAGTAATCTTGAGTAAGAAAAACGGAGTTGGAGGAAAGAGGCTCCCTGACTTGAAACTATACCACAAAGCTACAGTAATCAAGAGAGTATGGCACTGGCACAAAAACAGAAATACAGATCAATGGTAAAGGATAGAATGCCCAGAGATAAACCCACATACATATGTCAACTTACCTTTGACAAAGGAGGCAAGAATATACGATGGAGAAAAGACAGCCTCTTTAATAAGTGGTGCTGGGAAAACTGGACAGCTACATGTAAAAGAATGAAGTTACAACACTTCCTAACACCATACACAAAAATAAACTCAAAATGGATTAAAGACCTAAATGTAAGGCTAGACACTATAAAACTCTTAGAGGGAAACATAGGAAGAACAGTCTTTGACCTAAATCACAGCAAGATCTTTTTTTGACCCACCTCCTAGAGTAATGGAAAGAAAATCAAAAATAAACAAACAGGACCTAATGAAACTTAAAAGCTTTTGCACAGTAAAGGAAACCACAAACAAGATGAAAAAACAACCCTCAGAATGGGAGCAAATATTTGCAAACAAAGCAACTGACAATGCTAATCTCCAAAATATACAAGCAGCTCATGCAACTCAATATCAAAAAAACAAACAACCCAATGCAAAAATGGGCAGAAGACCTAAATAGACATTTTTCCAAAGAAGATATACAGATTGCCAACAAACACATGAAAGGATACGCAACATCACTAATCATTAGAGAAATGCAAATCAAAACCACAATGAGGTATCACCTCACACCGGTCAGAATGGCCATCATCAAAAAATCTACAAACAATAAATGCTGGAGAGGGTGTGGAGAAAAGGGAACCTTCTTGCACTGTTGGTGGGAATGTAAACTGATACAGCCACTATGGAGAACAGTATGGAGGTTCCTTATAAAACTAAAAATAGAGCTACCATATGACCCAGCAATCCCACTACTGGGCATATACCCTGAGAAAACCATAATTCAAAAGAGATATATAGGGCTTCCCCAGTGGCGCAGTGGTTGAGAGTCCACCTGCTGATGCAGGGGACGTGAGTTCGTGCCCAGGTCCGGGAGGATCCCACATGCTGCAGAGCAGCTGGGCCTGTGAGCCAAGGCCGCTGAGCCTGCACATCCGGAGCCTGTGCTCCGCAACGGGAGAGGCCAGAGCAGTGAGAGGCCCGCATACCACGAAAGGGAAGGAAAAAGAAAAAAAAAAAAAAAAAAAAAGAAAGGGACACAAGGGACCACAACACTACAGATGAATGGATAAAGGTGTGGCACATATATACAATGGAATATTACTCAGCCATAAAAAGAAACAAAATTGAATTATTTGTAGTGAGGTGGATGGACCCAGAGTCTGTCATACAGAGTGAAGTAAGTCAGAAAGAGAAAAACAAATACCGTACGCTAACACATATATATGGAATCTAAAAAAAGAAAAATGGTACTGATGAACCTGGTTGCAGGGCAGGAATAAGAGGTAGACGTAGAGAATGGATTTGAGGACATAGGGTGGGAGGGGGAAGCTGGGGCAAAGTGAGAGTAGCATCGACATAAATAAACTACCAAATTTAAAATAGTTGGCTGGTGGGAAGCAGCAGCATAGCACAGGGAGATTGACTCAATGATTTGCGATGACCTAGAGGGGTGGGATAGGGAGGAGGGGAGGGAGGATCAAGAGGGAGGGGATATGGGGACATGTGTAGGCATATGGCTGATCTGATTTGCTGTGCAAGAGAAACTAACACAATATTGCGAAGCAATTATACTCTGATAAAGATCTATTAAAAAAAAGACAAGAAATAACAAGTGTTGGCAAGGATGTAAAAAAAAAAGGGAACCCTCATGCACTGTTGGTGGGCAAATAAATTGTTACAGCCACCATGGAAAACAGTAAGGAGGTTCCTCAAAAAATTAAAAACAGAGCTACTATATAATCCAGCAATTCTACTCCTGGGTATTTCTCTAAAGGAAACAAAAACGTTAATTTAAAAGGTATATGCATCCCAATGTTCATAGCAGCATTGTTTACAATAGCCAAGATATGAAAGCAACCTAAGCATCCATCAACAGATGAATGGCTAAAGAAGATGTGGTCTATATATACACACACATACACAGTGGAATATTACTCAGCTATAAAAAGAATGAAATCTTGACATTTGCAGCAACATGAATGGACTTGGAGGTGCTATGCCTAGTGAAGTCAGACAAATACTATATGTTTTCACTTACATATGGAGTCTAAAAAACAAAATCAATGAACAATATAACAAAACAAAAATAGAGTCATAGATGCAGAGAATAAACTATTGGTTGCCAGAGGGGAGAGGTATTAAGGGAGGGATGATATAGGCGAAGGGGATTAAGAGGTACAAACTACCAGTTATAAAATAAATAAGCCACAGGGATGTAATTTACAGCACAAGGAATACAGTAAATATTTTATAATAACTTTGTATGGTATGCAATATATAAAGATCTTGAATCACTATGCTGTTCACTTGAAATTAATATAACATTGTCAGTCAACTATACTTCAATTTAAAAAACTGTGCAAGAATACTAAGAATTATATATATATATATATAAATATATATATATATATATATATATATATAATCACATACATAACCAGCTCTCCCCCCATTATCTTTATTCATTTTTTACTCTCAAGTTAAGATTTGCCAAGCGTTGTTGTTTAAACTGAATTAGCATCCCATGAGCAGTAGGAACTAGATTTGCTCAAATACACTGAAAAATATTGGGACTCCATAGAAAATACTTTCTTGAAGTTCTCATCCTTTATTAGAAATATAATAGTAATTGATTTAAGAATGTCTCTTTCCTTTCTGATTGTATCACTCAGGAGAAGAAATATAAAGACGTTTAGTCCAGTGTCCACTCATCTCTTTAGGGAGAGATTCCAAAGCAAGGATCTTGCCAATTCCATTTGTTCTTATTTTGACCAGCTTACAAGGTAATGGGAAAATAATAACAGTGGCTAAAATTGATGTTCTTGGTACTCTTCTAAAAGCTTTGTGTCTATTATATCATTTAAGAATTCAGGGCAAAAGTCTGAGTTAATTCAGAGAATGTGCATGACTCTTGCAAGGTGTTTCAGAGACTTTAAGGGGTAGAAGCAGAAGAGTAGCTGGTGCGTTATTCGTCAGGAAAGAATGAAACTGCATCCAGGAGGCATGTACAGCTGATTTCTTACCGTTTAAAAGGTTTCTTGTAATTTCAGGATGCAGTGTGCTTTCACATACATTATTTCATGTTATCCTGACAAAAATCCCAGTCAGTTAGGTGTAACATACAAGATTCTGCAGAAATAAGTGTAAAATGTATAATAAGCTGTCCAAAGCTGATGAACTTGAATTTGATTGCCTTCACTTTCTTATTTCCCGGCACAATCCCACTCACACATTCTGCTCCAGCCACGCTGGCTTTCTTGTTTTTCTTCATAAACGTCATGTCCTTTTCTGCCAGGGCTCCTGCACTGGCTTTTCCTTTCTTAGAATGCTTTTACCTCCGATCCAGCAAGGTTCCTTTTCACACATCATTTATATATTTTTCATCATCTCTTTATTTTCCTCCATAGTACTTGTTATATCTGATTGTATAGAATATTTGATATATTTCTTCATTTTCTGTTTCTTATGTTTCTTCATTATTTCTTCATGTTATCTCATGAGGATAAGAACTTTGTATATTTTGTATATTGTATGCCCAGCACCAAAAGTAATTTATAATATTTTTTAAATGATGTGATTGAATGATGCAGCAGTAAGCAGAAAATTCCTGCCTTGGATCTGCATCCACTGACACTGGCCCCAGAGCTCTCCCCAGGGTATGGGCTACTGCCAGCTCCTCCCCTTCCTCCCATTAGAGCATTGTTCCTGGGCCTCACCATGAAATAAAGAAATTGTCAGGGCTTCAGAGGATTTTTTTTTTTCCACAACAGGCTTGTGAAATAAGAGCTCCTATTAATACAATTTAGCAGCTTTTACTACTCAAGTTCAGAGAGGCTAAGTGATTTGGCCAAGGTCATGCAGGGTTATCAGTGTAGGGCTGTTTCTGACCCAGGTCTGCTGATAGTCTCCACTGATGGATGGCTTGTGTCAAATCTCTGCTGTGTGCCTACTGCTCATGGGATGCTAATTCAGTTTAAACAACAATGCTTGGCAAGAATACTTCCCAGCGGTGCCACTGCAGCTCTTTAATCTATGCCATGATCACTGATCATTTTACCTTAATGTTACTAGCACTCTTTGATAAGCAGTGACCACGGACTGAGCAGACGGCCAAGCCTGGGAAGATGGAAATTCCATAGAGGAAAAACAAGAGACAGTGAAACAGTACTGACAGTCAGCCTTTTTACTTACAGTAGCTTTTGTACAAGTTGCAAAGCAATTTTTAGGACATGATCTTATTAGTTTCTCAGTTCTTCCATACAAGCCAACAAGGAAGGTGGGATGGAGTGTCTGATATCCACCTTATAGATGATGAAACTGAGACTCAGAGAAGGGGTGGGGGATGGATATAAGGTATATTAGTCAACATAGGCTGCCGTAACAAAATAACATAGATTGGGTGGTTTGAACCACCAGAATTTGTTTCTCATAGTTCTGGTGGCGGCAAATCTGAGATTGAGGGGCCGGGAGATTCATTTCCCTGGTGAAAGCTCTCTTCCTAGGTTGGAGACGGCCATCTTCTTGCTGTGTCTGCACATGGTAGAAAGAGAGAGACCAAGCTCTCTGACGTCTCTTCTTCTTCGTCTAAGGGCACTAACCCCATCATGAGGGCCCCATCCTCATCTGACTTGTTCTCTAGCTGGTTTCAAATTTGAGAGGGAAAGAAAGATACATGTTTGGGCCCCCAAGCCTCATCAGTTAGCAATAGGAGATTCAACTGAATCTCCAGGCATGAAAGTGAAGAATTTCAGGGTGTATTTGGAAAATAAGCCAGAGTGAAGAAAATTTTTCCTACAAGCAATGTACAGTTTATGCAAAACACAATTCTCCCAAACTATATGTGTCATCACGTTACGATAATAATAAGAGTAATGGCAATAATAACAATGAAAATAATACCATATTCTTTCAAATAACTTAATAATGAAATACTGGTATGTGAGATTTTGATAGGTGGTACTGGGAAGGTTACCAGACTATTGCATATATGTATGTGTTAGCCCAGTATTACAGCCTGAGATGGAACTCTTGCTGGCTTAGAAATATTGGTGGGGTCTATGAATAAATCTCAACAGTAGGATCTGGAGACACAAAATGGAGGAGAAAGAAAGGAAGCAGGAGCTGACAATAAAGTGCAATCTTTATTTTTTAAATTTGCTCCATCAACTGGTCATCGAATTTCTTTATCACTGTGCCTAATGGAATAGAATTCAAAGACTACCATATTACATATATTAGCGACTCCTAAATCTAGGCTTTCATTAACATTTGACCATAATACAGTCTCTTGTTGTTCGTGCATGAGTTTGGAAGTACATTCGCAATAATGGTTGCCTCGTTATTATTAAAGTAGGAGAAAATTTTAATTCTTAACTCAAGAAACAAGTGGGAACGTGACATCGTTTTGTTTATCACTATGGAAAAATAATTAGACCTTTTTTATAACAGAGCTGCTCTATTACTTTATGGTAAACATAATTTCAAACTTCTAGAGCTGTGCTGTCCAATCTGGTAGACACATATGGCCACTGAGCATTTGAAATGGGGCCAGTTTGAATGGAGATACACTGTAAATATAAAACTCACACCAGATTTCAAAAACTTTCTATGGTGAAATATTTAAAATATTTAATTTTAATGGCAACCTGAAGATAATTGGAGGTAGGCATTGTCACTGTTTCTCTGAGATCCCATGACATTGCACTTGTTTCTTTACTTGCTTTTTGTTTTTCTTCTTCTCACTGTAACTCTCCATGACCTTGTGAAAGGCAGTGGTAATGTCTTTTATCTTTATATTCCAGGAAGTGGCAGATAGCCTGGAATATTATAGTGCTTCATAAGTTTTCTTGATTATATCTTGGGGGACAAAAAACCATGATTAATTCCTACAGATGTGCTAGGTACACAAAATAACAGTCAGATGTTTTTTTACAAGATTTTGGAGTCATATATTATAAAATTCTAATGTTTAAAGGGACTTTAAAATCATTTCGTTTCACAAATCAGGACATGAAATCTCATAGAAGTAGCAGGAGGAAGTGGAATCTTTATAGATTATTCCTATTGTTAGTCTGATTAATTATATATTTTTACTGTCGGGAAAATAATGTTTATAATAAACAAAGAGCTCATTTAACTTTGATAAAAGCAGGCTGAGAGGATGGATTCAAAGTGGCATGCCTGATTTCAGATTTTGACTGTCACTATTACTGTATATGATAACGGACTTACATCTCAGAAATCATTTTACTCATCTGTGAAATGGGAATGATGATATTCAAATCACAAATACCTTGTTGATCCAGCTTACACACCAAAAAAGATACGTTGAGAACACCTGGCTAGGATTACGTTTTTAACATATTATGGATCCTGTGCTCTCTTCCATCCTTTTGCCCTCATTCACTTCCCCCTGCGTCTCTCATTTCCTCCCTGATTCCTACTTGCCAGCTTTTTCCACACTAGAAAAAGTCATCATATGTGATACATCAAGATTACAAAAGAAAAACAAAATCTCTCAAAATCATGTCACATTTTGGTAAGTGACTTACTAAACAGATGCTGGGATTCAAGCCCAGAAAAATATTCCACTATATAAATGTAAAGAAAGAAAATTCAAATAAATTCTGCTTTGAAAAATGAAAAGGTGAATTTAAAACACATTTAATCTTAGCAAAAAAAAATTTTTTTTAAGATGTTGGGTAGGAGTTTATTAATTAATTAATTTATTTTTGCTGTGTTGGGTCTTCGTTTCTGTGTGAGGGCTTTCACTAGTTGTGGCAAGCGGGGGCCACTCTTCATCGCGGTGTGCGGGCCTCTCACTATCGCGGCCTCTCTTGTTGCGGAGCACAGGCTCCAGACACGCAGGCTCAGTAGTTGTGGCTCACGGGCCTAGTTGCTCCGCGGCATGTGTGATCCTCCCAGACCCGGGCTCGAACCCGTGTCCCCTGCATTAGCAGGCAGATTCTCAACCACTGCGCCACCAGGGAAGCCCAAAATTTGTTTTTAAAATATTTAAATTCTTTCACAAAATAGTTGAAGATACACTGATTTCCAATTTTGATAAAAAGCAAAATTTTGAGAAAATGTATATAATAAAGAGGAAATGCCTGTTACTATTTCTGAACTTGATCAGCAAGGAATATCATCAAACTAGAGACTAAATAAAGTGTAGATATGATTTGAGGGCATCCACTATCTTGTAGAGAGCTAAAGAACGAGTTGTATGGGTGTGTGTGTGTGTGTGTGTGTGTGTGTGTGTTCACACACATATATGCACATGCATGTGTTTAGCATACCCATTCTTTCTCTCTCTTTTTTTTTTTTTCTGTTTTTGGCAGTGTCTAGTTATACTACACACTTCCTAAGTAACTTTAAATGACTTTGTAATTTCATTAACCCATTCTCTTAATTACTCTACTGAGGATTTTTCTGTCATCTGGCTATACTCATCTGAATATGATCTAATTTTTCAAGGACATATTGCTTAATCCGATTTCTGATGCAGGTAGTTTTGCAAGGTCCTCACAGCTCCTTAATTAACCATATTTCCTTTATCTTTGCTTTTTCTCCCCACATCTTCTGCTCTTAAAGAGCCTGTCAAATAAGAAAAAGGAAGCTTTGAAGCTGCTGCCAAATATTGGTTCTGCAAACCAACTGTCTTCCCAGAGATTCTCCGTCCTCTTTTCTCCTCTTATCCTTGGTCACATTCTTCAAATCGACCTTTCAAGTTTCTTCTCCTTTATGAAGGCTTTTTCTTTTTTTTCTTAATACTAAAAGCTATTTGTTGTATCTATTTTTGAGAACTCAGGAAATTTATTATAGAAAATGTTAACCATACACAAACTAGAGAGAATTATTTACCATGTACTTCACCCAGATTCAATAGTTATCAACTAGTAACTAGCCATGTTTTATATCTATTTTCACCTGTTTCCCATTTCATATTATTTATTTATTTCCATTTCATATTATTTTGAAGGGAACTGGAGATACATCATTTTATCCTTAAATATTTTAACAGGTATTTCTAAAAGACAAAATTTTTGTTTTTTTGTTTTTTGGTTGTTTTTATTGAGTTATGACTGACACATAAAAAAGCTGTACATATGAATGTATACTACTCAATGAGTTTGGGGATAAGTATACACCCATGAAACCACTGTCAACATCAAGAATATAAACATAGGGCTTCCCTGGTGGCGCAGTGGTTGAGAGTCCGCCTGCCGATGCAGGGGACACGGGTTTGTGCCCCGGTCTGGGAGGATCCCACGTGCCGCGGAGCGGCTGGGCCCCCCTCCAAAAAAGAATATAAACATATACATCACTTATCAAAGCTGGTTAAGTGAGTGAGCACCGAGCTAAGGAAGGGAGCAGAAGGAGAAGGAGACGAAGAAGAAGAAACAGAACCATCATCTCAGCAGGAAATAAAAGTTTCTCTTAGAAGAGAAAAACTCAAAACAAGACAAATGTTTACCATATTGTTCTAAAAGAAAACCAGGAGATTAAGAAATGCACAGCACTTTTGGTGGCATGAGACCAGTTTTAATCTATTTTCTCAAGTTTGCTAAAATATTTGCATTTTCACTTTTTTTTTTTTTAATTGCTAACATTAATTTGTCCATTAGCAGCTGTTTTCTCTTTCTAGGACAAGCAGCAAAAAAGAAAAAGGAGCACAGAAAGCAAATACTAGTGTCTCTCTGACACTACCATTGTGTTGCCTGAAGTTCTGAGGAGTCAAGGAAATGTGACTGATACTGAGAATGGATCTACAGAAGGTATTCATTACTAGAGAGGAGTGAAATCAAAGGGTCATATGCTCAGTGTATACTTAACTTTATAGTAAACTGTCAAACAGTTTTCCTGGGCAGTTGTATTATTTTACTTAACGAAACCAGTGTGTGGAAGTTGCAATTTTTCTACATCTTCACCAGTACTGGTACTGCCAGGCTTTTTAGAATTTCAGCTATTACAGTAGATACATAGTGGTTTTTCATTGTGGTTTTAATTTGTATTTCCCTGATGACCAATAATGTTAAGCTTTTTTTTTTTTTTTTCATGAGCAATGGTTATTGGCCATTGGTATGTTTTAGTGAAGTGTCTGTTTGAAGGTTTTGCCCACTTTTTAATTGGACTGTCTTAGAATTGAGTTGAAAGAGTTCTTTATTTCTGGATACAAATCCTTTATTAGATATGAGGACTGAGAATATATTCTTGCATTCTTCAGATTGTCTTTCATCCCCTGACCATGGCTTAAGAAGAGCTGAAGTTTTCAATTTTGATGAAATCCAATTCGTCCATTTTTATATGGCTTACGCTTTTATTGTTTTATCTAAGAAAATACTGCTTGCCACAAAATTCTGCAAGATTGCAGATTTGTCCCATGTTTGCAGCTAGAAGTTTTACAACTGTAGCATTCTTTAGGTATATGAACCATTTCAAGGTAATTTTTTCTGTATGTTGTGAATTAAAAATTGAAAAAGTTATTTCTCCTGTGAATATACAGTTGCTGAATAAACAGTTATTTAAAAGACTGTTGTTTCCCCTATTGAATTAACACGGCATTTTTTGTCAAAAATTAATTGATGTGTATTCGTTGGCCTGTTTCTGGAACTACTATTCTATTCCATTGATCCATATGCATCAGACATCAAACTGAAAACTACAAAACATTGCTAAAAGTAAATAAGTT
The DNA here is from genome assembly GCF_000442215.2 of Lipotes vexillifer. Classification (NCBI taxonomy): domain Eukaryota; kingdom Metazoa; phylum Chordata; class Mammalia; order Artiodactyla; family Lipotidae; genus Lipotes; species Lipotes vexillifer. The sequence goes on from NW_006789191.1 coordinate 2,060,071, forward strand.
CTAAGCACATGGAAAATATATCATGTTTTTGGACTAGAAGACTAAAATTGTTAAAATGTCAATTCTTCTCAACTTAATATAGGAACAGAGTCAATGCAATACCAATCAATATCATCAATATGTTTTGTAAAGGTTGACATGCTGATTTAAAAATTTATGTAGAAATGCAAAGGACTCAGACAACAAAACTGGCTTGAAAAGGAAGAAAAAGTTGGAGGACTCTATCTGGTTTGAAGACTTACAGCTAAGCTATAATAATAGTGTTGTATTGCCAATAATGCAATCTACTACAATGTGTACACTGTCACAGGGAAAAAGAACAAGAATTTAGCTCTCTTAAGTTATATGCTTCCAGTATTGCATGAATGGGCCTCAAAATGCCCTTATATTCCCAATGAATGTGAGAAAAAAGGCTTATCTGCCAAGGAGAATGAGGGGATGAGTTGCTTATGGAGAGGTGGCTTACAGGAGTGAACTGAATCAATGGCAAAGACGGAAAACATTCTGACTGAACAGAGAGGTGAAAGGCAGTTACTCACTTTGCAGCATTTTCAGCGCCAAAAAGAGTTGAGGTGGCCTGTGAATAGTATCCCAAATAGTTGTACAACATTGCCACCCCATTGTATCCCATTTTTCCACTTTCTGGAGATATAATGACACAATGTATTGTGGGAGGGAAGACCATTTTACTAATAATGCAACATAATTTGAGAGGTATTATATCAGTAAATGGCAGAGTTGGGATTTGAACCCTGGTCTTCTTGACACCAATGGTATTTCATGCCTTTACATAATGATTTTCTTGGTACTCATCCGTAAAATAGGATACTATGCTACATATCCTATTTTCTATATTATACTATTAACCTAATAAAAATATCTGTTAAGGCATATATCTGTGAAGTCTTATTTGACTCATCCAAACATTATAGATAAGGAATCTCTTCATTGTTGTACAAGAGGGCACATACACACGGTCGTGTGATTATTTATACATCTGATACTTCTAATATGTTTCATTGACTTCCAAGGAATGATGGTGGTACAATTATTTTTGTATAATGAAGAGATAGAACAGTGCCTGGCACATGGTAGAAAATAAAGGATTGATATGTTGATAGAGTGATTAGATGACTCATAATGTCTTTTCCATTAAAACTATATGTTTGTGATTCTCCCTCAGTATTAAACCAGAATTGATGCTGACAGACAAGCTGTCCTCAGAAGTTTTTTGCATCTGACCCAAAATAAAACTATTACAAATTCTATTGGGGATGGAGGTTCTCTCATAAGACTGGAGTTCCATTTCATAGCCTCAGCAGGCTAAACTAAGCTCTGGATGAAATTCCAGAGGCTTATCAGAAGTAACCTAGTTTCAGAGCCAGGCTTAACCAATATAAAATCTGAAGAAAAGGAAGAGAAAAAAAAATATAAATACATACATACATACATACATATATATATATATATATATATATATGTATACACACACACACCTGTAGAATGTATTCCAACCAGGCAATTTCTAAAATAATTGACATGGAATGAAACTGTGAATTGAGGTAGGCATCATTCAGAGAAGTGGTGTGTAGTTGAAAAATTAGGAGATTTGCTTCTGGCAGAACTGTGGTGATCCCAGAGGCTGGGGTCATGGTTGCAACGGAGTGGAGATAGGCCATATTTCTGTGACCCAGTGGGGTAACCAAGAACTAGTGTTCTGGGAGATGACTGCTGCACAAATCCAATCTGGGAAACTAGGCAATAGGTGACAGTGATCTCTCGAGAGGGAATGAAAGAAACTACCTTGTCCTTTTTGTGACTGGGACTAGATGTGGTTACTGAAGCAAGAGGAGAGCTGGTTAAATGAGCACTGAGTCAAGGAAGGGAATCCAAAGGCTGCTTTTCTCTATAACTGATAATGTGTTTGTTTCATGTTACTTTCCAAGGTATGGCCATAAAATATTTTTGTTTATTTATTTTTCAATTATATGTGAGCTCCATGAGAGCGGTGACTATGCCTTCTACCTGTACCGGGTAATACTAAGAGCTTGCCCTTGTGTAAAATCATGGAAACATGGACTTAAAGACAAAAGACGAATGGACTTGTAGGTACATGTGGTACCAACCTCATGAAATCACACAATTCCATTTCATAGGTAGGGGAAATGGGGACTGAAGAGTATAGTGAATAGTCTCACATTGCACAGCTAGTGAGTGAAAAAGAAAGTGTAAGAACCCATTTTCTTTCTTTTCTATTTCTCTGCTCTCACTCCCTGCACTCCTACCTCTACCTCTCAGATCCCACCCACCCTCCCCATTTTAGAGGGAGGTAGGACAGTCATTATTGTGACAGCATACCTCAAGCAGAGTAGTGGACATATAACAAGCTCTCTCTCAATAAATGTTAAATATTATTGTTTTTAAAGTTTTAGGTATTCTTTATTAGTATCAGAGCCATTTTAATACTCTTTGAAGGGTTTTTAGCAATGATGTGCTGATAAATCTGAATGAATTGTCATCTGTATTCATTTTCTAGGGCTGCCATAGCAAAGTACCACAGACTGGGTGAGTGAAAAAACAGAAATTAAATTTCTCACAGTTGCTAAGACTAGAATTCTAAGATCAAGATATCAGCAGGGCTGGCTTCTTCTGAGGCCTCACCCGTTGGCTTGCAGATGGCTGTCTTCTTGCTGTGTCTTAACATGATCTATATATGTCTATGTCCTAATCTCTTCTTATAAGGACACCAGTCCTATTAGATTAGGGTCCATGCTATAAAGCCCCTGTCTCCAAATACAGTCACATTCTGGGTTAAGACTTCAACCTATAAATTTTGTGGGGACACAAGTCAACCCATAACACTCTATTAAAAGGAGCTATGATTTGTTGCATTTTCTGATTTCTGTGGAAGTAAATGCTACCTCTGTGTCCAATTATAAGCTACCAACATGATGTAGTACAGAGAGATGTAAACATTTGGTAATTCTGAGCCAGTGTAAGCTGTTTTAACAGTATATTTTTTCCAGTTCTATTTGTCAGCTAAGAAAGAAGAAGAGAGAACCGGGGAAAAGACAGAAATGGTAAACACACACGAATCTCTAGGAAATATAAACTACATTTTAGTGAAAGAAAGCTTCCCAGTCATTTCATGAGGACAGAAGGAGTGATAACAAAGAGGCATGAGTAGGCTGTTGGAAATGATGGAGGTATGCTCATTATTTTTATCGTCCTAATGCTTTCAAGGATATATACATAGGTGAAAACCGTATCAAAATATATACCTTATACATGTACAGTTTGTTTGTAAATTATACCACCATAAGTCTGTTAAAAATATATTTATGGAAATATAAAGAAAAATAATCTGAATGTGGAGAGCTAGATAATTCAGATCCTTACATAATAAGAAAAATTTTAAAAAAGCTTATACCTTATTCTATAGAGGATATGGGCCTTTGAAAGTTTTTAAAGAAGGGAAGTGACATAGTCCTATTACTTTGCTAAAAAGACCACCAGACAGCAGTGTGCAGGCAGGGCTGGAGAAGGTTGAATCAAGGACCCACATATCAGTCTCACTTGCGCTGCTTGGTTATTTGGTCCTTGTTACCATGAGTTCCCAGAATGAAAGAAATGTAAAAAGCAATTCCAGGAGACCTGAGTTATGAATATGAATGCATGCTCCACAGGCTAGCTCTTTGTTGCATGTCTAATGGGCAGATCAAGTCTCCTTCAGGGGAAGAAAGGGCGCCAGGTGTAGGTGGAAAGCTGGTGTGGTGAAGAGGGCAGCTCTGCTCTAGTTCCTTGCCTAAGTAAATGCCTTCTCTCACTAAATATTGGGCCTGAATATGCTCTACCATCTCTTGTTTCATAAAACATTATTGATGGATAGTCAATTGCTTAACACTAAAAAAGAAAAAAAAAATTCACATTCAATTTTGGAGAAACAGTCTTCGAAAATTTTTTAGTTTCAGATCCATCGGGTAAACAATTATTATTATTTGCAAGAAATACACATTTTGAAAGTCAAAATATGAAGAACCTTTCATTTGCTAATCTTAGATCCTTCTAGTCTTCCCTAATGAAAAGTACATTTCATCCATGCACAAGTCCACGCATGGGCTCATAGTTTTGCACCTACTTTAGTCTTTGCCAGAAATGCCTTTTTGCTCCTTAGCCCACATTTCTTCTATAAAATTTCACCTTGATTACCCTAAACAATAAGATGAACTTGTCTTTATTTTCTACCATTAATAAGTTGTACATCTGTCTATTACTAAACTAGCAAATATTTATTGGGCATCTACTTCTTGCCTAACACTTTTCCAGCCACTAAAGGTAAGGCAATGAAAAAAGAGAGAAAAAATCCTGCCCTAATGGAGCTTAATACTCTCTTAAGGAGACTGAGAAAGTCAAAATGATAATAACTAGCTTATGTAGTATGTCAGACAGTTGTAAGATGGAAAATGGTATCTAAGCCAAATGTTAGACTCACATATTATGAAAGCTCTACCATTTCTACCTTTGTGAATTTGAACATTTCCCTTCTTTCTACCCTATTTTCCTCAGCAATAAACTGTAAATATTTAAATTTGTTGATAATAAAAACAGTGAAAATAGATAACATTTCCTGAACCCTGATTTTGTACATTAGACATATAAAATCCTCAAAACAACACTGTGATATGCATTGCATTTTGTTCATCCCTTTGGAGGATAAGAAAATGCAGCTCAAAAAGGGTTAAGTATCCTTCCTAAGGGTGTGTAGCCAGCAAGCAGCAGAGCTGCAATTATGTCCACTTCATACACCATCCATACAGTAAAGGGGACCTCTACAGCATCCCTCTCCCACTTCCTTTCTTGAAATGTACATCCTTGCCTCTGACCAGCTTCTTAGGGTGCATTTGTTGCCTTCCAGCTATGTAAGTTCCTTGACTGCAGTGCCTTCTTCTAGGCCCCATCCTACATTAATATGATCATGTCATGTATATGAGAACTTAGCAGGACACAGGGAGATGCTCAGAAGAATATGAGTGAAGAGAAATAGCCCTAAGGCTATTCTATTAACCATATTGGCTAATCCATTATACATTTTTTTACAGAATATAACCATATTAAAGTATTTTCATATACTTGTTGTAGGGATACATTATTCTTAGAAAAAAATGAAGCATGAAACCCAGTGAACAAAATTAAGAAAACATCTAATATTATTTTTATAGCAATAACTGGAATAGCTCAAGACGACAAAAACTTAAAAGTAAGCACTGTCATATAGTAGGTATATGCACACACATATTCCATGTCTGTGTACATGTGCATGTTGGCATGAGAAGCAAAGACACTTCTGATTAAGTATCAACCTCATCTTCTAACCATTTGCCTTGGGAACAGCATCCATCCTCTCTGACCTGTGATATACGTATTTGTCAAATCAGAGTCAGTAATGCCTATTTTCTAGGCTGGAATAGATTAAATGACAGCATATATGTGGAAAGCATTATTTTACTTGCTACCTTTCACTAGGTACTTCATACATGCTCTTTCTCATTTATGCCAAATGAGGACAGGGTCTAAAATATTTAGTTTTAATTTGAATGAGGTAGTTTACGTATTATAGTCAATTGCATATTATACCATGTGCTGGATCACAATGAGTTAATAAATCAAAATTCCTCTCTTTACTGACAAGATATTTCCACATTTCACCATCACATTCGTGCATGTTCCAAACCAGACAAGCTGCCACCACTGCTGGTTAAAATCAGTAAGTACTGAAAGCAGATAGAAAGCAGAAGATCAAGGCTGCCAGCATTAATGTGCAGTTACTATGTCCCAGGCATTTTCTGATAATTTTATATTAAACCTCCGCAAAGGTCTCATCAGACAGTTTGTCATTCACTGATGGTCGCAAAGCTGGTCAGTGGTAGAGCCCGCAGTACAGCCAGCTACTGGACACACACGTCTGCCACCCACCAGCCCTGAGACATCTGTGTTCCTCCTGCATGTACTCACTGATTCATTCATGCATTCCCCAGACAGGTTCCTATGTTTGAGATTCACATATAATATGACCTCCTCTCCCAACTAGGTCACAGCCTATTTGGAATAGAATACAATTTCCTCATCTGTAAAATGGGGAAAGTATACCCTGCCAATCTTATAAGGCTGCTGTGGGAGTTAAAGTTACGTATCTGAAGGTCTTCCCAGTTTGCAAATTACCAAGTAGCAGGGAAGCATTACTGCTGCAGCTGAAATTCTTGGGCCAGACATCGAGATATGTATATTTGCCATGGGAGAAAGAAAAAAAAAAAAATGCACGCAGTATCTTTGCCAAAGCCCAAAGCAGCTCAGAGCTTTCAAAACAAAAGAAGGGAAGGACGGGTCCATCAATCATCCCTCCTCACCACAGGAAGTTGTCACTCAGAATGCCAAGATTGCATAGATCTGTCAGCTTAGCCCATGTGTTTTTTAATTACTTTGCTAATTAGTAGGCAAACTAAAATTAGAGGTAACTCCAGTTTTCCCTTTTTTATATTTCCCACGATTCTTTCTTGCATTTTAATTGCACCCTGCAGCTGCCAGGTATCTCCTGCCAGGACTAGAGGTGCTCCAGGACTTGAGGACCAGGGCTGGGTTTGAGGACCCTGCAGGCTGGAAGCTAAAGCAAGTGGGACAGAGGCTGAGGGATGAATTGCAAAAGCTGAACATGTAAAGATACAGTGAAGTAGAAAAAATGAGTACTATTTGAATGTACACTGGCTTAGAGACCATTTATTAAGCACATACTATGCAGCACAACACTATAATAGATACTACTAACACCTTTAATTCCCACAACAATGCTATGAGGAAGATTTTACTATAATGCCTAATTTTCTGATGAGGAAGCAAGTGAGAGAAGTAGTTTACCTGACTTGCCTTAATATTTATAGTTATAAAATTATGAAATAGTCAATCTAGAGAATCTAGTTTCATAGTTTATACCCTTAAATTCTTAATTATGTCATACAACAGTCAGGTGAGTTTGCTTGGTACTCACCTTGAAACAAGTCTCAAGGTCACATATCCTACAGCTTGGGCTGCTATAGCAAAATCCCAAAGATTGGGTAGCTTAAACAAAAGAAATTTATTTCTCTAACTCCTAGAGACTGAGAAGTCTAAGATTAAGATTCTGGGAAGGTACATTTCATTCTGAAGACTCTTCTCTTGCCTTACAGGTGGTTGCCATATAGCTGGGTGCTCACATGACCACTTTTTCATGTGTGTATAGGGAGATTTTGAGGGTAAGTTCTTTGGTGTCTCTTCTTGTAAGGGCACTAATCCCATTCTGAGGGCCCCACTCTAATGACTTCATCTAACCCTAATTATCTGCCAAAGGCCCCATCCCCAAATACCACCACACTGGGGGCTAGTTAGGTCTTTAACATATCAATATTGAGGGGACACACACATTCAGTCCATAATATTCTGCCCCTGGCACCCCAAAATTAATGCCCTTTTCATTTGAAAAATACATTAATTCCATCCCAACAGTCCCCAAAGTCTTAACGTATTTCAACATCAACTCTCAAGTCTAAAGCCCAAAGTCTAACTAAATATCATCTAAATCAGATAGGGGTAAAAACTGAGATACGATTCATCCTGAGTGGTGAGGGGAGACATTTTTGCCTTGTACCTGATCTCAGTGGGAAAGCATCACACTTCTCACGACTAAGTATGGTGTTAGGTGTAGGTTTTATGTAGATAGTCTTTATCAAGTATAGCAAGTCCCCCTTTTACTCCTAGTTTACTGAGGGTTTTTTATCATGCACAGGTGTTGGATTTTGTCAACTTCTTTTTCTGAATCTATTGATATGATCATATGATTTTTCTTCTTTAGCCTGTTGATGTGATGGATTTCATTAACTGATTTTTGAATGCTGAACAAGCCTTGCACACATAGGATAAATCCCACTTGGTTGTGTATAATTTTTTTTACACATTGATGGATTCAAGTTGCTGACATTTTATTGAGGATTTCTGCATCTATGTTCATGAAAGATATTGATCTGCGGTTTTCTTTTCTTATAACATCTCTGTCTCATTTTGGTATTAAGGTAAAGCTGGCCTTATTGAATGAGTTAGGAAGTATTCCCTCTGCTTCTAACCTCTGTAAGGGATTACAGAACATTACTATAACTTCTTCATTAAACGTTTGTTAGAATTCACAAGTGAACGCATATGAGCCTGGTACTTCCTGTTTTGAAAGGTTATTAAATATTGCTTTGATTTCTTTAATGAATATAGACTTATTCAGATAGTCCACCTTTTCTTGTGTGAGTTTTGGCACACTGTGTCTTTCAAGGAATTTGTCCATTTCATCCAGGTTATCACATTTCAAACATAGAGCTGTTCACAGCATTCCTTTATTGCCACTTTAATTCCCACAGGATATGTAGTGATATCCCCTCTTTCATTTCTGATACTAGCAATTTGCTCCCGCTCTCTTTTTTTCTTAGTCTAGCTATTCTTTTTTTATTTTTTTAAAATAAATTTATTTAATTTATTTATTTTTGGCTGCGTTGGGTCTTCATTGCTGCAGGTGGGCTTTCTATAGTTGTGGCGAGCGGGGGGCTAGTCTTCGTTGTGGTGCACAGGCTTCTCACTGCGGTGGCTTCTCTTGTTGCAGAGTACAGGCTCTAGATGCGCGGGCTTCAGTAGTTGTGGCATGTGGGGCTCAGCAGTTGTGGCTCACGGGCTCAGTAGTTGTGGTGCACAGGCTTAGTTGCTCCGCGGCATGTGGGACCTTCCCAGACCAGGGCTCATACCCATGTCCCCTGCATTGGCAGGCAGATTTTTAACTACTGTGCCACCAGGGAAGCCTAGTCTAGCTATTCTTGATTTTAGTGATCTTTCCAAAGAACAAGCTTATGTTTGTACTGACTTTCTTTATTAATTTCCTGTTCTCCATTTCATTGATTTCTTCTCTAATTCTTGTTTCTTCTTTCATTCTACTTGTTTTGAACTTAGTTTGTTCTTCTTCTTCTAGTGTCCTAAGGTGGAAACTTTGATTACTGATTTTAGATCTTTTAAAATATTTTTCTAATATAGGCATTCAGTGCTATACACTTCTCCTTAACCACTGCTTTCACTGAATCCCACAAATTTTGATAGTTTCATCTTCATTCACTTAAAAAATATTTTAAATTTCTCTTGAGATTTTTTTCCTTGATGTGTGTGTTATTTAGACTTGTGCTGTTTAATCTCCACATATCTTGGGATTTTTCAGTTATCTTTCTATTACTGACTTCTAGTTTAATTCCATTTTGGTCTAAGTGCAGTCATTATGTATCTGTAATAAAATGTATGGTTTGTATAGCTAATATTTATTTATAATTTCTGATTGTGTATTAATATGTGAATTTAGCCTATAAATTTCATTTTATGCATTTTCCTCATTTGGTTTTGAATCAAATAATAATCACTTCATTAATTCATATGCCAAGTGTTCTTCTATTTTCTTGAACAATTTAACTCTTACTGGTAAGTATGGCATGTTGTGAACATTTATTGATGATATTATTTGGAGTTTATGGAAGGAAAGGTCTATGACCATTAGTTTATTTAATACATATTAGTTTATGAGTTTTCTGTTTGTTTTTGACAAAATTTGACATTTAATATCTATGAAGTTACATATTTCCTCTTGTTCTAAAATGTATTTGTGTATACTGGTCCATAATATTAATTTTTAGTCTCAGATGTATTTCCTTTTCTCAAATAATATTCCCAGACCAAAGATCTGTCTAACCTACTTTTAAAGTTAGATCTTTTAATTTGATTTAGAAGTATGTGCTATTGTTTTGGTTGCTACGTTCTCTACTTCATTCATCATGCCTTTATCTTTATTACTTTTGTCTCTTTTCCTTTGGGTTCAGCCAGTTGATGCTTTTTCCAATATTTTGAATTTAACATGTAATTTATTGTACCCTTTTTTGTATGCTTCCTGACATTTTTAAAACTATTTAAAACTATACATATCTCTATAAGTACTGCTTTAGCGGTGTCTATCTAATATAAGTGTTGGCAAGGAGGAGAAAGAGGCAAGAAGAGACTGAAGAAAGAGGCAGGCTACTCCAGACTGGCAGGTAGCAGGTTCAACAGGCAAGTACTTACACACCACGCTTGTCTTGGGCCGCAAGATAGAGTCTGAAAAGTTTATAGAGAGGTCTTAATGTGGTTCTGTCATATACACCATCCAGATGGTCTCAACCACACACGCTCTCTCAAGGCTGTGTCCTTGGAACAGCTCCCACTGTAAAAACTGTGGGGAGAACACACATTCCAAGGACAGGGGAGGGAGTGTGGAGTCTCCAACTGCTCCAGTCCAGCTCTTGGGTCAACCTGTGGTCATGTCCTCTCTATGACCACACTGTATCCACATACACTTCATACACGTAACTTTTCTGGCTGCAGAATATCCCATTGTTACTACTCTTTGGTATATACATTATTTCCAGTACATTACTATTATAAATGATATTGTGAAAAATATATCTGTGTTTACAATTTTTTTAGGTGCTTAAGGATGATTTGCTTCCAAGTCACATTTTGATCACTCTGGGCTTTTAAAACTATTTATTGAGTAAAAGCTATGAATATCTTACAGCTCTTCTAACACCCTGAATTAATTTTTGTAAAGCTATTATAACTATTTTAGTATCATCAGCAATGTGAGATATGGAATTTTGCCACAATTATTAATTTCTCTAGCTTAGAAGAATATATTTCTGAGAAAATGGGCCATTCTGTTGACCCTTGCTTGAATCTCTTAACACTTTAACTTTGGGTAAAACTTTAAAAACTTTTGATCCTCAGTCTTTTAATCTATTATTGTAGGTAAGAAGTTAGCAATAGATATCAAAATATTCTGTTCTGTTTTAATCTTATTGGTTTTAATGATCTATCATTACTTATGTATTCATAAAAAAAGGTGAGGTCATATTTTTCAAGTTGTAATTATTCACCTTATAAAACTGTAACCCTCAAGTAGTTTGGCCACAAGTTTCCTCTATTGAATGTTCAAGAGAGTTTATGCTTATATTGGTATATCCATTGATAATTAGCATGTTAGAAATTCTAAATTAAGAAATAATTAAATATGTATTTATTAGTTTTAATAAAACTAATTTATTATTTATTTACTCATTCATTTAAAACTAACTATATGGGGACTTCCCTGGTGGCACAGTGGTTAAGAATCTGCCTGGCACTGCAGGGGACATGGGTTTGATCCCTGGTCCAGGAAGATCCCACATGTCCCAGAGCAACTAAGCCCGTGCACCACAACTAACAAGCCTGTGCTCTAGAGCCTGCGAGCCACAACTACTGAGCCTGCATGCCACAACTACTGAAGCCTGTGCGCCCTAAAGTCAGCACACCACAATTACTGAGCCTGCGTGCTGCAACTACTGAAGCTGGTGCGCCTAGAGCCCGTGCTCTGCAACAAGAGAAGCCACGACAATGAGAAGCCTGTGCACCACAACAAAGAGTAGCGCCCGCTCACTGCAACTAGAGAAAGCCCACGCGCAGCAATGAAGACCCAACGCAACCAAAAATTAAATAATAAAAATAACAACTATAGGACTTCCCTGATGGCGCAGTGGTTAAGAATCCGCCTGCCAGTGCAGGGGACACGGGTTCGAGCCCTGGTCCGGGAAGATCCCACATGCTACAGAGCAACTAAGCCTGTGCACTACAACTACTGAGCCTGCGCTCTAGAGCCCACGAGCCACAACTACTGAGCCTGTGCACCACAACTACTGAAGCCCACGCACCTAGAGCCTGTCTTCTGCAACAAGAGAAGCCACGACAATGAGAAGCCTGTGCACCACAACAAAGAGCAGCCCCTGCTCGCCACAACTAGAGAAAGCCCGTGCACAGCAACGAAGACCCAACGCAGCCAAAAATAAATAAATAAATAAATAAATAAATAAAATTTATTAAAAAACTATATTAATCACATTACAGGTTAACATGAATAGCATGTTTTTATGGGTTTATATTTTCAAAATGTGCTTTACATGTTTATATTTTTCAAAAATAAAGTATTTGGAGAGAATAGTGGCATTAATTTTAGATTTTTGAGAGAACTGTAATGCCTATATTAATAATAGATAGCTAACTCACATATCAGCAGCTGCGTCCAATCTGTTGTGAGCTTTTTTTTTATTTAACTTTTTAAATATAATACAGAATATCTGGCCTTGTACAGATAAGTAGTTGGAAAAGCAAAGTGTACTTTAATAACTGTTTTAGATAGTTGTAGATAGTTTTCGTTGATCCTAAACCAAACTTGATTAGTGTTAAGTTTCTTAAAAATGAATTGCAATGTAGAATCTAAAATCCAGATCAAACTCTTTGTACCGTGTTACGTAAACATCCATTGGTCTGTCTTGCACTTTGAGTGGGTATTTTACCTGTGTATGATTTTGTAACATTATGCCCTACTCATTTAAAAATATTAGTTCACTGATTTATGTAGGTCTTCCAACTGTTGGCATATTTAATTTAAAACATAAAAAAATAATTTGTTAATGTTCCCAATATTTTCCTAAGCCTTTAAGTGGTGAGAAACAACCAACCTCAGAGTGGGTGATACATTTTTTCCAAAATTCTATTTTCCTTCATAAACTCAAATATCATCTTTGGCAACACATGATATTAATTGTTTTATTCGAAGAGACACATTCACTTAGTTTGTTCCTGAGGTAATACCTGCCACACGCTGAAGTCTGAAAACAGTCTGTCTCCAAGTAATTTTTTCAAGTGAAAAATAGTGTCAAGGAAAAAAGCACCTAGTTCAGCTTTCAATTTAAACACACACAATATTTTTTGAGGCAACCATTGTGCTTATGATTGCATCAGAAATGCTTTATATGTACTTTCCATTGTGTCACCCAGAATATTATAAATATAAGTATCCAAGTCTCATAATTTGATAAAATTAATATGTTTGTTGCTTTATCAAGGCATTTTAAAGTAAAACAGACTTTATTCTTCTTTCTTTGAGCATAAGGCAATAAAGAGACAAATGTTTACCATTATAGATGGTTCTCCTGCCCTGACTTGTACTAAGATGCCAACAGTTTCAGCCACCTCTTCTTTTGCATCATTAATGTAAGTGTTTCACACAATGGAAACAGGCTAGTAATCTCCTAGTATTATTACGGAACTTGTGTAGGCTTCATCACCCACCTGGAAGTGTCTTGGGGATCTTTGTGTCCAGAGGCACAATTTGAAAATTGCCGTCCTAGAATGGGATGATAATATCACTTATTCTTCTGTTGAGATATGTGAACATCTTTGTGTAAGCCACTATTTATTAGGTATTTTTTAAACATTGTCAAAGTTAATCACTAGCTCATATAGAATTTGGTGTAAAAAATAGAATGCTACTGCTATGAGAATCTAAAATGTGGCATTAGCTTAGTGGAAAGGTTTTATCAGCAGGCAGAAGAGTCTAGCCACTGCAGTCTGGAGAGCCTGTGACTGCTTTCAAGCAGTGTCAAATCATTTTGCCTAACTACTGTTTGCTTTATTTCTAGGCTCAGGCCATGCAATGGATCAAGTATGGGGTCTTAGGCAACATGGAGAAAACACTTAGAATGGTGATGTGTATAGTTTCTTGTTGATCCATTTAGCAAAGTCTGACAAGAGAAAATAAACATAATTTATCTTCCAAACTAGGACTCTTCCACAGTAACAGGGAGAACTGGACGAGGTGGGTAAGTCAGGATTACACCAAGTGAACTGAAATATATGTTCAACTTGTACATGATGGAGATAAACTCATATTATACCATGCCACTCCGCAGAATAAAAAGGAACATCACAGTGCTAAGGGATGTGCTACCTGTGTGTGGCTTGTATTGTAAGCTCATTGAGAAACATAGTATTTGTAGCACTGCAAGGCTGGAAAAAATTGTTTTTGTATAGAAATTTTAAACAATCATAAGGGGTCACTGTAAAATGGCAACCAGAGCAGAACTTAAGAATGTGGCACATGGGCTTCTGTGGTGGCGCAGTGGTTGAGAGTCCGCCTGCCGATGCAGGGGACGTGGGTTCGTGCCCCGGTTCGGGAAGATCCTACGTGCCGCAGAGCGGCTGGGCCCGTGAGCCATGGCTGCTGGGCCTGTGCGTCTGGAGCCTGTGCTCCGCAACGGGAGAGGCCACAGCGGTGAGGGGCCCGCGTACTGCAAAAAAAAAAAAAAAAGAATGTGGCACAGAATCCTTTTCAAAATCCCCACCAATTCTTCAAGTATTCCTCCTAGACTTTGGGAAGACCAGCACTGAGTCAGTGGATTTCCCATCTAAGCTTATTGTTTCAAATGACCTTAAGGTACTAAAGTAAGAAAAGGAGGAATGGACCAGAGAGGGTCATGGTTAAGAGGCAAACACTATCGTGTTTGAAATCCATGTTGTGACACCTTTGGCTGTGATTATTTGCACATAAAATTAACTATAGACAAACATTCTGGCTACCCACTAAGTATTTGAGGAATCGGTATTCTCAAATATATGTCAAACTCAGGTCTATACAGCAGAAGCCTGTACTAAAATGGTTCTTCTCCATAAGGTAATTAGCTGGCAAAGAGTCAGATGCAAACTTGATGGAGAAGTTCCCATGACATTCAGAGATCCTGGAGTTTGAAGTTGATGTAGTGAGTTTGATGTAAGTCTGGGTTGTATTTTGGGTTGAGTAGAGGGTGCCATCACCTTTAACCCATTGCTATTTTATTTTTCTGTCACATGCATCCAAAATCAGCCCCCAGTTTATGTAGCCTCCAAGTTGAGTTAACTCTAAAATCTGGCAAACTTAACTCTGACCGGAGGCTGGGACCTGGGACCCTTAGCTGCAGTGCTGCAATGCTTGAGAAACGTCTCCTCCAGCAAAAAAAAATACAAAGAAACTGTAAGGGACTAAAAATAACTGCGTGCACACACAGTTGCCAAATTCTGACAAAAAGATACAAAAAGACCAAAAAAAAATCCCCAACTGCCACTTCTGAAGAGCTGGGAGCAAAAGCAGGGCACTGCTCACGCCCCCTGCACTCAACACCACCTAAGGGGTGGGCAAAACAACTAAGCCACCCCTCCAGCCTGACCCATGGACACACCCCTTCCCTCACCTCATATAAGGAACCAGCTTGCCCCTCCTCAGGAAGGGAGCGAGCAAGGGAACCTGTTACTTGTTCTCAATCCCCACTGCTGCAGCAGGGGCCTCAATAAAGCCTTGCCTGAACTTCTTGTCTGGCCTCTAGTCAATTTCTATTGATTGGGGAAGGTCAAGAACCCTGGTCGGTATCAGATTCACCTATATCTCTTTATACTCTATACTCTGTCTGTTTTGTCCTAACTTTAAGTTGGCTTATATGCTGAAATATACAGCCTGGGTACCAGAGCTCCCCAAACAATCAAATGGTTGTTCCTTTATTTTTGTAAAAAAATGCTTAACCTGCCCCTGAAAATAACTGTCTCTTTTTTGATTAAAGAAACCCTGTAATTTATGAGTACGTACGTCAAATTTTGTGAAAACTCTGACATTTCCTTGGCAGGATCCCTAATTTAACACTATGTGGTTGAATAACTGAATGAAAGTTTGCACACTCAATGAACTGACTATATTTAGTTTTTCTTCAGATCTTAGCCTTTTAGAATTCTCTCTCCTCCTCTTTCCC
>NW_006789191.1:2075895-2106293 GCF_000442215.2 Lipotes vexillifer
CCTCCCCCCTCCTCCTCCTCTGTCTTCTACCTCTTTTCACTTCCCTTAGGATCCAGCTATGAGGATCTTAGGAAGAAAGGCAGAAAAGAGTTATCACCAATATAATATCTATTATTTAAAATATATCATAGATTTAATATTATGACTTTCTGAGTAATATCGTATGTAATTTTGCCCACTTAGACATGGCAAAAATATCTCACAGAGGTTCCATAACTTAGTCTAAGTCATACAAGTGGTGGCCGTATAACCTGTGTAGTAATTATCTAGTGCTTTATTCATTCATTTATACATTCAACAAATATTTTCTCAATTACCCTTGGTGTTCAAGCCCTGTTCTAGGATCTGAAAATACAGTTGTCAACAAGACAAGGGATATCACTGTCCTGATCCTGATTAGGCATATATTTTTGAGATCAGTCAGACTGAAAAACAACTAAACTAATACATAAAAGAG
This sequence comes from Lipotes vexillifer, assembly GCF_000442215.2. Lineage (NCBI taxonomy): Eukaryota > Metazoa > Chordata > Mammalia > Artiodactyla > Lipotidae > Lipotes > Lipotes vexillifer. The sequence continues at coordinate 2,076,353 of NW_006789191.1, forward strand.
ATTATTTAAATTGTGGAATGCTGCAAAGAAAATTAAGTAGAATAATTTGGTAGAGTGAAGTAGAGGATGCTGACAGAGAATGACAGTTTCAGACGGGATGTATATAAAGAAGGCTTCTATGAAAAAGTAATATTTAATCAGAGCTCTGAAAGCCAGAAGAGCCCAGCTATGAGAAGATCTGGGGAAGAGCATTCCAGGCAGAGGGAACAGCAAGTGCAAAGTCCCCGTGTAGTGAACAGAGGGGAGTGTTTAGGTTGATGTCACAGGTGAGGGCAGGACGCCAATCATATGGAGCAGATATCATTGTTAGGAGTTAAGGTTTCATCTTCTTTGTAAAAGGAAAAAAAATTGGGGAGCTTTTTAAAACAAGAAGTGAGAGACATGGTGTGGTTAATACTTAACAGTCACCCCATTTGATATGTGAAGGATGTTGTAAGGAGAACACTATAAGCAGGAAAGTTAAAAAAAACAAAAACAAAACTTGAAGTGCTGCAGGTGAAAGAAATCAGAGATCTGGAGACTTACTTGATAAACACAGATCAATTAAAATTATATGAAGCTCCAGGGCTAAGACAAAAACACTTTTGAAGGATATACCACAAAGTAATAAATTACGAGGCTGTCTAGGAAGAAAGGAAACATTGAGAGCAGGAGTCACTGTACCATAAACTCTTTAAGCACTTGGAATTTTGAACCATGTGAACATATTATTTATACAAAAAAATAAAAATAAGAATACGTATATGTCTTTTGAATAGAAAAAGGTCATTAAAATCAACTTCATGTATATCAACCTATTCTCTAAAGAAGTTACTTTGTGGGATGCCAAACAAAAATTCCATTTCATTGGAAGTCAAGTAAAGAATGTGTTTCTGATAAATAAAATCATGGATTAAAGTACTGAGAAGTGTTTGCTCATTTCAAATATGTTATAGAAATGGAACCATACGGTATGTAATATTTTGAGATTGGCTTTTTCACTCAACGTGATTCTTGGGAGATTTCTCCAGGTGTTGTGTGTATCAATAATCCATTCTTTTTTATTGCTAAATAGTATTCATTGATATTGATGTACCCCCGTTTGTTTAATCATTCGCTCACTGAAGGACATCTGAGTCCTTTCCAGCTTGGAGCTTTTATGAACAAGGCTAGTATGAACATTTGTGTTCAGATTTGTGTGTGTGTGAACATAGAATTTATTTATCTGGGATAAATGCCCAAAAGTACAACTCCTGGATTGTATGGCAGTTGCATGTTTAGTCTTTTAAGAAACTGCCAAATTGTGTTCCAGAGTGTCTGCAACATTTTGCATTCCCACCAGCAATGCACAAGCAATTCAGTTTTTCCACATCTTTGCCAGCACTTAGTGTTGTAACCATATATTTATTTTAGTCTTTCTGATAGAAGGAAGGGTCGTGATAAATAATTGTGGTTTTATTTTGCATTTGTTAATGATTAGTGGTATCGAAAGGGTCTTTATGTCCTTATTTGAAGTCTCTATATCCTTTTTGGAGAAATGGATGCTCATGTCCTGTGCTCATGTTTTTTTTTTTTTTTTTTTTTTTGCGGTACGCGGGCCTCTCACTGTTGTGGCCTCTCCCATTGCGGAGCACAGGCTCCGGACGCGCAGGCTCAGCGGCCATGGCTCACGGGCCCAGCCGCCCCGCGGCATGTGGGATCTTCCCGGACCAGGTCACGAACCCGTGTCCCCTGCATCGGCAGGCGGACTCTTAACCACTGCGCCACCAGGGAAGCCTTGTGCTCATGTTTTAACTGGATTTTTTTTCTGTTGAGTTTTGAGAGTTCTTTGTAGGACTAGACACTACAAGACTAGACTAGACACTGCAACTATATTCTCCCAATCTGCAGGTTGTCTTTTCATCTTCTAAACAGGATTTTTCACAATGCACACATCTTTTTTTATTTTGATAAAGTTAAATTTGTCAGTTTTTCCTTTTATGAATTGCAATTTTGGTATGGAGTTTAAGAGCATTTGTACTATTCTCCATACTGAACATTTTCACCTCTGTGCTTTTCTAAAAACTTTACTTTCATGTTTCGAACTTAACTCTGTGATACATTTTGAATTCATTGTTGTACGGGGTTTAATGTTAAGGTTGATGCTCAGTCTTGCCAGGTAAATGCAGAAGTCTAGGCTCTCCACTGGGAATTTGCAGGTGTGAGTACAGCAGGACACCGGTATTTCAGTGTTATCTGGCTGAAGTTGAGAGGTATTAGAAGGTTGCTCCTTCCTGGTCCTTCAGCTAGAAAAAAACGCGCGCGCGCGTGCGTGCGTGCGTGCGTGTGTGTGTGTGTGTGTGTGTGTGTGTGTGTGTGTGTTTCTGGTTTGCCAGCCTCTTCAGCTCCAAGTCTGGGATATGTGAGGTCAACAGCAAACTCTCCACTGTGTCATTCCTCAGGTCCTGCTATCCCTTAGCTGATATGCCTTCTTCTCTCCACCTTTCAGAGTTTTTAATGTTTGATTTATATATAATGTCCAAAGTTTTTAGTTGTATTTAGCAGGAGGAAAAGAGCACACTGCATCTCCTCCATCTTCCCAGAAGTATTATCCACATATATTATGTATTTTTGAAACAGTCTTTAAAAACTTCAAGGGAATACAACCTTTATTGTATTTAAAGGACATAATAAAACGTACACCATTTAAAACTTGAAAAAATATTGTGGCCATGATTTGTTGTGTATATTGGAGAGTAAGACAATGCTTCTCTAATTTTCCATCACCTGATTGCACATCCTTAGGATAAGATGGGCAATGGCAAGACATAGCAGAAGAGTCCCATTAAAGGATACACAGGTTATTTTAACTTCTCTGATGGAACATTTCCCTTTCTTTCCAGTCTACCTTCCCACAGCCCCACAACCTCTGAATATATTCTTTTGATGTGATTCTCCAGGGTTTCACTCAGTGTCAGTGAAGGGAGATAACATCTTTTCATGTTTAGTTAAAAGAATGTTTTTCATCTTTCTTTTGTGTGTAACCCTGTTCTATGTGGTTCTAGATGGTTCAAAAGGAGATAATCATGCCTGCTCCAGAGAAAGAGAGATATGCACAAATCTTAAGTGTAAAGGTAGATGCATTTTCCAAAACAAGACACCCAGGTAACCATCAAGAAATGGGATATAACTAGCAACTCGCAAATATCTCTAATGCCCCTCCCAGTCACAATCCCACCACTTTCCCCCAGTAACAATCATCTTGACTTTTAACATCACGGATTAGTGTTGCCTGATTATATATATGTATACATATATACATATGAAATAATCGTAAAGTTTGTACTATAGTTCTTTTATTACCAACAACATATTATTGGTCAGAGTCACTAATTTTGTCGAATGTAGCAGTATTTCATTTATTTACACTACTGTATGTTAACTCTTGTTATAACTGTCCCATTGTATAAACATTTAATATCCATTCCTTTGCTGACACGCATTGTATTGGGTCCAATTTTTGTCTCTTCAGCTTTCATATTTATATCTGAAATCCATTTGGAATGACTTTAAAATATGAGATAGAAGCCAAATTATTTTTCCATATAAATATCAATTGATACAGTATCCTTATTTGATAGAATATGTCTCCATTTGCGTACATTTTGCTTTTTAAATATCTAATGCTGCATAAAAGTAGATCTGTTTCTGAACTCATTTTTCGCATTAATCTATGTGTCTATCCTAATACCATTAGCCAATGGTCTTAATGCAGTTGTGTAAGGCTGATATCTGGTAGTGTATATGACAAATGACTTTATCATTCTTGAAAACTGTCTTCACTTTCTTGGCCCTTTGGTCTCCTAGCTCAGAGTTCAAATGAAACTGCATTGACTTAATAGATCAGATTAGGGAGAACTGAATCCTTAAAGATACCAAAGCCTGCTAATCATGGTTGTAACATATCCCTCCACTTTCTGTAGGTTTCTTTCATTAAATACAAAAATATTCCTCTTCATTTTCATCCTTTCTTTCTTCTGCACATCTTAGTCCTGATGTATTCTACTGACTGATCTTTCAGTGTAATAATCTCCTCATTAATGTTAATCTGTGTTAATATCAGGCATTGAGTTCGTAATTTCAATTATTTTATTTTATCACCTAGAATTTCACTATAACTCTATTTTTTATTGATTCTTATTTTCTGTTGACAGTGTCCATCAAATCATCTATTCTCACAAACATAATATTGCACTCCACTTTCTGTCCTGTAATTTTAATATATGGCTCTCTTGAGTGTTTTTTCTGTCTACTTTTTTCATCTCAATTTTAGATTGTTTTATTTTTGTCTCTGATATGCATGCTAATTTTTAATTGAACGCCATGAGATACTTTAGAAATTATTTAAGGTTCTGGATGGTGTTATATTCCTGCCTTAAAACTTATTTTCCCTTCTCCCAAATAGTTAGGATAGGAACAGATCACCTTAATCCAGTCTGAGATTAATATGACTTGAAACTGGGATTCAGTCTTTATTAGAGCTTGTTCATCTCCATTTCACCCTTTCCTCCCATACGTAACCCTTTGGGAGGCTACGTGTTTATTAGGGACCCTCTTCCTGGTGGATCTTTTCATCCAACTTGTGCCTTCCCACATCTGTTAGAATACTGAGTCATTTTAGCTTTTCAGCCTTTCCCCTAATTCTGTTCTGCTTTTCAACCTCTCAGCCATTGTTAATGAATTAGTACATTTCTTGTGTGGAAAACTGGCATACATATTGGATTATCTTTCTATTTTTCCCTTACTTACAGAACTTTTTTCCCTTCAAGTCCTCTAAGCTTGGTAGCTCTGTGGTGGCTTCAAACACATATGCTTCTTAAAGATTTTATCCAGTTTTTCAAATTGTTCTCCTTGGGAATATTAATCTGATACTATCTAGTTTTCCATAGCTAGAAGCAGAGGTCTTTTTCTCTTTTATTTTAACTCCTGTTATAACTGTCTCACATTTACCTTCTGTCTTGGTGGAATTTTAAAACCCTGTGGTTGCAAATAGGAAATCTCTTCATGTCTGTCACAAATTCTGGCATACAGGTGTCCAATAATCATAAAGGTTGCTATTTTTCATATGATTTAAAGAAAGTTCTGTAGTATGTCTATTCCTCTAGAAATAGATAAAGTATCCTTCTATTAATATTTGGAATTGATGTGAGTCACAGCTAAAGATTTTTAGAATTAGTAGTCATGCTTTATGGTTTGGTGCTATTTTATCAACCTGCTTGAAGAATTTTAATTAAAAATAGTCCTCCTTCCAATATAATTGAAAATATTTTTCATTGTACTACAGTCTTCTACTTATTAAGAGGTAATAATTGTTATATAGTGTCTTGGTAATAATTGTTTTCTATTGAGCAACTGTTTTTCTTAAAATGGAACTGCAGAATTTCGTATTTCCCTCTTTGAAGGGACCACCAGTAAAATCAGAATGAAATTAGTTGCCAAACAATAGCAAGTTTATAGGAAACTGTGACTGTATTTGTGGACCAGATTACCTCTGGTTTTGATTTTTCTACTATTATTTTTGTCCTACTTTCTTCAGTTATGCTTAAGATTTCTGTTGAAAAGTATAGAGATCATTTTGTTTGCTTGTTAATTTTGTTTCTTTGGTTCCTTTTTGGTTTTTAGTTAGCTACTTTAAAACCTTTAAAAATGTTGATAGAGTAGTGTAAAAGTGATAAACTAAATAGAAAGGAAATGTTTTTATTTCCCAAACCTCAATTGTAAATGCTCAAAAAATTAGATATTGCCTTTTATATATTAAAACTAGGCAAGAAGAAAGCACTTTAAACAAAATATGTGCTGAATATGGAATTCTCTTTTACTTTTACATATGTTTTTCTGTATAGTCACTCAGATTTTCACATATTAGGTGTTTGATGAATAATAAATGAATCAATATTTATTGAGTAGTAATACATAAATTAATTGAGAGGGAAGTAAAATTAGACACACTAAACTCACTGCTACTTTGGGACACAGAGACAAGAATGTATTTAATATACAGTAAATTAACATAATTTTCCTTGAACTGACATGAAATACTTAGCTTTTCGGTACTGATACATGTAGGAATCTGAAGGGCCAAAAGTGTTTGCTCTATTTTAAAACAGGCAGATTCTACTGGACCATTTCCTCCAGAACGCAACTTTGTTCAAGATGACTCTAAAAGCCCTCTTGTTCTCAGGTCATGCATTAGAGTGGAACAAGCATATTTGTACTCACACAGATCTGGATTTTAGTGCTTAAAAAATATTTCCGTGACTTTGAAAACATATTTAACTTCTCGGAGCTTCAGTTTCTTCAATGTTAAATTTACAGATAAACTCCTAATTTTAACTCTTAGAAGCTAGATGTATCAGTGGGCAAGGAGTTTACAAGGGGAGGGCAAGAATGAGGAGGATATCATGATGTTTGATTTTTAATAATGTGCAGCTATCTGCAGTTGGTGAAAGACGTGGGCAGCAGAACTGTGGCTGCATACCCCAGGGAGGGGAATGTTGGACTCGCAGGTGGCCAAAGTGAAGAGTGACCCTGGTCAGAAACAGAGGAGAGGAAGTAGGAGTTTCTGAAGGTAGGAGAAGTCTTAGCGCACGTCCCTTCATTAACCGGATGGCTGATGCAGAGAACCATGTAACCAGTCACTCCTGTCTTTTAATTAATTAATTAATTTTTACTCTTTTTAGATAGAATGCATAGATTTTATACTATTTGTTGATTTCAACAACTGTCTACACCCATGCATCACTGCCCAAAATACAACATATAACGAAAGTCCCTTCCTAACCCTTTCCAGTCATCAACCCTACCTCCTCAGTTAAATATTTCCTTGTATCTAGCACCAGGTTGGTTTTGCACGTGCTTGAATGTCACATAAATGGAATCATACATTAATTTCTTTTTGTACCTGGCTTCTTAAATTCAGCATAAGGCTTTATGATTCATGCATGTTGTGCATATTTCAGTAGCTAATTCCCTTTTATTAGTGAGTAGTAGTAATATGGCACACACTTTATTTGTTTCTGTGTTGGGGGACATTTACCATTTTACTGGTTATTGGCTATTTTAAATGACACTGCTATGAATATTCTTACACAAGTCTTTTGTGGACATACATTTTCATTTATCTGGAGTAAATATTTTAAACTCTACCTCTGTCCACACAGAAAAATGAATTCAAAATACATCATAACAAACTTCAAAGTTAGAACCAAAAAGTCTCCAGATAAAAACAGTAGAGAATATCTTTTACTAGCTTGGGGTTGGCAATACCATGTTAGGACATTAAAAGAAAAAAAAACTCTAGACATTAAAATATATAAATTTGCCATCATTAAAATAAAACTTTCAGTATGGTGCATAATCATCTATAAAAATATTGAATCACTGTGCTGGAGAGCTGAAACTAATATAATATTATAAGCCAACTATACATCAATTTAAAAAAATAAATAAAACTTCTGGTTTTCAAAAATTACTGCTAAGAAAATTAATAGGATGACACAAACTGAAGAACTATATGTGTGTGTGAAGTACTCCTATAATTTGGCCATAAAAAAGGAATGAAAATGGGCAGAAGTTTGAATAAACACTACACAAAGAAGATAAATGAATGGCCAATGAGTACATGCGAAGGTGCTGAACATCACTGAGTCATCAGGGAAATGCCAATTGATACTACAATAAAATGCCTTTTGCCATACACTGGAAGAGCTAAAATTTAAAAAGATATCAATACTAAACATCCTCACACTGGTGAGGATGTGGAACTGACAGAAATACGTACAAACACCTTTTGGGAGAATGCCTGGCTGACTCCTAAAACGTTAACAATACATCTATGACCCAGTCATTCTCAAACACTTTTAAAAAATAATAACTAACATTAATTGAATATTTGCTAACTGTGAGACAATGATCAAATTATATTTTGTGTGCATTACTCCATTTTATCTTCCCAATAATATTTTCAGAAAAGGCTAATTGTATTCCCATTCTGTAGTTGTTTAATGACTTGGGTGATTCAAATGCTTGGCTAAGATCATTGTGACTAAGACATTAAAATATTTATAGTTTTCCTGGGAAGATAAAAATACACAGGATTTAGTCAAATTCTGGGGCTTGGGACCCCAGTTATGAATCTCTTTTACTAAACAAGCTGTTTGACCTCTCAAAATCTCACTGTCACACCTGGGAAGTGGGCAGAGCCATGACTTTATGGTTGGTTAGCAAGAGTAAATGGGACAGCACACTTGAAGGGATAAGCAGCGAACTTCTACGTAGGACTAAAACGTGTATTTCTTTCCTTTTCCCCTTCTCCTTAAACATCTTCTAGTGCTTGGATATTTTCATTCTGAGATATCAGACTCAAGTACCTGCAGTTTTGAGAAAATGTGAGTTTTCAATATACTGCTGCAAAACTAGTACCCAGTTTTCTGCAGAGGTGCTAGCTTGAGAAAATGCAGGGTCTCATTCATATGCGGGGGCTCTACGGTTCACTGAACCTTTGGATTTATGTTCTAGATTCTGTGCTCTCTGATGTGCCACCAGATTATAGAAGGCAGTGCAGCCTGCAGGAAAGGCCTTATCTGCCTTGTTACAATGATAAAGGGAATTTCAGCCACAAATCCTTCTGTGGTGAGAAAGAAAAATCTCCTGGCTAAACGGAATCTTTACTGAGGTGCAACCATCAAGGACCTCCTACACGTTATTGATATTGCCTGTTCTAATAATAAGTCTATGAAATGATGAGCTCATTTTCTCGCCCAATGTTGAGCAGAACTCGCTCCCTGATAGTTAGACCTCCATGATCCCCTCTTACAGCTCTAATGCAGGGGCCTACTGACCACCAAAGGCACTGTCATAGTCTGTTAGTTTCAGAAGGGACTGGGGCATCCATCTGAGCAGACAGCATGGGCTGAAACAGGAAGAAGGAGGTAAATACCATGCATTTACCCCTTACTCTATTCTTATCACTATACTAAGCACTTGCAGTCCTTTCTAATTTAAACACCATTATATACCTATGGATTGGCATTATTATGTCTATTTGTAATAGGGAAGATCAAATCTGACTCCATATTGGATCTCTTTCTTTTACTTTAACCTTTGTATTCTATTGCTTTTGTTACAAGTTAAGAATATTGCCTATTGCCTGAAATATACAGGACAGCTCATTCTCAAGGCTCTGACCTTTAAAGGTATGACACTTTTCCATTGACAAAGAGATAAAAAGTTGCAGAACAGAGAATAACACTTGTTTTGTTGGGGGTTTACAGGATCATTGTGACCTGACCTATGTGGACAGCTGTGAGAACAAAGGATTCCAACACCAGGAAGTCTGCAACAATCAACCACACCCCCTCCCCTTTTAGTATAAAAGAAGCCAGAATTCTAACTCCGGTAAGATGATTCTTTGGGACACCAGTCCACCATCTTCTCAGTCTGCTGACTTTTCAAATAAAGTTGCTATTCCTTGCCCCAACAACTCCTCTCTTAATTTACTGGCCTGTTGAGCAGCAAGAAGTACAAGCTTGGACTCAGTAACATATTTTAAAGATAAGGATATTGCCCAGGTTCATGCAGCTAGTAACTGATAAACCAGGATTTTAACCTTATGTCTTATTGCAAAGCATTTATAATTTGGCCACCAAACAAATTAGTCTGGTGACAACGATCTGGTGGTGTTGATGGTGAAAGGCTGATAGCGATGTTATGATGACAGTGATTACAGTGGTGGTGAGATGAAGTGCATGAGCAGTACTTCCCGAGTAGAATTACAATTTAGGACATAACAGTTATTATATATTCAGTGAATAAACAGTTCTAAGCACCTGCAAGCTATGGATACTAAGTTAACTAACCCACTTTCCCTATCTTCAACTAGTTTATGGTCCTCTTATGGAGAGAACAAATATACTTAGGCAACTAAATACTTTTAAAAGTGTTAGTGTTGGGCTTCCCTGGTGGCGCAGTGGTTAAGAATCGGTCTGCCAATGCAGGGGACACGGGTTCAAGTCCTGGTACAGGAAGATCCCACATGCCGCGGAGCAACTAAGCCCGTGCACCACAACTACTGAGCCCGCATGCCACAACTACTGAAGCCCACATACCTAGAGCCTGTGCTCTGCAACAGGAGAAGCCACCGCAATAAGAAGCCCGTATACCACAATGAAGAGTCCCTGCTCGCCGCAACTAGAGAAAACCCACGGCAGCAACGAAGACCCAACATGGCCAAAAAAAAGTATTAGTGTTCAGTGCTATATAAGTATTTCAATTCAATGAATATAAATTTTGTCTGATTTTCCTGGCCCGTGCATGATGCTGGGTGCTTAGAAAGCAGAAAAGAGGTGCTTGTGACACAGTGGGAAAAAAAGAGTGGAGGGAAGGGCAATGTGCTGGAAAAGGGAGAGCAACCAACCATGTGAGCTGCACAGCCCCAGGGAGAGTTCATACCGGAGGCCGCAGAGGGAAAGGACTTTATTTGCCAGAAAAAAACAGCATGGAAACATGTAAAAGCACCCCAGATCAAAGAAATGACAAGTAAAAAGATAAGGAAACATGAAATAGCGTGACATGTTTCAGTAATGTCTAAAAAACTCAGTGTGCTGGCCCCAGGCATAAGGGAAAAGGAGAGAAAGTTAAGTCTTGAAAGCTAACTGCGGTCCCTGCCACAAGGGCCTCTTCTGCCATGTGTCTGAGGTTGAACTTAAGGGACTATTGTCAGCTCATTGCAGGATTTTAAGAACAAGGTAGATATGGGAAGTTTCATTATGTCACTCACCAAGAACATGCCTGGTATTATGCTTCTTCCACATACTGCCATGGGAGAACTCCTAGCTAGGGGAGAGACCCTGACTATTGATGCCAGTATACCCCATGTCTAACAGGCCTGGCAGAGAATATGCACAGTCACTCATTTAGTCATTCAAAAAACAAATTATATACATATATGTACATAATTATGTGTTTACTATGTAGTAAATTAGTATGTGTTTAACTTTTTGGAGTTATGTTACAAAACAGGGAGACAAATGCAAGCACAAAATAGTTTACCTCTTTTAAACGCCCAGATATTATCCTCATGGATAGGCCTTGTTTTATATTGTCTCTTCATTTGGAATTTAAAAAATATAACCCAGTGTGTGAAACATTTGAGAATGTAGATTTTGATGTGAAACATGTCTCATTTGAATCCTGGGCCCCAAATGACTCAACTAAATCATGACCTAGAGCTTTAACTCAACCTCTCTAGGCCTAAGTTTCCTCATTTTCAAAACACAGATTAAAATAGTACATAATTGTGAGGATGTAGAAAATAATGTACTTAAAGCATTGAGCCCATACAGGATAAATCCAAGTAGAAACATGTCAAGACACATATTAATCAAACTATCAAAAATTAAATACAAAGAAAAAATATTAAAAGCAGCAACAGAAAAACAACAAATAACATACAAGGGAATCCCCATAAGGTTAAAAGCTGATCTTTCAGCAGAAAATCTGCACGGCAGAAGGGAGTAGCAGGACGTATTTAAAGTGATAAAAGGGAAAAACCTACAACCATGATTTTTCTACCCAGCAAGGATCTCATTCAGATTCGACAGAGAAAGAAAAACCTTTACAGACAAGCAAAAACTAAGAGAATTCAGCACCACCAAACCAGCTTTACAACAAATGCTAAAGGAACTTTTCTAGGCAGGAAATACAAGAGAAGGAAAAGACCTACAATAACAAACCCAAAACAATTAAGAAAATGGTAATAGGAACATACATTTTGATAATTACCTTAAACGTAAATGGATTAAATGCTCCAACCAAAAAGACATACACTGGGTGAATGGATTAGAAAACAAGACCCATATATATGCTGTCTATAAGAGACTGACTTCAGACCTAGGGACACACACAGACTGAAAGTGAGGGGATGGAAAAAGATATTCCATGCAAATGGATATCAAAAGAAAGGTGGGGACTTCCCTGGTGGTGCAGTGGTTGAGAGTCTGCCTGCTGATGCAGGGGATACGGGTTCGTGCCCCCGTCCGGGAAGATCCCACATGCTGCACAGCGGCTGGGCCTGTGACCCATGGCCACTGAGCCTGCACGTCCGGAGTCTGTGCTCCGCAACGGGTGAGGCCACAACAGTGAGAGGCCCGCATAAAGCAAAAAAAAAAAAAAGAAAGCTGGAGTAGCAATTCTCATATCAGACAAAATAGACTTTAAAATAAAGACTACAACAAGAGACAAAGAAGGACACTACATAATGATCAAGGGACAAGAAGAAGATGTAACAATTGTAAATATTTATGCACCCAACATAAGAGCACCTCAATACATAAGGCAAATGCTAACAGCCATAAAAGGGGAAATTTACAGTAACACAATCATAGTAGGGGACTTTAACACCCCACTTTCACCAATGGACAGATCATCCAAAATGAAAATAAATAAGGAAACACAAGCTTTAAATGATACATTAAACAAGATGGACTTAATTGATATCTATAGGACATTCAATCCAAAAGCAACAGAATACATTTTCTTCTCAAGTACTCATGGAACATTCTCCAGGATAGATCACATCTTGGGTCACAAATCAAGCCTTGGTAAATTTAAGAAAATTGAAATCATATCAAGTATCTTTTCCAACCACAACGCTATGAGACCAATTATCAATTACAGGAAAAAAATCTGTAAAAAATACAAACACATGGAGGCTAAACAATACACTACTTAATAACGAAGTGATCACTGAAGAAATCAAAGAGGAGATCAAAAAAAATACCTAGAAACAAATGACAATGAAAAAACGATGACCCAAAACCTATGGGATGCAGCAAAAGCAGTTCTAAGAGGGAAGTTTACAGCAATAAAATCCTACCTCAAGAAACAGGAAACATCTCAAATAAACAACCTAACCTTAAACCTAAAGCAACTAGAGAAAGGAGAACAAAAAAACCCCAAAGTTAGTATAGGAAAGAAATCATAAAGATCAGATCAGAAGTAAATGAAAAATTAAGGAAATAATAGTAAAGATCAAAAAAACGAAAAGCTGGTTCTTTGAGAAGATAAACAAAATTGATAAACCATTAGCCAGACTCATCAAGAAAAAAAGGGAGAAGACTCAAATCAACAGAATTAGAAGTGAAAAAGGAGAAGGAACAACTGACACTGCAGACATACAAAGGATCATGAGAGATTACTACAAGCAACTTTATGCCAATAAAATGGACAACCTGAAAAAAATGGACACATTCTTAAAAAAGCACAACCTTCCAAGACTGAACCAGGAAGAAACAGAAAATATAAACATACTAATCACAAGCACTGAAATTGAGACTGTGATTAAAAATCTTCCTACAAACAAAAGCCCAGGACCAGATGGCTTCCCAGGCGAATTCTATCAAACATTTAGAGAAGAGGTAACACCTACCCTTCTCAAACTCTTCCAAAAGATAGCAGAGGGAGGAACACTCCCCAACTCATTCTACGAGGCCACCATCACCCTGATTCCAAAACCAGACAAAGATGTCACAAAGAAAGAAAACTACAGGCTAATATCACTAATTAACAGAGATGCAAAAATCCTCAACAAACTACTAGCAAACAGAATCCAGAGCACATTAAAAGGATCATACACCATGATCAAGTGGGATTTATCCCAGGAATGCAAAGATTCTTCAATATGTGCAAATCAATCAATGTGATACACCATATTAACAAATTAATGAATAAAAACCATAAGATCATCTTAATAGATGCAGAAAAAGCTTCTGGCAAAATTCAACACCCATTTATGATAAACCTCCCCCAGAAAGTAGGCATAGAGGGAATGTACCTCAACATAATAAAGGCCATATATGACAAACCCAAAGCCAACATAGCTCTCAATGGTGAAAAACTGAAAGCATTTTCAGTAAGATCAGAAACAAGACAAGGTTGCCCACTCTCACCACTATTATTCAACATAGTTTTGGAAGTTTTAGCCACAGCAATCAAAGAAAAAGAAATAAAAGGAATCCAAATCGGAAAAGAAACAGTAAAGCTGTCACTGTTTGCAGATGACATGATTCTATACATAGAGAATCCTAAAGATGCTACCAGAAAGCTACTAGAGCTAACCGATGAATTTGGTAAAGTAGCAGGATACAAAATTAATGCACAGAAATCGCTTGCATTCCTATACACTAATGATGAAAAATCTGGAAGAGAAATTAAGGAAACACTCCCATTTACCACTGCAACAAAAATAATACAATACCTAGGAATAAACCCACCTAAGGAGACAAAAGACCTGTATGTAGAAAACTATAAGACACTGATGAAAGAAACTAAAGATGATACAAATAGATGGAGAAATATACCATGTTCTTGGATTGAAAGAATCAACCCTGGGAAAATGACTCTACTACCCAAAGCAATCTACAGATTCATTGCAATCCCTATCAAACTACCAATGGCATTTTTCATAGAACTAGAGCAAAAAATTTCACAATTCGTATGGAGACACAAAAGAACCCAAATAGCCAAAGCAACCTTGAGAAAGAAAAATGGAGCTGGAGGAATTAGGCTCCTGGACTTCAGACTACACTACAAAGCTACAGTAATCAAGGCAGTATGGTACTGGCACAAAACCAGAAATATAGATCAATGGAACAGGATAGAAAGCCCAGAGATAAACCCATGCACATATGGTCACCTTATTTTTGATAAAGGAGGCAAGAATATACAATGGAGAAAAGACAGCCTTTTCAATAAGTGGTGCTGGGAAAACTAGGCAACTACATGTAAAAGAATGAAATTAGAATGCTCCCTAACACCATATACAAAAATAAACTCAAAATGGATTAAAGACCTAAATGTAAGGCCAGACACTATAAAATTCTTAGAGGAAAACATAGGCAGAACACTCTATGACATAAATCACAGCAAGATCCTTTTTAATCCACCTCCTAGAGAAATGGAAATAAAAACAAAAATAAACAAATGGGACCTAATGAAACTTAAAAGCTTTTGCACAGCAAAGGAAACCATAAACAAGACAAGAAGAGAACCCTCAGAATGGGAGAAAATATTTGCAAGTGAAGCAAGTGACAAAGGATTAATCTCCAAAATATACAAGCAGCTCATGCAGCTCAATATCAAAAAAACAAACAACCCAATCCAAAAATGGGCAGACGACCTAAATAGACATTTTTCCAATGAAGAAATACAGATTACCAACAAAAACATGAAAGCATGCTTAACATAACTAATCATTAGAGAAATGCAAATCAAAACTACAATGAGGTATCGCCTCACACCAGTCAGAACGGCCATCATCAAAAAATCTACAAACAGTAAATGCTGGAGAGGGTGTGGAGAAAAGGGAACCCTCTGGCACTGTTGGTGGGAATGTAAATTGATACAGCCACTATGGAGAATAGTATGGAGGTTCCTTAAGAAACTAAAAATAGAACTACCATATGACCCAGCAATCCCACTACTGGGCATATACCCTGAGAAAACCATAATTCAAAAAGAGTCATGTAGCACAATGTTCACTGCAGCTCTATTTACAATAGCCACGACATGGAAGCAACCTATGTGTCCACTGACAGATGAATGGGTTAAGAAGATATGGCACATTTATACAATGGAATATTACTAAGCCACAAAAAGAAACGAAATTGAGTCATTTGTAGTGAGATGGATGGACCTAGAGACTGTCATACAGAGTGAAGTAAGCCAGAAAGAGAAAAATAGATACCATATGCTAACACATATATATGGAATCTAAAGGAAAAAAAAATGGTTCTGAGGAACCTAGTGGCAGGACAGGAATAAAGAGGCAGACATAGAGAAAGGACTTGATGACACGGGGAGTGGGAAGGGTAAGCTGGGATGAATTGAGAGAGTGCATGGACTTATATACACTACCAAATGTGAAATAGATAGCTAGTGGGAAGCAGCCACATAGCACAGGGAAATCAGCTGGGTGCTTTGTGACCACCTAGAGGGGTGGGATAGGGAATGTGGGAGGGAGATGCAAGAGGGAGGAGATATGGGGATATATGTACATGTGTAGCTGATTCACTTTGTTATAAAGCAGAAACTAACACCATTGTAAAGCAATTATACTCCAATAAAGATGTTAAAAAAATAAAAATAAAGCATTGAGTACCTATCAGGCACATAATAAATAATCATAATGTTAGCCATTATCATTACTTGCTTGCTAGCTAGACTACTGACACCTTATTCTAATTGTTCTTATCCCTAGTATATTTTCCCACATTTTAAATCTGTAGCTTGCTTGCAATTATCCTTCCAAAGTATCTGCAATAATGATATTTCCTGCTCTCAAAACTTCAGTGGTTGTCCTTTACCTATAGATCAAACACAATCCAAACCTCAATCTTTTTCATTGTTATGCATTTTACACCATGTTTTAAAATGAACAAAGTATATTGTTACATAAATCCACGCCAAGTTTCCTGAACCCACCATTTTGTTTAAGTTGTTCTTTCTGCTTAAAAGTTTCCCGATTTTGTATCTGTTTCTTGAAATCCTGTTCTGGTATTTTTCATGTCCTCCCGTCTCCAACTAAATGCACCTCTCTTCTCCTAAATTACCATAGCATTGTATACATTTATGCTCCCCCAATGATATTTGTTATGTACATATTCTTAGATTATTGCTTTCCTGAGTTTGTTATTTGAATTAACAATGATAATGCATATGATTTGTATCTACAATAGGCCACACTTTTTGCAAAGTTTATAACCTACAATATCTCTAACGTTCACACACCTCCCGCAGATAAGTATTATGGGATCCATTTACTTAAGTTGACCATGAGGTTCAGGGATTTTAGGTAACATGCTAGGATCACACAGTAAGGG
Source organism: Lipotes vexillifer (assembly GCF_000442215.2). Taxonomy (NCBI): domain Eukaryota; kingdom Metazoa; phylum Chordata; class Mammalia; order Artiodactyla; family Lipotidae; genus Lipotes; species Lipotes vexillifer. The sequence continues at coordinate 2,093,248 of NW_006789191.1, forward strand.
AAAAAAGCAGTTTTCAAGCCCATGCCTGACTTTAAAGCTCATTCCATTCTACCAACTTGTTTTAAATGTACTTTCTTCGGCTAGATTATAGATTCTTTGAAATCAGGAGAAGTATTTTATTCCACTCTGCATATCCTCTAAGCCCTAGCCTTGAGTCTATTTTTCAACATGGAGCTAGCTACTGTGCCATGCATTTGTACATGTTATTTCAAACACTGCTGTCAACAACTCTCTAAGACAGATATTATTATCATTGCTAGTTGAACTCACATATGGAGACTGAGACAAAGATGGTTACAGCGACTGGGTAACCTGTTGTAGATGACACAGAAAGTAAGTGGCAAAGGCTGGATTTGAAGAAAAACAGGAAACTTAGTGAGAACCAGGTGTGTGCTGGGTACTAGCTTAGGCAGGCAGATGCTGAGAAGCCATCCTAGACCCTGCCGGCAAAGCTTTTGGATCTAGGAACACAGGACGTGTGTGAGGAAAGCCATGAAAGATGATTTTAAAGACTAAAAGAAGTGTTTGAGCTCCAACCAGCAAATCCCGTCTTAGTGAGGGCTGCATCAGATTAGGCCCATGCATTTTGACAGTTCCACTCAACTTTATCCACTTTTCTCTTGAAGTTTGAAATGTATAAGATTCCATAGGGGATGTTATGAAAAATGTCTATTTTTACATTTAATTTGCACTTATCAAGCTGAGAATTTTTAGGAGACCTAACTTTGCCTCACGGAAAATCCTCTTTAAGTCATTTTAGGCCTTTTATTCTTAGGAACCATCTGGTGAGAAACCTGGGTTCTTAGTTGGAAACTTTTCATTTACCCTGTTTCTTTTATTTATGTCATCTTTCTTCCTTTTCTTCCTTTCTGTTCTATGACTCCAGACAAACTTACTTCCTTTCCTCACTTTCTTCATCTATCTAGCAATGATGTTCCCCTCTTTATTGGCAGATATGAATATATTTATGAATACTGCCAGAGAATCGATTAGTATTAGACGGATGCTCTACTAAGAAAAACTATGGACTTTGGAGACAAATAGACTGCGATTCAAATGTCAACTCCACCACTTTATAGAAATTTAGCCTTAAGTAAACTCTATAACATGCTCTGACATAACCTAGTAACCTATAGAACGGGAATACTAGAATTTATGTTTAGAGTAGTATCTTATAAAGAGTGAAGATATCAATATAGTGACAAACTATGGTGTCAGGTACAAGGGACAATCAGTAAATGAAAGATGTTCTTATCTTTATTATTTAATTGCTATCACCATGCTATTTACAGAATCCATGGAACTGCCAGATGGTACCATGTATTTCTGGACAAGGAATACAATTCAAAGCTACTGTTATCGGTGCTGTGAGTGCCATGTAGGGAAGATGTCTTCATACACAAATGGATGTCTTGCTGGCCTGTAGTGTTTGTCTCTCAATGTTCTTCCAGGATAATGGACCAGGAATTAAGGGAATCAATCTTTCTGTCTCTTAGAATACATACAATAGCTGCCCAAGGATGTCTCTTGCTTTTTTTTTTTTTTTTTTTTTCGGTACACGGGCCTCTCACTGTTGTGGCCTCTCCCATTGCGGAGCACAGGCTCCGGACGCGCAGGCCCAGTGGCCATGGCTCATGGGCCCAGCCGCTCCGCGGCATGTGGGATCTTCCTGGACCGGGGCACGAACCCGTGTCCCCTGCATCGGCAGGCGGACTCTCAACCACTGCACTACCAGGGAAGCCCTGTCTCTTGCTTTATAATTTATCAGGTAGCACTTATCAGATGACCACAGAATAATTCACTTCCTGAATAGCTCCCTGCTTACATCCTCTAGTCTAAATATAATGTGAGGTATGAGTAATTTTATTTAATTAAAAAAGGTACAGTAACTTTAATTAATCTTCTTCCTTGTTTGTAGGTATTTGGATGCCACCGCTTTGCTGAGCTCCTGCCGAGCTCCTAGTCCTTCCCTTGGCCTCCTAGAAGCCATTTTTCCTTCTACAGGACCTGCCAATGTCTCTCCACCATGTAATGGAAAGCTAGATTTAGTTCCTTCTTATGTCTTGCAAATTCTTCCCCTCAGACTTTGGAGGATGTCCAATAGAGTCTTCCTCTGTTTAAACTTTTCCTGATTTCATGGCAACAAACCTATTTCTCTCTGCCAGTGACACAGAGGCACATTTCCTCCTAAAAATATAAAGGAAAACATAATTTTCTACCATTAACATTATTTTCTAGTAGAAACAATTAATTTACTCTAATAAGTTTCCTTGCAGTCTGCATAGAAGATCCATATCCTTCCTATTAAACTGACTGATCTTATTGCTCACAAAATTAGAACCCTGACTAATGGCATGTTCCTTCCTGCTCTCAGTCATCTGGTATTAATGGTGCTGTGTCCAAACAGTTTGTTTTTAAATCTCACATAACTTATCAGCCCCTGATAGCAGCAGTGACAGTTTCAGCTCATCCTGCTACATCTACATAATTCAATACGGCAACATTTATTAAACATTCACTATGTGCCAAACTCTGTTCTTTCAGGAGAAATAAAGCACTGTATCAAACAACCAAACACCTCAAGTACTGGGAGGACACCACATGCCATGGTCCCTGGATTTTTTAAAAGGAAAATAAAAGTATACTAAAGGTTTTAATAAAGAAGCATTCTATTCATCTAAGGAAGGTCATAAAAGCTTCACAGTTGGTTGGTGCAGTCAAGTCTCAAAGACTAAGGAATTTTCTAGGTGGGAAAGGGAGTCAGGTAGAATAGTAGAACAGACTTAGCAATGATAATCAAATACATAAAGACATAGAGGGAGGAAATATTAACGTATATTCCAGAAGTGCTACGGATTACAATAAGACAGGGCTGGGGGAAGAGATGGAAATGCACAAGTTAGGCCAGGGCCAGATATGAGGATCTATTAGGTCAAATTTTGGACTTTAGATCTTATTCTGTTGATACACCCATCAAAGTGTCTCAAGCTTGGGACTGACATGGTTAGATGTGCTTTTAGAAAACCTCACTTATCCACATAATACAGGACAAAGTGGAGGAAGAGAGACCACGTGGAAGATTCCATGATAGCTCAGGCTGGAAACGTAAGAGCCTAACTCAGGGAGGTGATGAACATTCACAAATAACGATAGATGAGATGCTTTGGAAGCAGATACATGGGTTTCAATTATTGCTCACCTCTTTAAAAACGTGTGCCTTAGCTGGACCTCATCTTGTCTCCAAGCCTCATCTATAAAGTGTGGATAGTGGTATTACTCACCTAAGAAAAATGTTGAGACCCAAGTGATATAATTCATTCATCACAGTGTCTGGTTCACTGTAAATGTTCAATAAAATTGTTATTTGTGTTGACTTTATTGCTATTGAGGTATCTGCATTGATAATAGGAAATAAGAGACATTTACTAGATATACTCAAGATGTACAAGTGAGAAAGAGAGAGAGATTTGAACAACACCAGGCTTCATTGGTAAGATAACAACATTAACAGCTATTGCTTATGGACAACCATTGATCTGACCACTTCATATATAAATGCTTGTTTAGTTTTCACAACACTCTGAGACAGGAAATATTACTGTCATCATTTTACAAATGAGGAAGTGAAGGCATAGAAAGATAAACTAACCTGTCCAGGAATGTACAGTGAGAAAGTGGCATTGCTTGACACAAATCCAAGCAATCTGTTTCTGGAATCCTTATATTTTACTGTCTGTCTGAGAGCTTGCTGGGGATTCTTGGAGGTAACCGTTCGTTACAGACAGCAATTGTTCACGTATGGCCAATTGAAGTTTGTCAGTGAGGAAGACTATACTTGCTTTATTCTGTCCATGGGAAGCTGACGACTATTAGTCTCCGAGTATGGTGAGCCTAATCTATAAGTAGTATAGACTGTATTTCTGTCATGTTCCCTTGCAATTACTGCATATGGGTGATGGGATGAGTGAGGCTGGATGGGAACCTGGAGGCATCGATCCCCTTCATATCAGCTCTCTGCCCCATCAGTTTCATATACAGCACTCAAAACCCAGAGCAACTATGACATACTCAGCTCTGTATCTCCTAGGTTTTATCACTATTTTCTAGCACATGGTAGACGACTCATTCCTACATGCTCAACTGAACAAAAGTGAATTGAAAACCACTGAAGAAAGAAAAGAATATTAATTACTTAAAGCAAAAAGACAAATATTTCATTAGATGCCTTGATCAATAAAAAGCCAGTGATTTCCTAGCCCAAATGTCATTCCATCCTTTTTTATTAGGTAGATATCCCATAGAGGAATTCTTTATACCAATTTGTGAACATAGCAAAGGCCATTTCATATAATCCTCATTAAAACTCATTAAAAAATATTTTATTACCCTACTAATCAGATAAAATCAGAGAACAGTGCAACTCAAAAATCTAGATGGGCTTTCCAAAAGTATAACAACAACAACAACAATAATAACATTACTATTTATTGAGACTCTAGTGTACACCAAGTATTACCACATTTCCCTTAAATGCATACACTTCTGTCTGTACATATTGTTATCTGTTACCTGGTCTTTCCCTGACATTATATTCTAAGGAGGGTTCTGCCTGGTAAGACTGATTCTTGGACTTCTGAGAGGGAAAGTCAGGAGGAATGCTAGAGTGCTAAAAGGCAAGAAGAGGCATGAGGATGTCACACTTTTGAGGTGAGAGCAGTAGATATTAAAAAAAAGGTTTTAAGAAATCTTGAGGGAACACTGGATTCCCTTCATGGAGTTTGAAACATACACACACACACATATATATGTATGTGTATGTGTATATGTATATGTGTGTGTATATATAGTAAAGAAAGTGAAGAACCCAGGTTATTGAGAATTTACCTTTGTTTGCACAGATTATGTTTTATCCACCAGAATACCTCCCTGGGAGGAACCACATGGTGACGGCTAAGCATTCCCCTTTAGTCACCTCTGTTCTTCACAGCGACCATGCATGGAAGGCAGATATCTGTGCCACATTTTACATTGGAGGGCACTGAGGTTCAGAGAGATCAAAAATTTTCACCTGAGGCCATATTGGTAACCAATCATGGTCCCGGTCAGAATCCAGATCTCCTGGATGCAGCTCTTTCCAATGTCCAGCCTCTGTCTGCTGGAGACTCACTCTCCGGTCTGTTCTTCTAATGACCTAAGGCATCTCTATGTCCATGGCCACAGGAGCTTCACATAAAACCAGCAATAGCTTGAGCTACTATGCACAAATTCTCACTTTCTCCTCTCTCTCTCTCTCTCTTTTTTTTTTTTTTTTTTTTTTTTTGCGGTACGCGGGCCTCTCACTGTTGTGGCCTCTCCCGTTGCGGAGCACAGGCTCTGGACGCGCAGGCTCAGCGGCCATGGCTCACGGGGCCCAGCCGCTCCGCGGCACGTGGGATCTTCCCAGACCGGGGCACGAACCCATGTCCCCTGCATCGGCAGGCGGACTCTCAACCACTGCGCCACCAGGGAAGCCCCTCTCCTCTCTCTTTTGAACTTGATCCTACACTGGCTTCATTTAGTCCCTAACATATTTAGATTTATAACCCAGTAAGCTCTCAACTGGTTATCATTTGGGCTCAGTAATCTGCTTTCACACAGGCTTTGACAAGAGAAGGATGAGTAACCCCACTGCTCTGCCCTGCTGAAGACCCTGGCATACCACCCAGTCTTCAGACCTTTCTCCTCCAGGGAGCAGGGAGAGAGATCCAATCTCTTAAATATTCATTTTATGTATGAAGTACCTTTGTATTTTACCATGACATGCTAATTTAGTACTGCAAGTCCCCTGTCTCTCTCACTTCATTGAAATAGTCACTATCATCACTCTCTTGTAGTACGACACTATTCATTTTGTAATCTGCTTTCACATACATTACTTGTTCTAAGAATCACCAACATCTTATGAGACATAGGGTCAAAGCAAATTTGGAAAATGGAGGGAAAAAAGCTAATCATAAGCAGCTACCCTAACACAACAGTGATGGTAACGAGGAATCCCTAATTTTTTTTATTCATGTGCATTTATTCTATTGATTTATTTTTATTTAACATTATGTAATGGACTTTCTTCTTGGTACTATATTAAACTTAAATTTAATTATGATTCTAGTTTTAACAAAAGCTATAATTTCCCAACCAACTATATTCACTGCACTAGGTGCTTTACACACACTATCAATTCATTCTTAACTTAATAAATACTATTAAACAGGTAATGTTTTACAAATCAGAAAATTAGGTTTCAGAGAGACTGAATAACTTGTTCAAGATAACTCGATAATTTTGTGCTGTTAAAAAGAACAATTCTTCTCAATGCTAATTTTCATATGCACTTCATTTTTGCTACTATATGTAACACTGAAATAATCTTTATATAGTGTGTTCTTTCTTTTCTTTTCTTCCTTTGTATTAATTCCTTAGGTTCATTTCCAAAAATCAATACTACCAGATCAATATATATATATACTTTTTAAGTCTATTGACATAGGCTGAAGAATAAAATGCTCCAAAGTAACCAGCAATAATTTACACTTACAGCAGCCATTCATTTCATGGAACAATTTGCTAGATTAGTTTGAAACATGCTACCCATTGTTTTTCTAATTTTCATTCCTTTGAGCACATTTTTTTTATGTGCAACTGAGAATTTACATTTTCTCTTGTCTGCATTAATCCTTTACCACTTGCCTACTTATAGACAATTTGTAATTATATTTACAGTCTAAGAGTTGTGCATGCACGTGTGTGTGTGCATACATGAGAGAAAAAAGTCTGCGATCCCCTTCAGAGGATGCATCTACTGCTCAGCATCCATCCCCCCATCTCCTGGCCACAGCACCTGATTTGCCTTTAGGAACTGTGATCCTTCCACACTAGGTCCATGTGGAGTGGATGCCACCAGTATCCTCCTAGCAATAGTAACGGGGTTAGACCTGTGAACCATAGTCAAGATTGGGGCGATGGAAGACGTGCCCAGATATTTTGATGGAACTATTGGGAATTAAGTTCTCTGTAACACCTAAACCAGTAAACACAATCTCAAAGTTCATGGTACCATTTTTTCTTCAAGGAAAGTTTTCCTGGGAATAAAGTCATCACTGAGGAGAGTAAAATAAAAACAAGAGAAAGAGACAGCATTGGAAATCCCTGATTCTTCTAAGACTGAAACGAAGCCTAAATGTGATCCTTTTGGCCATGTGAGACTCTAATTTATGTCAGTTGAGTTGGAATCTGTCACTTGCTATCAAACACTACATCTATCTGTCAGCTTCCTGTGCATAGCCTCCACCGGTTCTGATAGTACAATTTGTCTAAACCAGGCTTCTCAATGGGTCCCCTCTACTTCCTGATGCTCTTTCTATTTCCTTTGTCGAGGCTCTACACATTGGTTATAAAGCCTGTCCTGAGCATTCTCAGAAAAGAGCTCCCAGATGATGATAATCCCCATCCCTGCTGATTTCTTGAATTTCTTGCTTCATGGTGCCCTCCCTGGCGCTCCACTTTTTTTGATCTGAGTCCTATGACTCTGCCTAGAAATTCTCCCAGATGATGCCTGAATGTCAGTATTCCAAGTTCTTTAAATCCACTTGCTGTGTATTACTGACCACCTTCCCCAGAGCCATGGCTGTAACCCAACTGCAGTCATGTCCTAAGTGTGGAATTCCACATTGATCATCAAGGACAGCATTTCACCTGTCACCATCAGCTTTAAACTCCCAAGTAGGTAGAAAGTACTCAAAAATATTTTTTTGACTGAATGATTGCATGGATTAATTATAGTCATATTCTGTCATATTTCAACCATCCTAAAGAGGAAAACATCTTTTTATTTTATTTTTTACGTTTGACACACTTACATTTGACACATTTTACATCTGACACACGTGAATGTTATTAACATGTATTCTTCACCGCCTATGGTCATGGCTTGCACAGCTAAAGCTTTTGCTGAACTTTAAACTTCCTAATAAACAAGATTCATATTATAAGGTCACAAGTGATCATGACAACCAGAAAATTGCAAACAAATAAATGATTCCATCCAATTATGGTCACAAGCAGGTGAAAGGCAAACAACTAAGAAACTGAAGTAAATATATTCTCCCTTAGGACCATCATTTAGATTGAACAGATGCTGGTTCTGGAATAGAAATGTCTTTCTGACCAGGTCCTTCTGGGAATTAAACACGGTCTAGAATTAACCTAATATTGTCTCAGCCTTAATCACATTGTCCTCTTTTGATGTCATTCTCTCATTCTTTTAGGGAAGCTTAGATGTACTCAGGCACATGTAATTCCTTCTTAATCCTTTTATCTGCAGACTTTCATATCTCAAATTTTGTTAATTGACAGCAGGATTTTTTTTAACAAAATCAGGGGAAAATTTTTTATTTCCATATTTCCTTCATTAACGTTTCTGGTAAGCACCTTAAAAAGAAGACACCTTTCTGTCCATCCCCATCTGCCCTTCTCTCTTCCCTCCTGCTCAACTGCCAAGCTCTTTCCCCTCTGTATACTTGGCTCCAGACATAAGAGATTAACTTCTTGGTTGATCTTTTGGGGCCAAGTATTTCCTAATCATTTTCTTTCCAAATAGTTTGATTCATATCTTAAAATGGCGGTGTCATAAGAATATATGATTTTAATCTAAAAAACTTCAAAGTCAAGCTCAATTTTTATGATTAATTTACTTACTAATCTCTAAATATCTCTTCATCTGGGAAAAAGATTTTACAACAATACTTAAACTATATAATGATGTCATTTCTGTCCTTCACGCTGAACACAAGCGCTACGCAGCCAGAGGCCCTGCTGTCTTCTCTGCATATCTGCTGCTCACGATGTGCTTGCTCAATCGTGACCAGTAAGACATATATCTGTTACTGCCGTTCTGTAAATATAGGTGTTGCCGTAAATGATATGAGGACAGAAAGTCATTGAACAGGGCTTATGTAATTTCCCCTACTCTTTAATAGCACTGAGAATAGTTTACACATAAAATCTACATAATCCCTTTTATTTCCTTTATTAAAAAGGCTGTGTTCTTTTCAGCCTGCCTCAGTTCAAGGATACACACACTTACACATACGTACACCTTCCCTGTAAGTAAATTATAATTATAGATTATAGACTAATTAGAGTGTTATTTACGCCTGAAGATTATATACTAATTATATGTGAAGTTATTATGGGAAACCTGGCAAAGGCAATGTGAGCACCGCTATAAAATTATAAGTGGATGTTGCTGCATTTTATGATTATTTGTATCATATGAAATAGCAAGTTGCCAAATATCAAACCAGAAGGGTGTTGTGAATCTGTTATCCATGTCCTTTTAATAATGCTGAGCCTCGGCAGTGCCAAAAGCACAGCTTGCTTTGGTTTCAAGGACGGCAGCCTTGGAGACAGAGCTGAATTTAGAATTTGGGCCTATGATAGAGCAAGTACAAACCGCCATGAGATATGTTACAGATGCTTATTTTGGAGTTTGGAGATAAATGGTGAACATGGAGCTAAGGGGTAATCATGAGTTACTGGGTAAAACTGTTAGTTTTCTAATTATTGTCATTATCATCATCACACAAGCAAATACATACACAATAAAGAGTAAAACAGTAGAAGCAGTCTGCGCCTGTTCTGTGCCGAGCACTGTTGTAACACTTTTACATATATGCTACCTCATCACATCCTCCCATTAGTTCTGTAAGGGTCATCCTGTGAGGGACAGTATTTTTGTTTTAGAGATGAGGCACCAAGAGACAGAGAGACTTTGAATCTTAGTCATACAATTATTAGGACAAAGACGAAGAAGCCAATTGCTTGTCCTCCCTCAATTTCTTTCGCCTTGGCCTTAAACATATGCACAACAATGCGCGTCTTTGTTTCCTTTCCTCCAGTCTCTGGAAGGGGAACCACTTCATCTGCCCAAATCCTGAACACGTCCATGGTCTGCTCCTTTGAGCCCCGCTCCCTTTTTCTTTCCTTTATATTCAACTGCCCTCCTCCGCTGCTGACATTCTCTTGGCTTACAAACATAAGATTTTACTCACTTTGAAAAACATCCTTTCATAACTGCCTCTCCATAAATCGACTAGCCTATCTTATTCCTATTAAACATCAACATTATACAAAAGGGGCCCCGTTTACTTCCTCCACTTTACCTGCTACTCACACATTAGTTTATGAGGCCATGGCAGCCCCCCACCCCGTAACATCTAGTATCTCCGTCGACAAATAACTAGTGGCTCCATGTATCGTCCTCTGGCTCACTGTGTTTTAATGCAATCCTCTACGGCACACACATCTCTGTTTCTGAAAGGATCCACTCTCTTTACCTATGGGTCGTATATGTCTCCTGATCTCCCTTCATTCCCTGAGCTACTGTGATTTGCCCTGCTAGATGTTACATTTTTTCACCATTTTATTCTCAGCCCCTAACATACTTTCTGGCAGATAATAAGTGCCTGATAATAGTTGAATGAATGGAGAGTAGAGTGAAAATGCATTCCAAAGGTGAAAATTCGCTTTTATTTTCATTTTTCATGCTCTGAAATGATATTTGTTTACTGACTTTTGTCTTTTCTGTCTCCTGACAATAGAATACATCCTCCATGAGGAGAGAAACTTGTGTGACTCATTCATACTTTCAGCCTAGACATACAGCATAACCTGCCAGGCAGTGGGTGCTTAATAAATATGTGTTCAATTAATACATGAACGCATATATGTACCTTGCTGAAAGTGAACACCAACCAAAACCAAGAAAAAGCAGTGTGTAAAGATGAGGAAGCCGTTAAGGAACAGTGGGAAGAACAAAGAGACAGAGGAAGAAAGAGGACAGAGTGGTATCCTCTGTCGAGGAGCTACATTTGTCTGACTATATGTGTTAGTCTGCAGATGTGTGTTTGTATGTAGAACCACTCGTGTTAGACTGTGTGTAAGACGATCATGTGTCAGACTGTATCTGGGTGTTTGTATCTGTGTTAAGGTATAAAAATTAATGCTAGTTAGTTTCTGCTATCAAGGTACAGGGAATGGAAATATGCTTTAGCATCTACCACGGGCAAGTAACAATAGAAGGGGACAAGCATAAATGCCTGCTTGCATTTCACATCGGTATTGTAATCATGTGGAGGAATCAAACCTTTAAACACATTTTGTTTCTTATGGGGGCTGATAGAAATAGCTCAATAAGTCACAGTTTCATAAACTTTCAGTGCTTGATGTGGTCTTAGGGGTCATCCACAGAGTTTTAACAACTAAAGGAGTTGGTAAAATCGATGTGAATCATTATCAGCAGTAGCTGTTCCAGCCTATTCAATTTCTGTTACATGAAGATGATGATGGAAGAGAGAAAAAGAACCTTCCACTGTTCCATTTGATGCAATGGACAGTAATGGAGCAGTGCCAGAACATCCAGCTCTTTGCTACTACCATAAATACATGTCAGTGATGATGCCTCTTAGATTCTAAGAAAGACAGTAAAAGGGCAGGAGGTAAGTCAGCCAGGAAGGATAGGTTTGCTCAGATATCTTTTTAACCTTGTTTGGCAACAGGCATTTAAATGTCAACAGCCCCTCATCTGGACCACCCTCCTGTGCAGACCCTCCTGCCAGACTGTCACCTGGATTAGAACATGAGTGGACACAGAGCTTAGCAGTCATAACCTTGAGCTTTGGCATAAGTTCCTGGATTCAAATATTGGCTCTGCTACTTACTAGTTGTGTGACCAGTGACAAACTACCCAGATTCTCTCTGAGCCTACTTTCCTGGGGATAAAAAGCATTTGTAATTCACAGGGCTGTAGCAAGGATACACTAACACTATGTTTTTGGAGAAACAGATGAGATAAATGCGTAGAACACACTGCTTGGCACATAGTAAAATACTTCAGTATTTTTTAAATTATTTATACAATTTTTTACATCCATTACATTATTTGATACTTATAATTTATGTTGGAGAGCATCATTTTTTTTTTCATTGTGTGGATGAGAAAACTGTGGTTCAAGGGACTGAATTGCTTCCTAATAGCTATTCAGGGTCCATGCTATCTCTTTGCCTTTAAACAGTTGGACTAAACTTGAACAATGGTCCAATATCCAAGATCCACACAAGCCCAGTGTTCCTAACGTTTCCCTTCTCACAAAGGCATCCTGTGAGGCTTTCTCCCTCTATGTGGATACCCCCCTTTTCGGAAGCGCTCGGTGCTTCAGATCCTGCTACCTTCGGCTTAGATTCTCTGCTTCAAACTTGCCTGTGTCTCTCCCTAAACTGGCTCTTCAGGTTTAACACCCTAGACAGTCTTTGCGATCACTATGCTTCACCCTCCTCAGAAAGGGACCTTCCACCACCCTTTGCTCCATGCCCGTAAGTTCCTCCCCAGCTCCACAACAATTCCTGGCTGAATGCTACCGCCAGGACATCAACCTAAGTCTAGAACACAGGTTTCCTTGGGGAGAAAGCCTGGGTTCCAAAGTGGATCGGACTCTCCTCACCCCATGTTGCTTGGTCATGGTCTACATCTTAAGCTGTTTTGCTTTGTCTTCTACCGCTCACCTGTCCTCAGGTACCCCAATCCATGAACTCATTTCTGGCCTTCTGTGTAACAACTGAACTGCAGACATGATGCTTCATTTTGTCCCTATTCTCCTCAAATATAACTTTCATTTCCACCTGGGTTCTGTGTGTCTCCAGCCACAAGAAAAATATCTTATTCCATCCAGTGCAGACCCACCTGCTAGAGATTTCAACCTCAGAGTTAGTAAATCGTGTGCTAAGGCTTGAGCCTTTCTATTTTTCCATTCCATCCTTTTGCAATTCCTTATTGACCAACCCAGCACACACTGTGGAACACGCAGACCTACTAAAGGAGGCTGGTGGCTCAGATAGTAAACATAAGAGCAATGCCGGGCTTCCCTGGTGGCGCAGTGGTTGAGAGTCCGCCTGCCGATGCAGGGGACGCGGGTTCGTGCCCCGGTCCGGGAAGATCCCACATGCCGCGGAGC
>NW_006789191.1:2106323-2107344 GCF_000442215.2 Lipotes vexillifer
AAAAAAAAAAAAAAAAAAAAAAAAAAAAAAAAAAAAAAAAAGAGCAATGCCAGCACACGATCAGCTGATAATTACATCATTTCAAGAGCAAGGATACTTTCAAAAATGGAGACAGATTCATATTCTCCCCCCGCCCATCTGAATCTATATTAAAGTCAAGGTTTTGGCTTTTTTTTTTTTTTTTTTTCCAGTCTGCCGTCTCATTTGGGAGTAGTAGCCTGATGGCACCAGATGGGGACGCAACAGTGTTACACAGAACATGGCCTCTGCAGATGTCTCCATAAGCACCACACATCATGAGGGTGCCACTGCACTTCTTTCAAAGTGTCCGCCACATTCTCCAACTCAGCGTGGCATTTGACAGGGATTAGTGGTGACACCTTAGAGGAGAGGGATGTGTGAAGGATGTTTGCTCATCCCTCATTTATTTTTCTCCCTTCACCAGTTAAATCTAAGGGACACTTCTACTCAGAAACTGCCATTATTTTGCCTTGACTACTGTGTGACCTTCCTTTCTGGGAGCCGACTCAGAGGAAGGATTCTGGAATGACATCAGAGTTTGCTGGTCTTTCACCCTCTCCTGCTTCATCACCCAATACTGTGGAATTTATCTTTGGTTATATTTTTCTAACTCATAAAGCCTTCCATATCAATCCAACTAGACAACTTGGGGGTGACAGAGGAGCTGGCATGATTCACCGTGAGAAACACTCTGAGAAGCATCCTCCATTCGCTGTTCCCATATCAACCATGACGCTTCAGAGAAGACTCACTCAGAACAGAGAGGAAGCAATCACACGTCCCCTGAATACATTTAGAACTTGTTTGTTTCTTGATGATGATGGTGAAAGAAGGATAGGTTTGAAACTACCACAGTTCCATTACCTGTCAAGGACAAGAGTAAAGACCTTCTAGTCCAAGAAGCCAACTTCAGGCAAGGCTTCTCTTGCTTTAAGAACCCTGCTGCACTGCCACCTCCTCCCAGAATCTCCAAGAAAAGCACATACAGCAAAGCAGGAAT
>NW_006789191.1:2107383-2116719 GCF_000442215.2 Lipotes vexillifer
CAGGAATGAGAGAGACAGAGAGGCAGAGGTTAAACAGTTCTGATATACTTAGTTTGTTATTTCAATATACGCTAGCACGTGTTATTCAAGGGGAAACCACTTGCAAAGGTGGCCCACCCCTCTTCACCTCTACCCTGGAATGCAGACCTGTAAGAAAGTGTAGAGGATGATCATTCTGTTCTACCTTCCTTAGTTGTGTGGCTTCAGGTCCAAAGCAGTTCAATGATTTGTCTAAAGCCACTCAGAGAATTAGCACAAAGAAACAGTGTTATATCATAAAAGAAAAGGAAAGCTTTGATGCTAGAACAACAAAGTATCTGATCCTGTTCTTGCATTTAATGAGGGCGATCATAAGCAAGTTCTGTAACCTTTCTAAGCTTCAACTCATTCTGTTTTTAAAGAAGAGATGAAAATATCTACCTCACTGTGTAATCTTGAGAGTTAAAAAAGAAAGGGAATTAAAATCATAAAAGATACACAGTTGCTATAGCAATGCCTGGCACACAGTAATTTTGCTGTAATTTCATCCTTACATGCCCAGTCAATGATGATTTATAGCATGCTTACCAGGATCTCTGTAATCTAGCTGCGGTGTATCAGCTCTGGATGCTTGTGTTATGCCCAATTCAATGCCAGGTACAGTGAAAGAATCGATCCTTCCCTGACAGGGGTGTAGAGGTCTCCTTTCATTCCTGTAGATGTTCTTAGTATTTGGAGGGGGCAAGCTGCACTGGGGCTTTCTCAGAAAGTGCCTGGAGGGGGTCTAGGAAAGCACTGTGGCATCACTTGGACCTCACTCCCATTGCTGAAGTGACTGGTCTGTGGCTGGTGAGGACACCTGCATTATCCGTAGCATGGATTTCTCTATCCTTAGAAAATGATGTCATCTAGCACATACCTGGGCTCAGGTGAGCATGAAGCTCTTAGCCCTTAAAGACATGACTCTAATCCATCATAGCCCCAAGCACCTGAGTGATGCTTCTCACAGGGGCCCTCCTGCAAACCCACCACAAAGCACCTACCAGCTGACACTCACACCTTTCTGGCACAGATCCAGCTCTGAGACTCCCAGCATCCACCTTTCCCTCCATGCCCCTCCTCCCCTGCCTCTTAAACTTTAAAACCAAACCCCTTTATCCCTCCTTTAAAAGCTCTATTTTCTTCTTGTCTCCCATAATAGCCTTGGGTGTCTGCTCAGGAAGAACTTTAATTATTTCCAAAACTGGAGCCCAAATCATTTCAAACACAAATGCTGGTCTCCTCCCCTATTTTTCAAGGTCAGAGAGGATTTTTCTTCAGACATATAAGGGTCAGGTATCCATTCCCAGAAGGGGAGGATGTTTTATCTAATCCAGAAAAGATTCAAATATCCCTGAGAAAGGGCAAAGAAAAAGTTGAGTTTTTATGTTAAAAGAAGTTTGAAAGTTCGCTTTCCATTGAAAGTCTGAATTGAATTGCAAAAGCAATTGAAATTGATAAACACTTGCGGAATTAAGATGATGTGAAACAAAAGAGATAACTGTGCTACAGAAGAGTGACTCTTTGTGTAATTTTGAGCAACACAAAGGCACAGCATCGACTTCTCAACCATTCCCTCATATTTTTCCTGTCTAGTTATTAATCAACTTTAAAATAATAAAAGTAATTTCAAATTCAGCATTTCTTCACCAAAGAATAGCCCGTAGAAGGCATTTTCCTGACCATCGTCACTTCTAAGTCTCACTGGTACACAGATCTTTCACTGAGAGTCTCAGAACTAGTAAGCATCCCTACACTTGACAAAGGTACAGGTAGATACAGAGGGGAAAAAAAAAAAATCACTGAAATTAATACCCAATGGACCTGGTTTTAAAATCTGACTTGACTACATGTTGACTTTTGACCTTCTGGAGTTAATATAGTCTCTTTCTGCCTCAGTTTACTCACAGGTAAATTGGGGAATATAATTACTACCTTGCTGGTTTTGTTGTGAAGATCAAATCCAAAACGACTCATAAAGTGCTACTGGACACAAATGCACACACACACATTTCTACTGCCATTGTGAAACTGGCCAAGAATAGTGCCATGCCAAGACATAAACTATGTCACTATTCATTTCCTTTAATTTTAAGTTGATTTGTGACCACTTCAACTTATTAATTGTATCCCATTTTTCATTTGTTCAGAGTTTATTGACATTTGTTCTCATTTTACTGTTATTCTTGAATTTAATTACCTGACATGTATTTTCCAAGCATCAAATCAACTTCCATTTTCTGAATCTTTTTAATCCATCCCATTTCTGGTCTTAGTCCACGACGGACTAAGCTCCAGTACCCCGGCACAGCATTTAATAGCATGCACTTTAGATTAATGTAAGTTTAATTCCATTTCTACCACTTATTGGTGTAAATTCAGGCATGATAACTTCTCTAAACCTCAGTTTCTAAATATTTAAAATTTGGCTAATGATATCTACCATCTGTTCACTGAAAATTAAATAAATTAACATACATGTATGTGTGCATGCCTGTGCGTGTCTGACATATAAAAGTAGAGTACTTTTTTTTTTTTTTTTTTGCAGCACGCGGGCCTCTCGCTCTCACTGTTGTGGCCTCTCCCACTGTGGAGCACACGCTCTGGACGCGCAGGCTCAGCTCAGCGGCCATGGCTCACGGGCCCAGCCGCTCCGCGGCATGTGGGATCTTCCCAGACCGGGGCACGAACCCGCGTCCCCTACATCGGCAGGCGGACTCCCAACCACTGCGCCACCAGGGAAGCCCCCAAAAGTAGAGTACTTTAAATCTAAAGCATCTTATTGTTTACAGGTACATAAAATATACAGTACAAAATACTAAAAAAAAGTCACTAAAGTTAGCTAACCACTATTAATATACTAATTATAAATGTGCTTTGTTTAATTGTTTTTTTCAGTAACCCCAAATCAAAGCTCAGCAAGGAGTTATGCTACATGAAATAAGAACATGTGTCCTTCCATCCCTCAAAACATTTCTAAGCCATATTTTTTCCCTCCCATAAAGAAGTTCACCATATGCACATTCATGTCTGGAAGATTAGCAAAGAAAAAACTGTCTATGCTTTCAAAGCCATCCAATTCCCCAGCCTGATCCAGAAACGAAAGTGAAAGGACAGTGACAAATCTTTGAGATAATAGCAGCAGGCAGGATCATGGAGGTGAAGAATCTGTTATCTGATGTAAACTGCTCATCCATGTGAGGTGAATGAACTCTTTAAGGGGTGCCATTTAGTTCATGGGCAAAGATAATTTACTGAACACTACCCCGTGCCCAAGGCTGCAGAATTTGTTCCATTCTGCTTAGCAGACTGCTCTGAAGTACTTGTTTATTCTTCCCTGTTCATCCAAGGCAGGATCTAGCTCATTAATAAGAAATGACAAATGATTCATTCACACTACATATTGTACAGCTCTAATAAGGACCACTCCATATTTCCAGTGCACAAGTTTTTTGTTTTTGCCTGGGTTTTCAGATGGGACCAGCGTCTTGCTGGCAGTGTGGGAAGGTCAATCTTTGTAACTCCTCAGACTCAGATTTGCTCCTGGCTTAGCCACTCTTTCTCAGTGTGACCTCAAGACGTCTTCCTGATCTCAGGAAATGGAAGACACGTTACACAACACACAACATGTGCTGTCAGCACGGAGTCAAATAAACAAAATAAGGTACACTACAGGGTTAGAGTGTTGAGACTGGATGAGACCCCGTGAGGGGCTTACAGTGAGTCCCAGTAAGAACTCCTAAGGCTTTGGTAATATTATATTTCTAGACTTGAGTGATATTATATTAGTTCTCAAGCTATAAAAATTTATTAAGCTGTCTTTTACTTTATGTGAACTTTCAAAAATTTGTAGTATTTTTAATAAGGAAGAGGTTCAAATTAATTTTAAAAAGCAGTCATTTTCAGAGTGCTAAACATTGCTCATCTCTATAAGTCTTGAATAAATATTTAAAATGCTAAGCGCACAGGGTAAAGATCAGTGACCCTTGGACTGACATCAGAAATGTTTACCTCTATGAGTTTTGCTATATGGTCTGCTTATATTGCCCTCTCTATTTATGTATGCATCCATGTCACTCCTTACCTCCAAAGTCAGGAATTAAGAAGTCACTTGCTTGGCATCTCCCGTGTTGGGAAAAGGCCTGCCTATTACCCAATATTCAATTATTAGTGGAAGTGAGGATGAGGCCCTAGAACTTAGAGCAAGGACCTATTCACCACATCCCCCAATATTGACAACCTCAGTGCATATGTTTTACTTGAGATTATCAGAACTAAACTCTTTAAGTTCTTGTTGCCTCATTCCATGAGCCACTCAAATAAATTAAGGAAACCCAGCTCATCTCTCATCTCTCAGTCTAATCTTCATATTTTTCTGAGAGCAGTGAGGCCAACCTTGGCACTCCCTATCTCTCTTCTCTGATTATTTTTCTTTATAGCATACGTCATCGTATGATGCAGTATATATTTTACTAATTTGTATATCTTGTACCACTAGAATGCAAGCTTTGATCAGGGACTTATTTTTTTTTTTTATTTCTTTGGTACGTACATAGCATATAATAGACACTTAATAAATACATGTTGAATGAATAAAACACAAACAAATAGAAAGCTGTTGTAGTATAATGACACCAGGGAAAACAGAATGCAAGGCAAAAATCATTACTAGATCTCAAGAGGATCAATAAATAATTTAAGAAAAAAACGAATACATGAAACATATAAATGTGTGAATTTGTATGTGTGCAATGATATAATTTCAAATGGTATAAAATTAAACTTGAAATAAATACAAGAAGACTCTGACAAGTCCAGAATCATAGGGAAAGTTTTAATGTTCTTCTCTCACTAATAGATCAAGCAGACAAAAATAATAATACGGAAGATTAAAACAACAAAATTAATAGGATTGATATAAGTAGGGTTGCCAGACTGAGCAAGAGAAGAAAAAATAGAATGCCTCCTTAAATTTAAATTTGGATAAACAACAAATATTCTGGAACATAAAAATATGTGCACCTAAAATTCAAATTTAACGTGGCATCCTGTATTTTATCTGGAAACCCTATATCTAATGAACACATATAAAACATCTAGCAATTGCATAATACACATTCTTTTTAAGCACATAAAGTTTATTAGCAAAAACTAACCACATATTAGCCATTTAGGTAGTCTCAAAAATGTGAAATAATTGGTAACTTACAGAATACATTTTCTGAGCATATATAATTTTGGTAAAAATCCATAACACATGAAATAAGCTTAAAAGTATATGCATGAATAACCTAGTCATCAAAGAATCAATTATGAAATAAAATGAAAAATATTGGGAATCCAACTATAACATATCACATCAAAAAACTTCTGAGTTGGAGCTAAAGCAGTATTTTTAAGAAAATATACACTTTAGTATTTATATTAGAGAAGGTAGTTTTAAATTAATGATCTATGCATCTGGTCTAAGGA
Organism: Lipotes vexillifer; assembly: GCF_000442215.2. Taxonomy (NCBI): domain Eukaryota; kingdom Metazoa; phylum Chordata; class Mammalia; order Artiodactyla; family Lipotidae; genus Lipotes; species Lipotes vexillifer. The sequence goes on from NW_006789191.1 coordinate 2,112,874, forward strand.
ATTTATGTAAGAACATTAGAACAAACGCAATGCAGCTAGGTAGAATGAAATAATGAAGGTAAAAACCAAAATTAATAAAATATAAATCAAACAAAAAAATTGAGAGAATGTACTAATTCAAAAGTTGTTTCTTTTAAAAGATAAAATGAACAATGCATATTAGAATTTTAAAAGGAGATAGAAGTGCTGATACTGCCAACATGATATATTTAATAAGAGGATGTTACAAAAATTATGCCAAAATTTGGAAGACTTACATGAAATTGACAACTATTTAGAGCATATCTCAATAAAACTGATTCAAGAAGAAAAATGACATGTGAGTAGTCTCATAATATTAAAAATATAGACCACTTTCAGAGACCTGACCTGAGGGAGGCTTTGCTGTCTTTGCTCCAAGTATGCCGTGGTTATTTGCATCCCTACCAACTAGGGATGAGAAAGATGATGGAGGAGAGATCAAGGAGGATTTATAAGGCCAGGCCTGATAGCGGTATGGGTCATTTCTTCTTACATTCTGTTAGCTAAAACCCAAGCACCCGGCCATATGTAACTGAAAGGGAGGGGGGCAAAGTGGAGTTTAGCTGTGTGTCCAGGATGAAGTTTGAATTTTAATTTACAGACAGAAGTTTCTCCAATTCACATACTAACAGAAAAAAGGCATATGATTAACTCAATAGATACAGTAAAAGCATCTGATAAAATTCAACAAGCACTGATTGAAAACAAAACAAAACAAAAAAAATAAGACAAAATAAAATTCTGGCTATTTTAGGAATAGAATGCAATTTCATTAATCTGATGAAAAATATCTATAAAAATAAATATAAACATTATATTTAATGGTAAAGTATTGAACACATTCCCTATAAGATTAGAAAATAGGCATGGATGTACGTCATACCCACATGTGTTTATTACTGCATTGGATATCACATCAATTTTTATACAGAAATAAAAGCTAATACAATGAATACGAAATAAAAAGAGAAATAAATCTCTTGTTCCTAAATAATGGTATGATTTCTTAAAACAATATAAGCCACAGATATATATAATGAGAATCAATACAGAGATTGTCTACTTACTGGATAAAAATAGTAATATACAAAAAATTAATCACATCTTCTCACTAGCAAAAATATTTTAATATTTAATTTTAAATGGTACTTTTATATAACATTAAAATATACAGAATTTTGGAATAAATGTAACCAAAAGTTTGCATAGTTATCAAGAAAATTATTTTTAAAAAAATTAAGTAAAAGGAAATAATGTAGAGAGAAATGATAGTATTCCTGGATTAGAAATTTTAATATCATAACTAATCTTTCCCAAATCAAGTCATAATTTCAAAAATGTTGCAAACAATTTCTGACAGAATATTTTTGGAAATTGACACAATGACTACAAAATTTTAATAGAAATGCAAAGAGTCAAGGATAATAAAGACATTTTCGTAGAAGATGAATATGAGGACTTGCCTTACTGGATAATAAATATTACTATAAATGTGGACTAATTAAGACATTAAGTCTAGAACATAAAATAGAGGTAAAGATTCATAGGGAAAAATAAAAGCAGGGGTAGAGACCCCTGAAGCTTCATTATGGAATATCTGGCACATCAGACTAGTAGGAGTAGGAATACCTGTGTAAGTGGCTCTGAGAAAGTTCATTTTCCATATTAAAATAAAATAATATCAGAGTCCTACTTCTCATGATGCAAAGTTATTAATTCTGTGTGGATTAACTATCTAAAGGTGAGAGCGAAATTATGCAACTTGTAGAAAGTAATCCAGAAACTTTTTTTACCTCAGGCTAGAAAGAAACTTTTAAATCAAAACTAAGAATATTCTAAAAGGAAAGGAAAATATTAGTAATCCCCGTGACAATAAATCAAATATACTTGCTCATCAAAAAACATCGAGAGAAAACACAGGCAAACTGTGAGAGGATAGTTTTGTAAAATATAAATCTGAAAATATATGTACCTAAAATTTATAACGAGTGACTTCTATTCCATTAGAAAAAAATCAACCAAGTAGATAAACAGACAAACACCTTCAACAGGCCCTTCACATAGGAAGTGTACCAATGTACATAGGAATAGCTACCAAATGTGTAAAAAAGATGGTCAACCTCATTGGTGTTCAAGGAAATGAATGATGAAAGACACTGAGATACCATGTCACAGATCCCAGATTGGTGAAGTTAAAAAGCACAGAGTCAGATAGTATTATGTCTTGTCAAGGGTGGAACATCCTAAGCCCTATTGGTGAGAGTGTAAATTGATACAAGAACTTATGGAAGCAGTTTGCTCTTGTCTGGTAGTGTCAGAGTTCTGCCTACCAGGTGGGTGAGTTGGCCTAAGACAGGGGCATACGTGCAGGAAGATAGAGTGAGCATTGAGCAGAGTCTGGCAGGTGTCTCCCACTGATTCTGCAGAAAAACCTGGGGGCAGGAAAGGAGAGATGCATGACGCATCTTTAAGACGTAGTGTTGCCAAAACAAAACTGGTCAACTTTCAAGAGATGGTTTATCAGAGGCATTTTCCAAGTTACAGGAGAGACCAAGAGTTCGTGCAGCATTACACAAGGTGTCCAATGTACCTGTGACCCTACCACTCCCCTCCTAAGAAGCCACAGAGAAACTCTTGCATAAATGCTCCAGGAGCCAAGTACAAGAAACTTTAAGCTGTAATTTTCTCAGTAGTGCAAGGTGATGGATAAATAGTGGCCTATAGAGCAATAAAAAAAGGATGAATACAGGCACACTAAAAGCATGGATGATGATTAGGAGCATAAGGTTAAGCAAACAAAGAACGTTGTAAAATAACACACGGAGTATGATGTCATTTATGAAAAGTTTAAAAACATTAAAAACCAAACAAGGTATTGCCTATGAATACAAAGCAAAGATATGATAAACACAAATCACAGGACAGTGGTTAGTTCTGAGGAGGAAAAGATGATTGAATTTTAGAGAGGCTAAAACAGAACGTTAAAGTTGACGGTTATATTGTTTTTAAACTGAATGGCTTGTTTTATAATAATTTTCCAAATCTTAGATGCATTTGGCACATTTCCTTTTTATCTCTCTGGTAATTAATAAAAATATAATTAACAGCAAAAGTAGTAGGAAAAATTACAGAATTTGCACTTATGCTTATTTGTTATTGTCCTGTTTATCTGTTTTCTTTGACCTACTATGGATCTGACTTCATTTATTTACATAAACTCTTCTTTAACTTATTTTTAAGACTTTATACCACTGCAATGTATTACTTTTTCTTTTTGATTTTAGGGTTTATGGAATATTTTAAGTAGAGCAACCAGTCTTTGGTTACAAAATGTGATCCAGGGGATGAACTTGACAATTAACATGCTTGTTTAGGCCACACAGTGTTTAAAAATTGAATGGGGTGCCATCAGAATGGACATCCACCCTAGTTAGCCAGATGCCCACGCATACCCTATGTCTCGCTCCAGTTGGCATCCCTCAACTACTTTACTCTACTGGCTGCTACAGACTTGCGTGGTTGTGACTCTAAACAAACATAAGAGTTGGGAGGCAGTAGCTCAGTGCTGTAAAAAGACCCCTTGCTTCAAAGTAAAATGAGGGGCTTCAACTTAGTGTGCCCCACACCTGCATGACTCGGGGCACATACTGTGCCCAGTTTTTAACATCCTTACCTACTTCTCATCTACACCTTCTGAAGCATGATTCTAAGAGTTAAGTATGCTTTATACTTCCTCTTGAGGTCAGTGACATCCGGCATGGGAGTGTGAAGGCAAGAGGTGTACCACGCAAGCTGAGGCAGCAGGAATGGGGGCAGAGATTCAAG
>NW_006789191.1:2116729-2120413 GCF_000442215.2 Lipotes vexillifer
AAATATGAGTAAGGCTGCCTCTCTGGAATTGGCAATGAGGCATGAGTTTATGTGGCTTAGGTGTGCGCATCTTTCAGCGTCGGCAGAGCCACCTGCAAACACATTATAGAATTCATAATGGAAACTGAGGTAAGGTTTGCTAGAGAGCAGTTTGTTGCATATTAGTCACATCTGGACAATATCCTCTGAGGAAATCACATATTGGCCTGATACTTGTCACTGAAGAGGGGAACTGACAGCTGCTTCTAACTCCTCATTACCGTGGCTCAAATGGTTCCATTAAAGAGGAGGGAGAAAACACAGTATCGTTATTCAGTGCATGCTAGGCAGCCACGACCTGGGAACCTGCCACCTATCAGCTGCACTAGGGCTCTATCAGGAATGAACAAGATTCAGCTCCTTCCCTCAGAGAGCCCACGATGAAATGAGACGGGCACATGCTTACTCAAAACCGTACTTATGTGAGGGAAGTACTAATAGCGATTGGTAAAATATTGCATCATGATTGCAGAGAACTCAATCATTTTGGTCTGGAAGCTGATTCAAATTCTTCGTGGAACCTGTCAGTGGAGAAAAGAGAGGACAGAGACCTTTCGAAGGCTATGTAAGAGCAAACAGTTGAAGGACACGTTGAGATTGACAGAGTAGAGAAGGAGGGAGACTTCGTGGCTAAAAAAATAGGAGGAGCAGGTACGGAATAAGGAATGTAGATGGTAAGTTTGGGAACCAGAAGGATTTAAGCAAAAATTAGAGTGTGGATGGGTGATGTAAGAGGAAGGAAGGAGATATTCCATTTGAAAAATGCATGAAGGAAAACACACTGGGACATTTTAACGCTATATATGTTGGTTTTCCTATGTCTTTTTGTGAAAGGTTAAAATTCATTTACCACCTTTAAATATTATATTTAGTAAGAACTAAATTTGACTGAGAATGTCAAACCTTTTTTTTAGCTTTAACTTAAAAATTAACACTTTGCGTATGCCAAAACACAATGCCTACACGTTTAAAACATTTCAGCTTTGAAACCGTTGTGATCAGATCCTAAAGCATGCATTGTAGCACCATGACTGTTGGTAAACTAAATAAACTACAAAGGCCAGTTTTATAAAGGACCAGCAAAACAGTTTAAAAGATGTCATTTATCCATCTTGTACTTTGCAAGTATCCATAAGGACCCTTCAATAAGTTTCCTTTTTGCTGGTGATAGATATGCAAAACTGAGTTCAAATTACTACATATATTTTAATATTCTTATTCTTTCCTATTCTCTGACTCACTCATGGCTTCCTTTTACCCCACATTGGGCAAACAACCAGATGCCAGAGCTGAATTTAAATTCTGGATCCCTGGAAAACAAGGAAGATGGTGGAAGAGTAAGACGTGGAGATCACCTTCCTCCTCAGAGATACACCAGAAATACATCTACATGTGGAACAACTCCTACAGAACACCTACTGAACGCTGGCAGAAGACCTCAGACCTCCCAAACGGTGTGCGAGGAGAGGGGATTAAGAGCACTGCTTAAAGGAGCTCCAGAGACGGGCGCGAGCCGTAGCTAACAGCGTGGACCCCAGAGACGGGCATGAGACGCTAAGGCTGCTGCTGCCGCCACCAAGAAGCCTGTGTGCGAGCGCAGGTCACTATCCACACACCCCTTCCGGAGAGCCTGTGCAGCCCGCCAGTGCCAGGGTCCCGGGATCCAGAGACAACTTCCCCGGGAGAACGCACGGTGCGCCTCAGGCTGGGGCAAGGTCCTGCTGGCCTCTGCCGCCACAGGCCTGCCCCGCATCCGTACCCCTCCCGCTCCGTGGCCTGAGTGAGCCAGAGCCCCCTAATTAGCTGCTCCTTTAACCCCGTCCTGTCTGAGCAAACAACAGATGACCTCCGGCGACCTACACACAGAGGCAGGGCCAAATCCGAAGCTGAACGCACAGGCCGGGAGCTGTGAGAACAAAGAAGAGAAAGGGAAGGTTCTCCCAGCAGCCTCAGAAGCAGCGGATTAAAGCTCCACAATCAACTTGATGTACCCTGCATCTGTGGAATACATGAATAGACAACGAATCATCCCAAATTGAGGAGGTGGACTTTGAGAGCAAGATTTATTATTTTTTCACCTTTTCCTCTTTTTGTGAGTGTGTATGTGTATGCTTCTGCGTGAGATTTTGCCTGTATAGCTTGGCTTTCACCATTTGTCCTAGAGTTCTATCTGTCCATTTTTTTTTAAAATTTTTTTCTTAATAATTATTTTTTATTTTAATAACATTTTATTTTATTTTAATATTTTATTTTAATATTTTATTTCATTTTATTTTATTCTATTCTATTCTATTTTATTTTATTTTATTTTATCTTCTTTCTTTCTTTCTACTTTTTCTCTCTTTTATTCTGAGCCATGTGGATGAAAGGCTCTTGGTGCTGCAGCCAGGAGTCAGTGCTGTGCCTCTGAGGTGGGAGAGCCAACTTCAGGACACTGGTCCACAAGAGACCTCCAAGCTCCACATAATATCAAACGGCGAAAATCTCCCAGAGATCTCCATCTCAACACCAGCACCCAGCTTCACTCAATGACCAGCAAGCTACAGTGCTGGACACCCTATGCCAAACAACTAGCAAGACAGGAACACAACCCCACCCATCAGCAGAGAGGCTGCCTAAAATTATAAGTCCACAGACACCTCAAAACACACCACCAGATGTGGACCTGCCCACCAGAAAGACAAGATCCAGCCTCATCCACCAGAACACAGGCACAAGTCCCCTCCACCAGGAAGCCTACACAACCCACTGAACAAACTTTAGCCACTGGGGACAGACACCAAAAACAACGGGAACTACGAACCTGCAGCCTGCAAAAAGGAGACCCCAAACACAGTAAGATAAGCAAAATGAGAAGACAGAAAAACACACAACAGATGAAGGAGCAAGGTAAAAACCCACCAGACCTAACAAATGAAGAGGAAATAGGCAGTCTCCCTGAAAAAGAATTCAGAATAATGATAGTAAAGATGATCCAAAATCTTGGAAATAGAATAGAGAAGATGCAAAAAACATTTAACAAGGACCTAGAAGAACTAAAGATGAAACAAGCAACGATGAACAACACTATAAATGAAATGAAAAATACCCTAGATGGGATCAATAGCAGAATAACTGAGGCAGAAGAACAGACAAGTGACCTGGAAGATAAAATAGTGGAAATAACTACTGCAGAGCAGAATAAAGAATGAAAAGAACTGAGGACAGTCTCAGAGACCTCTGGGACAACATTAAACGTGCCAAAATTCAAATTATAGGGCTTCCAAAAGAAGAATAGTGAAAGAAAGGGACTGAGAAAATATTTGAAGAGATTATAGTTGAAAACTTCCCTAATATGGGAAAGGAAATAGTTAATCAAGTCCAGGAAGCACAGAGAGTCCCATACCGGATAAATCCAAGGAGAAACATGCCAAGACACATATTAGTCAAACTGTCAAAAATTAAAAACAAAGAAAACATACTAAAAGCAGCAAGGGAAAAACAACAAATAACACACAAGGGAATCCCCATAAGGTTAACAGCTGATCTTTCAGCAGAAATTCTGCAAGCCAGAAGGGACTGGCAGGCCATATTTAAAGTGAGGAAGGAGAAAAACCTACAACCAAGATTACCCTACCCAGCAAGGATCTCATTCAGATTTGATGG
>NW_006789192.1:0-1781 GCF_000442215.2 Lipotes vexillifer
CCCGTGCCCTAACACGTACACTAACCCTCAACCGTTGTCGTACCCTAACATGTACCCTAAACCATCCACATTCCCTAACCCGAACCCGAACCCGAACCCAAACCCTAAAACTTACCCGGAGCCTTACCCTAACCCGTGCCCTAATCCTAAACTGTACGCTAACACTAACCCGTGCCCTAACACGTGCACTAACACTTAACCGTTGTTGTACGCTAACCTGTACCCTAAACCGTCCCCATTCCCTAACCCTAACCCTAACCCGAACCCAAACCCTAAACCTTACCCGGAGCCTTATCCTAACCCGTGCCCTAATCCTAAACTGTACGCTAACACTAACCTGTGCCCTAACACGTACACTAACCCTCAACCGTTGTCGCACGCTAACCTGTACCCTACACCGTCCCCATTCCCTAACCCTAACCCTAACCCGAACCCGAAACCTAAACCTTACCCGGAGCCTTACCCTAACCCGTGCCCTAATCCTACACTGTACGCTAACACTATCCCGTGCCCTAACACGTGCACTAACACTTAACCGTTGTCGTACCCTAACCTGTACCCTAAACCGTCCCCGGTTCCTAACACTAAACCTAACACTAAGCCTAACTTTTACCTGAAGCCTTACCGTAACCCATGCCCTAATCCTAACCCGCACGCTAAAACTAACCCTTGCTCTAACACGTTGTCGTACCCTAAACTGTACCCGGAACCGACCCCGTTCCCTAACCCTAACCCTGACCCTTACCTGAAGACTTACCCTAACCCATGCCCTAATCCTAACCCGTATGCTAACACTAACCCATGCCCTAACACGTACGCTAACCCTAAACCGTTGTCGTACCCTAACCTGTACCCTAAACCATCCCCATTCCCTAACCCTAACCCTAACCCAAACCCGAAACCTAACCCTTACCCGAAGCCTTACCCGAACCCGTGCCCTAATCGTAACCCGTGCGGTAACACTAACCCTTGTCCTAACACATAAGCTAACCCTAAACCGTTGTCGTACCCTAAACTGTACCCGGAACCGTCCCCGTTCCCTAACCCTAACCTTAACCCTTACCCGAAGACGTACCCTACTCCGTGCCCTAATCCTAACCCGTACGCTAACACTAACCCGTGCCCTAACCCTGACCCGTACGCTAACACTAATCCGTGCCCTAACACGTACGCTAACCCTAAACCGTTGTCGTACCCTAACCTGTACCCTAAAGAGTCCGCGTTCCCTAACCCTAACCTTACCCCTTACCCGAAGACGTACCCTACTCCGTGCCCTAATCCTAACCCGTACGCGAACACTAACCCGTGCCCTAACCCTGACCCGTACGCTAACACTAATCCGTGCCCTAACACGTACGCTAACCCTAAACCGTTGTCGTACCCTAACCTGTACCCTAAAGAGTCCGCGTTCCCTAACCCTAACCTTACCCCTTACCCGAAGACGTACCCTACTCCGTGCCCTAATCCTAACCCGTACGCGAACACTAACCCGTGCCCTAACCCTGACCCGTACGCTAACACTAATCCGTGCCCTAACACGTACGCTAACCCTAAACCGTTGTCGTACCCTAACCTGTACCCTAAAGAGTCCGCGTTCCCTAACCCTAACCTTACCCCTTACCCGAAGACGTACCCTACTCCGTGCCCTAATCCTAACCCCTATGCTAACACTAACCCATGCCCCAACACGTGCACTAACCCTAACCGCTGACAAACTGTAACTTGTACCGAAAACCATCTCCATTCCCAAACCCTAACGATAACCTTATCCCTAACCGTTA
>NW_006789194.1:0-3698 GCF_000442215.2 Lipotes vexillifer
CCGCGTCTCCTGCATCGGCAGGCGGACTCTCAAGCACTGCGCCACCAGGGAAGCCCTGAAGTCTCTACTTTTAATGAAAGCAATCTTGTTATTTCTCTAGAGTTTTATTAACTTTCAGACATAGATAAATGTAAAGATTTAATCATACAGTGTATCATGTTTAGTACATGCTTTTGATTTCAACAATTTCTCAGGGAGGATAAATTATTTTAAGAAAGGCAGCCTATAAGCAATGATTATCAAAAACCTATCTTTAATCATTTGTTACATGATATTTAATATAGTAATAATTCATATCAAATTGTATATGACCCCAACTGACAGTTAATGATAATGTGATATATAAATATATTAAATAATATTGAAATTAATACCTGAGACTGGATTTTTTCTTATCAACTAAAAATTCCACGAGGACACATGAGTTACACAGCTTTGAATCTAGTACATTCGAGTGTTTCCTGCGGCTAGATCAGCCTTTAGTATGACCCTGATTTAATAACCATATTGACAAAAAGCTAAATTATTTTACAGAACTGTTGAAAGTAGAAGCAAAGATGACTATGAGAGCTTTTAACTCAGGTGTGTGCTCAAAATTTGAAATGTAGCAGGAAGAGTTGAAGGAGCAGTTTAAACGTAACATTAGGTAACTGTATCTAATTAGGGCATTACTAAAATGTAAGTTCAAATTTGGACAGAAATAATTTTCTAAATGCTTCTTTCAAAAATATAATTTATTTTTTATTCTGTGAAAGAAATATTTGTGGCAACATGTTTTTGAGTACTGATTTTAATTGCTTTGTAGAAATAGCAGTATTTGTTCTTGCTAGGAAGTTTGCTATGCTGGTGTTGTATTTAAAACATTATTAAAATGTCAAGATTTTGAAAGTGAATGTACCAACACTTAATGTAGCACACTAAAGGATGATTTTTCCCAAAGAAGGGATATTTAGAATTGATTTACTAGAAGTTGTTAAAACCAGTGTGAAAATTAAAGTATGATAAATATGCAACAGTGATTATTATGATTATTAGTGCAGAGGATGGCCTGATTAAGCGAGTAAATGCAATGCTTTAAATGGATAGATAATGTACAGGCAACAACCTGCAAAAATGATGATGCTTACTTCTTTTTATTTATGAAAAAATTGATTAGGTGAAAAGAACAGATTCCATATTAAGTAATGATTTATATTTTACTAAGTACTAAAACAAGATGAATAGGAGAGTTTTTTCCCTTAAGATGATTACTTTTTGATAGGAAAGGTAAACCTAAATCATATAAATAAATATGTATCTATTCACTCATATGATAAGTGTAGAATTAAATATTTAGATTATTATAAATATTTACATCATGGAAAAGTATACCAAAATAAATGAAAGGACCTCTGAATCAACAAAATTCAAAATTTGCTGTACACTCATAAAGAATAATATAGACCTACATTTAATCAAATTGCTACATATATAGCCATTATAACTACAATTGTTTTTTAGTGTTGATTATCAGTCTCTTTTTTACTCCTCCTAGACAGAGGTTACTGCAGACTGTTTGGGATGATGTTGGTGTTTTGCTCCTTCTTTTCTCGTGTTTGTTCATGTGTTTCAAATCTGTGCACTGCCAATATTGATTTCTGAATATCCATTGGTGTGTAAATGACTTGAATCATAGCAGATATAATTCTTAATTATGTTTAGAGTTGCTTAACTTTCAATCTTTGCAGTGCAAAGTTTGTATCACACACTCATACACAGACACACTCATATTTCTTTCCTTCTATTTTGCTGATTTTAGGATGGAAAACTGGCCCATCCTCTTTTGGCCATAATGGCTGGATTGAAAGTAGATATTACAGTGTTGTGCTTTGCTTTGTTCTGTTTTTTGTTTTTTTTAAATTGAATTATTAGATGTTGCTCTTGAGGATTTATATACTGGGTGTATGGTTCTGAGGAGATCTCTGTAGGAAACAGATTTATGCTAGGATTAATTTTAAGCCCACCAAATTTCATCATAGAATAAAAGGCTTTCAAATAATACTGCTTTTCCATGAACAATCCAACCAAATTTTTTTTTTCTACTTAACATCCCTTACATGTATCTCTTTACTACCTGACTTTAGGTTTACTAATTGAATTAGTTGTAATGATAGAATCAAGAACATTCAATTTAGAAAAAGAGGAATAAACTTGAAATAATACATCAGAATCAAATGAAGCCAAACTTCATTTTAAATTATTGCTTGATATTTAATTTTTAGTATAGGCCTCCCAGAGGGCTTCAGTTTGGTTCAAGATCATCACCTACTTGTGGAATGCCTTTTATTTTTCTCTATTTTCTTAGTACTTGTTTTAGGTGTTTCAGTAGCCTATGTGGATTTGGAGTCTCATGGGAATATGTTGTGCTCTCCTGTAAAACTTGCTCTCTATTTTATTTTATGTTCATTTTAAAGATGACGTAGTAAAGTGCTATTGAAAGTGAAGAAATTCACATCAGGGTAGAAAGTTATTAAAGTACCAGACTTACATATTTGCCATATATTTCAGATGTAATAACAAAAGAACAGTTTTCCTCCCTTCTTTTTAAAAACTAATCATTGTTGATTTCTTTTGTACCACTTAACTAAATAATAATTGTCTTTTAAACTTAATATGAATTTATCAAAGCCAAATTCAAAATAAGTATACCAATGTCAGACCAAGTCTAAAATATTTGAACACTTTAAGAAGTTTTATTGACTTTGTTGACTCTTGGAAGATTGGCGTGTATGTCAGGGTCCAGCATCATGACCATAAGCAATTTAGGATCAGGATCATTTCCTTATTTTTAGCATTAAAATGAGGGGATTGGAGGATGTAGGCTATATGTTCTTCTGAAAATCTAAGCTTTCTCTCTCAGTCTTCAAAGTTGATTCTGACTCTGCTTCTGGTTTTCCAAAATATGTCATAAAATACTGCAGCACGAGTGCTCTATAATTCTTTTTTTTTTCCAGTTAGTGCTTTATTTTTTCATTCTCCATAGAATACTGATTTTGTAACACTGATTACAGTCTGATACGTACCATTACAACAAAAGTTTCACTTTATGAAAGATCAGATACGGATACACACATCCCGTCCCATTGGCAGGACCGCCTAGGTCCGGGGAAGGAATTTGCCGACGTACTCGGAACTGTTTCCAAGGTTTTCTCGTGCTCAGAACTGTTTCCAAGGTTTTCTCGGGCTCGGGTGGTGTCGCGGCTGCTGGTCCTGGGAGCCAAGGCAACGGAGATCTTCCCAGCTCGCGAGAGCGCCCCCTTCTCCCACGGCTTCGGGGACCCAGTAACAGCTATGGATCCGGTGTCTGGCTCCCGCAGCCCGGAGTGGGAGGCCTCGGGCTCCGGTGGGAAGCGTCGCAGTTCGTCGAAGAGCCCTAAGCCCAGCAAATCCTCTCGCTCCCCGCGGGGCCGCCGCTCTCGCTTGCACTGTTGCTCTTGGTCCGGGGACCGGAATGGCCTTAGCCATCAACTGAGTGGCCCCAGCCAAGGCTCCCGAAACCAGGCCTACCGCTCCCGCTCGCAGTCACGCTCTCGAGAGCGGCCCTCCGCGCCGCGGGGCGCCCCTTTCGCTTCTGCCTCCTCGTCCGCCTATTATGGCGGCTACTCACGCCCCTACGGGAGCGACAAGCCATGGCCTAGCCTCCTGGACAAGGAGAGGGA
>NW_006789195.1:0-2573 GCF_000442215.2 Lipotes vexillifer
CATAAAGCTTACATCTGCTACCCCCACCCTCCCACTCCATCCCTCCCCCAACCCCCTCCCCCTTGGCAACCACAAGTCTGTTCTCTGTATACGTGAGTCTGTTTCTCTTTCGTAGATAGGTTCGTTTTGTGTCATATTTTAGATTCCACGTATGCTTGTTATCATATGGTATTTGCCTTTCTCTTTCTGACTTACTTCACATAGTATGACAATCTCTAGTTGCATCCATGTTGCTGCAAATGGCATTTTTTCTTTCTTTTCTTTATGGCTGAGTAGTATTCCGTTGTATATATGTGCCACATCTTCTTCATCCATTCATCTGTTCTTCCATTCTTGGCCATTTTTCCTGGCCAGTGCTGGTTCCAGCTCCAGCAATAAGAATATAGAAGGACTAACCCAGAAAAGTGGGATGGTTTGAGATGGATGAAAGATGGGATGAATCGGCTGAGAGTTTTGTTTTTCCTTCCAAACACTTAGCTGGCTCATTTAGCTCAGCAATCTCTGGGGAGGTATAAAGCATAATTAATTTATTTTAAATCATTGGTTTGATTGAACTCTTTTGCTGGGGAGATAAGATAAGGAGTTTTGTCATGACAGGTGCAGGGATGGATTGCTTTTGGTCATTCACAGCAGTGGGTACCACTTGGAGCCTGTAGGTAGGTGGTGGCGTGAGATGAGAAACTTTACAGGGGACAATGAAAGAAAACTAGAGGAAGTGGGGCAGGAATGGCTAGATTCTTTGCCACTCCAAGGACCAGGGAGGGAAAATGAGCTTCCAGAGAATACGGGCCTTGCCTTAAATAATGATATTTACTTGGAAGATTGGTTCACTTCTTACTGACCGGGGTCAGAAGCTGAGCGTCTTTGTGCAGTCAGAGTTCAGAATATCTTCAGTATCTCACAGCATACGTAGCTCCTCCTGTAGGTCTACAGTAGGCCAAGAACCAGAGCAGGTGTGATGCTGTTGCTATCAGGAACAGACTCCATGGTCTTGTCATTGGAAAGATCAGCTGACACTGAAATTTCTTTTTTAATTTTTATTGGGGTATTTACAATGTTGTATGAGTTTCAGGTGACACTGAAATACTTGAGCAGTTACTCTAAGGCGGGTGGGATGGCTTGAAGAGTTCTTGTCAACTGTTATAGCAATCTATGTATCATAAAGTCCATCTTTTTTAATGATAAGGTTCATATCTTCTATATTCTTTTAAATTTTTCCATTTCTTTGTCTATTAATTCCTAACTCTGGTACTTAATGTGTTATAAACTCCCACCATGATGGGAGTTGTTTTCTTATTGTAGTTCTAATATATATATATATTTCTCCTAAAAGTAAGTATACCCCCAATATAAGTATATTTTCAACATACATATATAACCCAAAATTCGTTTGGGTCTTCACCACCACCAACATGCTTCTCACTACTCCTCAGCTGCTCACATAAGGGGCATTAACTCCTTTAAATTTGGGGTGCCTTCTGGGAAAGCCAGATTATCTATAAGCCCAGGCTGGTCTTGTCCAGGTTTGTCTCTCCTTGACAATCAGCGATACTCAGAGGAGACTTCTCAGTTTGATGGTGTGGACAATGGCACTGCCTGGGACTTTACCACTATGGGAAAAGTGTAAGGCATTGGTAGGGTTTCTCCAGCCAGGAAGCCAGGCAAGCTTTTTCCCATGACAAATGATGAGTTTTATTTTAATTATGATAAGTATGTATTTAACTGGGCCAGGGAGGGTTGGGCGTGCTGGGGGAGGGCATTGGGTTTTGATATGTTCCCTCAGCTTCCCCCTCCCAGTATTTTAATTTAGACATTTCCAGGCATACAGAAAAATTGAAATAAATTTATAATGAACACCCAGTTACTCATCACCTAAATTTCACAATTAACATTTTATTATACTTGCTCTTTCACATATCCATCCATCAATCCATCCCTCCGACTTTTTAAAAATGAAAATCTACAAACATACCAAATAATTGAAAGAATAGTACAAGGAGCACCCTCATACCTTCCTCATAGAGTCAACAATTGACAATGTTTTATTTGTTTCTCGTTGTCTTTCTCCTTGAACCATTTGAAAGTTAGTTTGATTATATTTCATCCCTAAATACTTCAGCACACATCTTTTAGGAATAAAGGCATTATTCTGTATAACCACAACATTACTATCACACTGAAGAAAACTAACAATAATTTTATCTAAAATCATCAAAAATATCCCATCTATATTAAAATTTCCCCAAACTTTCCAACCTTTTGAATTAAAAATAATCATAATCCAATCAAAGTAGATTTTTGTTGCATATATGTCTGTAGCATCTTTTAATCTAGAACCATTTCCCATTTTAAAAAAACTTTTTATTTTGAAATAATTATAGATATACAGGTATTGCAAAGATAGTACAGAGAGGTTCCATGCATCCTTCACCCATTTTCTCTCAATGGTTACGTCTTGTGTAATGATTAATGCAGTATCATAACCAGAAAAATCAATGTTGGTACAATGTATGTATATTCTTATGCTGTTTTTTCACAGACATAGCAGTAGTAATGGGTAGATTCCTGTAACC
>NW_006789196.1:0-444 GCF_000442215.2 Lipotes vexillifer
ACCCTGACCCTGACCCTAACCCTAACGATCTATCCCTGACCGTGACCCTGACCCTGACCCTGACCCTGACCCTGACCCTAAACCTAACCCTAAACTGTGCCCTAATACTAAGCCGTACGCTAACACTGACCCGTGACCTAACACTTACACTAACCTTCAACCGTTGTCATACCCTAACCTGTACCCGAAACCGTCCCCATTCCCTAAACCTAACCCTAACCCTACCCCTAACCCTTACCCGAAACCTTACCGTAACACATGCCCTAATCCTAACCCGTACGCTCACACTGACCCGTTCCCTAAGACGTACGCTAACCCTCAAACGTCGTCATACCCTAACCTGTACCCTAAAGCGTCCCAGTTCCCTAACCCTAACCCTAGCCATTACCCTAACCCTAACCCTTAACGGAAGCCTGAACCTAACCCGTGCCATAATCCTAACCG
>NW_006789197.1:0-6799 GCF_000442215.2 Lipotes vexillifer
CAATGCAGGGGACACGGGTTTGTGCCCTGGTCCGGGAAGATCCCACATGCCGCAGAGCGGCTGGTCCTGTGAGCCATGGTCCCTGAGCCCGCACGGCCGGAGCCTGTGCTCCCCAATGGAAGAGGCCACAACAGTGAGAGGCCCGCGTACCGTAAAATAAAAAAAAAAAAAAAATGTAAAGAAACTTGAAATCTGTTATCAAAGGCAATTCAACATTTTAAGAAAACTTGTCCTCTTGAGAGAGAGAAGCCAAATTCAAACTTTGCACCAGCTTACTTTTGAAATTCATTTACTCAACCAAATTTATTCTAAACATAGTCATTCCTAACCATGCACAAAACTCTTTTCTCAGGGTCCACTTTCCGCAAAGCTTTTTATCACTTTCTTATACATTACTTTATTTCCCATCCAGGAGCAGCCACCTATAAGTCAAACCTACTTCCTTTTCTCTTAATAAAATGTAATTCCGTTCCTCATGCTTTCTTTACTGAAAACATACATCCTACTTTCCTACTGTATACTGAAATGTTTCCTTTACTCTTTCTGTTAGCTTTATTTACATGTTTAAGTTAGAATCCTCAGCTCTTAAAACCTTAATTTATTTTGTGAAAACTAAGAAATAAGCAATTATGAACTTTCACATTAGCATTCTGTAGATTGGTGACCATAAATACCGGAGATATTTTTTAAAACATTTGTTTTGTTTAGAGAATGTGGCACCAAATATATTCATTGATAGCCTAAATACCTTTTGTTTCTCTGTAAAAGGAAGCCGATGTTCAGTAATTAATGTTTCAGTACCTTATTTTATTTGGGAATGACTTAACTATTCAACAAGCTTCCATTACTTAATTTAGCACCGCTCTAGAATCTCAAGTTACCAGAATCTGGAGAGACTATTTTAGATAGACATTCCTAGAGCATAATTTTTCTTAACAGAATTTATCTGAAAGCTCTTATCTCATTTACATTTTCTCTCCTTAAAAGTTTCTTCACATCAAGTTACTTTCCTTGTTGACACGTTTGTACCAGATATAAAAAGATTTTATGTAGCTTATATTAAACCTAGGAACAATAAAGTATTATACTTAATGTTGATGACTCTAAAGACATGTCTATATTAATAAGATCAACAAACTTAAACATTAATACCAGATATTAATATTGAATATTTCCCAGTTCACACGAACCTGAAATTTATTTAGCTTAATTTCTCTTGTATTTAGAATTGTTTAATTTGTAAGTGCTTACTTTTCTTTAAGCCTATTACATAGAGCTCATTTATAAATTAACCACAGCAATATTATCCAAAGACACATACTGAGACATACATATATCCAGAGACACAGCAAGAGATCTCTGCATTTTCTAAATTTAGTCATGAATTAGATATCATAGTATAAACTCACTAGTTTATAAATAACAGTTGGAATAAGAAACAATTTTAAAAGTCTTTTTCCAGTTTTTTTAATTCCCAATCTCAGGAATTAGATGTAGTCTAGATAAGATAAATTTTACTGAGAGCGCTGATCTCAAGCTCTTTTCTCAAGGAGAGAAAAATCAGGTTTTCCTAGTAGGACTTATTCCTTTAGGGTCAGAATTCTGAAGAGAAATTTTTTTCCTTCAAGCTAGCTTTCTCTACTGGTTGGGAATTGAATGGCGGTTGGTTAACCTTCGACTGGCATTGTGTACTTAATTGGTGCAATTGAAGGTTTATAATTTTCATAGATACCCCCCTTCTTTTTTTTTAATTATTTTGAAAAGTTGGTCTGACAGAGTTTCAAGTAGTTAATTGTTTCCTGCAAATAAGTTACTCTATCATTTCTTCTTTTAGAAGTTTCTAAATACCAATCAATGTAAGCA
Source organism: Lipotes vexillifer (assembly GCF_000442215.2). Lineage (NCBI taxonomy): Eukaryota > Metazoa > Chordata > Mammalia > Artiodactyla > Lipotidae > Lipotes > Lipotes vexillifer. The sequence continues at coordinate 1,864 of NW_006789197.1, forward strand.
TTTCATTCAGTCTGTCTTTTTTCTAACTGTGCTTGCAAAAATAATTTTCGAACATAAAAAGGACACAAATTGGTCATTTTAGGTTGAGATCTCCTTTAGTATGAGTTCCCCAATTAAGTAGATAGTTGCAAGTATGAGTTTTTGTACATACATAAACCTGGCTGGAGTATTAGTCAGAGGTTGGCTTTCTGACGCCCCTTGTTTCTGTGTTTGAGAGGCTCTAGTTCCCATTTTAAAGTTGAATTTGTCGGGGATATAAAACACTAATGAAATTTTATGGTGGCCAGAGTGCTGTTTGTGAGCTTAACTCCTCTAGACATCACCCTGGAGTCCTTTCAGCCCTCTTACTTGTCTCATTTTCTCCCTTCGGCAGTCTAAGACCACCGCTAGTGCTTAGATCTCTGAATGGCCAATTCTTATCCGCAACCCCTGGATGAGCAAGTATTTTAATTAATCAGTAGGCTTCCCTATGGGACCACTGCACAGTATGAGGACTCTGCCTCCACCACTCCTGTAAAGTTCTCAGTCGCCTGAGAAAGCTGTTAACCAGCCAGGAGCTGTCTTGTCCCTTTTCTTCAGGGCAAAACTCTCATGTAGTATCTACACTTTTATCCTGACAAATTCTACTAATGCAGCTGAACTGAGGAAAAGCGTCTAATCAGGCTCTTACCTAACCACTCAATGCAGACCACTCAGTCTCCTCAACTGAGCAAAGCCTGGTATCTTTCAACTGAGCCCCATCCAGCATCTTTCCACTGGGTGGGTATTTCCCTGGTATCATTCAACCAGGTGCTCCCCCCAGCCCCAGTATCTTTCAGCTAGAAGGCGGCAGGTACCTGCTACACCACGAAATAAAACTCAGGATCATCAACCAATATGGGAGATCTGAGAACCAGGAGAGACTTGTCCAAATTCGTCTGGACTCTCCGAGGAGGTGGATGGTGCAAGGGGCCTCTGCTGGTACCAAAGCCCCAGTTCCTCACAGAGTTTGGAATAAAGACAGAAGTCCACTCTGGGTCCCTTTATTAGTGGTCGCCATAACTGTCGACTTTTTAAAAGTGCACAATGTGAGAGTTGCAAGTTAAATTTTATTTGGGGGCAAAATGAGGACCGCAGCCCAGCATTTCAGATAGCTCTGAGAAACTGCTCCAGAGGCAGGGGGGAAGGTCAGTATATATGTGATTTTGGTGATGGGGGAATACATGCAGACAAGCACATATTTTTTACAGAAGGTTTCTGCTAGTATCGTGCAGGTTACTGCTAGTCACGGGAAGCAGATGTCACCATGAAGGATTTTAGTGCTTTTCTAGATATGAGGCGATCTAAGAATTGGCCTCAAAAAATTGGTTCTTGAAAATATATATTTGAAGACTTGTTCTGCCAGTTTTTCCCAGAGCACAGAATACCTCATTTCAGCTCTCCACCCTGAACTCCTTTCAGGGGGTGTTGAAAGTCAGCAGCTGCAGTAGCACATGATTTAATCCTTGTAGAGGTAGATGGCAAGTGCCAATGGAAAGTGCCAATTTGTAGCTGAGAAAAGCAAAACAAGGGACAGACAATTACATATAGCATAGTCCTATATTTAACATATGCAATAAATATTTGCATTTATATAGTTAACAGAGAAAGGCATAGAGGAAGTTTGTAAGGATCTATTAAGGATCTACTATGAATCAATTAGTATTCAGAGTAGCTAAGTTTAGAGTGTGGGACCAGGTGGAGGTCGACTCCCCTGAATAATTTTATGTACCACTTTGTTTTTAGTGTTGTAATTATATATTAATGTTTTTATTTAACTTTGTTAAAGGGAAGGAGGAATGTCATGTCATCCCCTGTCACAAAAGACTCTTTGTTACATCGTGTGAGCTCAAGATGTTAAAAGGTGACATCGATTCATTTCATCCACATGGTTTTCCTTTCATTGGAAATATTTCAACATTACTTCCCAGCCTGGGAGTAGCTGCAGGAAGTCTAGCTACTAACGCCAAGACTGAAACGCATATCCTCTCAGCCTAGGCCCGCTTCTAGCCTCCTGAACTATGGTGGTCCTGGAGGATCACTTGCCTTTTCAGAGGACCGTCAGGTGGGTTAAACAGAGGGTGATACCTAGCAGCATGCAGCAGAGCCAGCCTGCAGATTCTGTTTCATAAACAGTAAGAACATGCATGGTATTTTTCTTAATTTGTTATTAACATTAAAAATCAATCATTTTCACATAAAAACCATTTCCTACATCTCTTTTAAAATATCAAAATATGACAACACCGGACCTACCTTCTCACCTGGCAGAGATCTACTCTGGGCATGTAGCAGCTGCCCCTAAAGGTAGGGCATGAGGTTTTAGTTACTCACCATCCCTCCCCTTCCCTTTCGTCTCCTTTACCCTGAGACTGAGCAATGGTTTCCATTTATCACCATACTTGTGCTGCTATTTTTATTAAAGAAGTTAAATGTAAGATCAAATTTGTCTTCACATGTCTAAAATAAGTTGGAAGAGAAAAAAACAAAACAAAACAAAACAAAACAAAATCTAGAAAGCCATGCCTTTTAAGGGATTAAGAGAAAACTTATTTCTGTGTTAGAGTTGCTTCTCTCCCTCTGGCTTCAATATCTTAAAAATAATAAAAGTGAATCTAAGTTAAATAAATGTAAGTTAAGGTGGTCTAATGAAACAAATCATAACAAGGATTCATATCTGAACAACTTCAGATATTTGAGTGTGTGACTCTGGATTAAAGGAATATTTGAACACTTTCCCCTATTATTATATCTATAATAGTATTCAACTCTCTTTACTAATGATTTCTGTATTTGCCTAATCCAGATATCCCTGCTATCTCATCCCTACTATGACTCATTGTATGACTGGGGTAAGAGAACAGGTAATTTATCTAATAAGTACCAAACATTCTTAGTCTTCCACTCAGATATGTAAGTCCCACATGTTTAGGTTAAGAGAAAATGAAAATGAATGACAATTACCTATTTCCTCAAGATTTTATTCTTGTTCTGGTTCTCTTAAAACTCTGGATGGATAAAAAAGGCTAATGCATTGGTCGTATATGCTGTAACTGAAAAATATTAGACTTTTAAATGGGAAGATTCCCGTGAAATACTTTGAGTGTTCAAAAAGTTTTTTTTATTAAACTCGCTAAAATTATGTCCTTTCAGAAGGCTTTTAGAATAGAAGTTTATTTCCCTTAATTCTTCTTGTGAGATTATGGTCACTACAAAAATAATCCATGATTTGATTATTTCCCTAGAAGATTTCAAATGGAGGGGAAAAAGAACACGGGAATAGGAAATGAATTTTGGAAAAATACCAGACACTAGTATAAAGGAACAATTAACTCTTACAGCAACCTAGAAAATATTTTTTGTCCTACTTATGGGTGAGGAAACCAAGGCTTAGACAAATGAAATAACTTGCCCAAAGTCACACAAACAGTAAATGACAGAGTCAACATTTGAACCCCTATCTGCGTGGAAAACCTCGGCTCACTGCACCGTCAAGTTCTGGAAGTGTGAGCCTCACACCATCAGTATCAGCATTACCTGGGAACTTGTCACAAATGCAAATTTGGAGCCTCATCCCAGACCTTCTGTAAAGCAACTCTGGGAGTGGGGCATACAACTTATATTTTAATAGGTTTGTGGGTAAATTTGATGCATGCCCAAATTTGAGAACCCCTGCCCTGTGCCAGACTGATTCACAACAAAGGAGGACACAGGCCTACTGTGTAAAATGAAAAAGGTGTTGAGTGGGGCAGACTCTTCATAAAAAGAGTGCAGATCCTGGATAGGCTCTAGCTCAGACCCCGGTTCCTACTTCTATTGATATATACATTTTGATCATGAAACGTAGAGGAATAAGCTAATGCCATAAAGGGAGATAAGCTCATTTCGCTCTTCCTTTGTTAGCATTTTAAAGCTGTAAACATACTGATAAGTAGTCGATTTATAAGCCTCAGAAGGGTGAACCGATTTCTTCCAAGTCACACAACTAGTTGGTTAGCACAGAGGCTGCAATATACAGGTTCACCAATATCTAGTTGTGCTCATTCTATTGGCCTCCAATTCCTTTGCTGCACTTCACATGAACCATTAGATGTAGAACTGCTGTCTTTTCCTCTTCCAAGCCAAGATGAGGACTCTGAGACGATTTTAACTTCCAGATTCTGAAAAGAATTTCAAATTTTTATTCAACCCTTCTTCTTCCTGGCTCTGGGCCAAGGAAGCTGGCCACAAGTTCTTAATCCATTTTTATCAGCTGGAGAATAACTGAGGGAGAAATGCCAGCAGTAACTTCATCCAGAAATGGGGCACAAGGCCCCCTGCTAAGGAAGCTGCAGTTGGCAAGGAAATTGTGGGGACAGCTGGCAGGCAGATATGTAATCAAGAATGAAGACAGAGCAAATGCCTGCTGTCACCTAGAACTTTTTTCCTTCCTAGGTTTCCCACTGCACTGTAAGTGCACTTTGTTGGAAGAGGCACGATGGGGAAATTGAAAATTAGATATGAAGCACCAGGAACATTGTTGCCAGTGACAAGAAAATAGAGGTCCGGGATAGAAAATAAGTTCAAGGTAGCTGGAAAGAATTTACTAAAACCCTGGTTGGGTAGGCCCCTGGCAGAGGAGGGTGGGAGAACAGAATTCAAATTGCTACACAGGTTTTCCAGATAAGAAAGATATGGAAAACAGGGAACAGAATCCATGCAAATCCTGAGAACAAGGTGGATGTGAAAATGGGAGAAAACTGTTTGGGCCACTGCCAAGCAAAAGCAAGAGCATGATTAGACTTCCTGATCTGGGATTGGGAGATGTGCTGCAGGGGGGCCAGTGATAAGCAGAACGTAAAATGCAATGCCAGTCTGGGGCTTCCCTGGTGGTGCAGTGGTTGAGAATCCGCCTGCCAATGCAGGGGACACGGGTTCG
>NW_006789198.1:0-351 GCF_000442215.2 Lipotes vexillifer
GGAGAACAGTATGGAGGTTCCTTAAAAAACTAAAAATAGAACTACCATACAACCCAGCAATTCTACAACTGGACATATACCCTGAGAAAACCGTAATTCAAAAAGAGTCATGTACCACACTGCTCATTCCAGCTCTCTTTACAATAGCCAGGACATGGAAGCAACCTAAGTGTCCATTGACAGATGATGGGTAAAGAAGATGTGGCACATATATAACAAGGGAATATTACTCAGCCATAAAAAGAAATGAAATTGAGCCATTTGTAGTGTGGTGGATGGACCTAGAGTCTGTCATACCAAGTGAAGTAAGTCAGAAAGAGAAAAACAAATACCGTATGCTAACACATATAT
>NW_006789199.1:0-352 GCF_000442215.2 Lipotes vexillifer
CGGAAACTAACACACCATTGTAAAGCAATTATACCCCAATAAAGATGTTAAAAAAAAAAAATCGCTAGTGTGATTTAAGCTCCTGACTGGACCCTGACTGATGTGCCTACCAACCATGCATGTGAGGGCCTGTATTCAGTTGTTATGTTTCCCCAACAAATTACCCCCAATGTAGTAACAAAACAAAACAAACGTATTATCTTACGGGTTCTGTGGACCAATATTCAGCCATTCCCCAAGTGCTGAGAACCATTCCCAGCTTCTAGAGGTTACTACGTTCCTTGACTTGTGGCCCCCTTCCTACATCTTCAAAGGCAGCAGTGAAAGATCGAGCCCTTCTTTTTTTTTTTTT
>NW_006789200.1:0-260 GCF_000442215.2 Lipotes vexillifer
AAGCAGAAACTAACACACCACTGTAAAGCAATTATACCCCAATAAAGATGTTAAAAAAATACTCAAATTTGCTTTAATGCACAAGATTACTTATAGCTGGTGGCTTGACTTACATGTTAGATGATTCACTGTGTGCATACAAACACTCTTAGCTGTTCCCAGGGTTGCATGAGTCAACTTGCTTCCATTTACTTGGGGAAATGCTGGCTGGGTCTGTTTCCATCACCTGGCTGTTTGGGTTTTTTTTTTTTTTTTTTTTT
>NW_006789201.1:0-457 GCF_000442215.2 Lipotes vexillifer
TGGTATCCATTCCATGGGGCCCAACTCCCGAGGTTTAATGGATTCTTCCTTCCGCTAAAACATACATGGGAAACCCAGAATATTGTCCACTGTGTGATCGGGCAACGTTCCTAAAATGCATCTCAGTTTACATGCCCTGAAACACGTGTTGGCCGTTCAAGACGCTTTCCTGACACTCTTCACACTTGCAGAGTCAGTGCCGTCAACGCCCTGTTTGGCACACTTTGCGATTTCTGCGTAAGATGGACAGGAATGCGGAGAACCAACGAGAGACTAGCTGTAGGTGTTTGGGCGGGCACATTGAACTCTAATTTCCCACCAGCAAGAAGAATGAACCGAAGCTTCAGCATGCCATGCCTGAATCAGACTAGGGTTTGAAGCAATCCTGCAGGACGCCGGCCAGCTCACAAGAAAGAGAGGGGAGAAAAGCAGCTCAGAGCCACTGTAATTCACAAAC
>NW_006789202.1:0-817 GCF_000442215.2 Lipotes vexillifer
TTTGTATTTCTGCAGTGTCAGTTGTTACTTCTCCTTTTCCATTTCTAATTCTGTTGATTTGAGCATTCTCCCTATTTTTCCTGACAAGTCTGGCTAATGGTATATAAATTTTGTTTACCTTCTCAGCCAGCTTTTAGTTTTATTAATCTTTGCTCTTATTTCCTTCATTTCTATTTCATTTATTTCTGATCTGATCTTTATGCTTTCTCTCCTTCTGCTAACTTTCGGGGCTCTTGTTATTCTTCCACTAATTGCTTGAGGTGTAAGGTTAGGTTGCTTTTATTTTTTAACAACTTTATTGGAGTATAATTGCCTTACAATGCTGTGTTAGTTTCTTCTTTATAACACAGTGAATCAGCTATATGTATACATATATCACCATATCCCCTCCCTCTTGCGTTTCCCTCCCTCCTTCCCGACCCCACCACTCTAGGTGGTCACAAAGCACCGAGCTGATCTCCCTGTGCTATGCAACTGCTTCCCATTAGCAATCTTTTTACATTTGGTAGTGTATATATTTCAATGCTACTCTCTCACTTCATCCCAGCTTATCCTTCCCCTTCCCTGTGTCCTCAGCTCCACTCTCTACATTGGTGTCTTTAATCCTCTCCTACACCTAGGTTCATCAGAACCTTTTTTTTTAGATTCCATATATGTGTGTTAATATACAGTATTTGTTTTTTTCTTTCTGACTTACTTCACTCTGTATAACAGTCTCTAGGTCCATCTACCTCACTAGAAATAACTGAATTTAGTTTCTTATTATGGCTGAGTAATATTCCATTGTATATATGTGCCACATCTTCTTTATCCATTC
>NW_006789203.1:0-245 GCF_000442215.2 Lipotes vexillifer
CCCAGCAAGGATCTCATTCAGATTTGATGGAGAAATTAAAACCTTTACATACAAGCAAAAGCTAAGAGAGTTCAGCACCATCAAACCAGCTTTACAACAAACGCTAAAGGAACTTCTCTAGGCTACAAACACAAGAGAAGGAAAAGACCTACAATAACGAACCCAAAACAATTTAGAAAATGGGAACATACATATCGATAATTACCTTAAATGTAAATGGACTAAATGCTCCCAACAAAAGACAC
>NW_006789204.1:0-215 GCF_000442215.2 Lipotes vexillifer
AGGGAACGGGGACGGTTTAGGGTACAGGTTAGGGTACGACAACGGTTGAGGTTTAGTGTACGTTTTAGGGCACGGGTTAGTGTTAGCGTACGGATTAGTTTTAAGTCACGGGTTAGAGTAAGGCTTCGGGTAGTGGTTAGGGTTTGGGTTAGGGTTAGGGAACGGGGACAGTTTAGGGTACAGGTTAGACTATGACTATGGTTTAGGGTTAGCGT
>NW_006789206.1:0-3801 GCF_000442215.2 Lipotes vexillifer
GGTACGCGGGCCTCTCACCGCTGTGGCCTCTCCCGTTGCGGAGCCTGTGGGCCCAGCCGCTCCGCGGTACGCGGGATCCCCCCGGACCGGGGCACGAACCTGTGTCCCCTGCATCAGCAGGCCTGGCAGGCAGATTCTTAACCACTGTGCCACTGGGGAAGTCCCAATATTTATTTCTATAGCTTCCATTTTTTCATCTAACATATGGACATTTTCTTATTTCCTCAAATGGGCTTCAGAACATGATTTTTAATGGGTGCATATTAGTCCTGTGAATGGATGTACCATTACTTTACAGCTGGTTGCTGCAGTTGGACTTTAAGGCAGTTTTCAGTTTTTTACCTTTATAAATGTAATGTGTATTTCACATACAGATTTTTGCTCACGTATGCCTACATTTAAATTTTTTATTTTTTTTGCAAACGTGTTTACTTATTTCTAGAGCATTCTTCATAAAAACTGATAATTGCCATTTGAACCCCCTCAAAATATTGTATTAATATCTTTTTTTTAATTTTAAAGAGGAGGTAATTAGAAGGTTCAGTTGAATCATAAAAACTCCCATTACTACCGTTACACCAAGAATGTAAATAAATAATTTATAATGTCACTGACAGGAAAAACCTGTTACTTTTGAATATATTTTGACTAGAATTAATTCTAGTACTCTAGCACTCTAGCAATACTATGTAAGTGTTTTAGGAGAGCCGTGTTGCTGTTAGATTGCATCATACATACACAGTGTAAGAAGGCAGCTTATTAGAGTAATAACAGGTCTTTTGACAGTGTCCTTTAATATGTATTGAACACTGCTACTGAGATGTGATGGTGTTCATTTGCTGAAATTGAGCATGTTGCTAGTCAGTGTTCATTCTCTTTAATAGGTCTGCTTGATCATTAGAATTAAAGATCAGACAGTGAATAGTTTAAAAATCTGTTGATTATTCCTTAAAGCTGACAAATCTACTTTCAGTTTCTTGCCAGCTGTCCCTTAAAACTTGTTTTGTTTTAATGGGAAAGTTCCCAAATAATATTTTTTGGGGGAGGGGGAGGCAAATCAGGGAATTCATAAATATCTTTAAAGGAAAGGTTAATTTAAATAGATCAGTTATTTGGAGGGTAGTGAAGAAATCATTGGCTTCATAATTGTCTTTACTAGTATTTTAGTCTGTCAGTTTTCCTGTCTCAAATTTATTATATTCATTTCAATATGGAGGGATTTACTCTTACATTTTATAGAAGGCAGAACAGGCTTTGTTGGGTTGGCAGTAGACTTAAAAAAAAATCTAAGAAATCTAAACAATCTTGCATTGTTTTGATTCTTTTTTTAACAGAAACTTTAAATCCACGTATTATCAAGGGAATTTATTATTTTTTTAAATTTATTTATTTTTGGTGGCGTTGGGTGTTTGTTGCTGCACACGGGCTTTCTCTAGTTGCGGAGAGCGGGGGCTACTCTTCCTTGCAGTGTGCAGGCTTCCCAGTGTGGTGGCTTCTCTTGTCGCGGAGCACGGGCTCTTAGGTGCGCGGGCTTCAGTAGTTGTGGCACGCGGGCTGTAGAGTGCAGACTCAGTAGTTGTGGCACATGGGCTTAGTTACTCCGCGGCATGTGGGATCTTACTGGACAAGGGATCAAACCCGTGACCCCTGCATTGGCTGGCGGATTCTTAACCACTGGGCCACCAGGGAAGTCCCTCAATCTGAGAATTCTTGGGCTAAAGATTATTTTCATTTTTATTTCACATCCATAAATTAGGCTAACAATACTAAACTTACTGAGCCTTCTTTGTTGAAAGTGTTAAAATATTAAAAAAAAAACTTTTAAAGAAATTATATAACAATAGGAAAAAATGTGGTTACATATTTAGAAAGTTTTTTCCTCTTTCCTAGGTTTATTTCCAAAATTGAAGAAGTCTTGAATGACTGGAAACTGATTGGAAACTCTTTGGGAAAGCCACTTGAAAAGGTCAGATCTATTTGTTGGTGTCTCTAAACGAGTATTTGCTTTAAAACGTCTATTTTTAAGTCTTTTGCTGCATTTGGTACATTTAAAGTAAATGCTTTTAAAGTTATATATAATCTATGAACATAAAATGGCATCTGGAAGAACTTGGATTGGAATCTATGGGGAACAATATTTGTAAGATACTTGTGACCTGTTTTTTAAATAATAAAATTTTGTATGTGTAATGTCATTCTTTGTGAGTGATTTTATTTCTGTTTCTCCTGGTTTTTACTTCTCTCTTGCTTTCTCCCTTAGAATGTTCAAAAATAGTTTTTCAGATTTTTTTGGTCAGAGAAAAAATCGCAACTACCAACTTCTTGGGTAGTGTTTTGCGTAACTAATGAGGAAAAATCTTGGTTTCAACAACTAACTTGATGTCATTAGTAGTTATTTTACTCAGTTTTTGTTTTTTATGATACCACTAATAATGTTTGTCCTTCCCCTCTTCTTTTTTTAACTTTATGGATGTTTTGAGGATATTTGAGAATGAAAAAAAGAATGAAAAAAAATTCAAAATTGAGGTGAAACTAATCCTAATTTAAGATATTGGTAGTTTTGCTCATAAACCATGCTCCAAATGTTTACTGAAACACATACTCTGAGAACAAACCTAGATTTCCTGTATTTCACTGAAGGGAACTAACAGTTTGATTTTAGGCTTATATAGATGCTCTCTTTGTTAGGTAAATTCTTTTCAAGTAAATTTGATCATTGTTTTTGTTAAAAATCTATTCTTAAAAAAAAAAAAGAAAAATCTATTCTTAACTGCATTTTATCCCTATGTAAGGAACTCTCAATTCTCAATATTTGCTAGGGTTTTTCAGCTTTAATTGTGATATTAACAAAATTTGAGACTCTCAAAGTATTATGATTTTTTTCTTTATCCATATGAATAAGAGCAGAAAAAGAAATCACATCATTTAATATAGTGAAATATATACATTAAATCAACTGTTTAAATATTTTATGATTGTATTTTTGAATAGACGAAATGTGAAGTTCTGAAACACAGATATTCTGTTCCACTTGAAACAAAGACATAGCAGTTGATATAAATGCCAATAAAAGGCAAAACAAGCTGGATATAACTGGAGTGGGAAGTGATTTGTACTATCAAAAAGAGAGCTAAACTGTGTATTTGTGAGCTCTGATATTATATTCCTTAATTCTTTGATTTACACATATTCACTGGGTATCCTTTATGTGCCATGTCTGAAGAAGTAGTGAATACGATAAGATCCTTGTTTGCCATTGCACATGAATTTTCATGAGAGAGAGGTAATTAATAAGTAAATAAGATTAAAATTCTAGATGCTAAATTCAACTTTGGGATTTAAGTTGGGTAATGTATTCAAAGTAGGTAGCATATTGCTATCAGGTAGTAGGGGCAAAAGGAGTGTTTTCTCCCTACAGGTAGTAGTAAATAAATCAAATATGGAAAATATGAACACATTTCAAGGTGAGCTGTAACTATGATGAATAAGATTAAAGAAAGTGTAAAGGAGTATATATATGCTGTATATATTCAGCATAAAAAAGAAAATTTAGAGCATGCCTTAGTAAGAGATTGTAATTTATGTCATGGACAGTGATTACCAATTCTCTTCCTCCACTGAGGGAGAATTAAGAGAAATTATTTTTTAAATACCTTTAATTATGGAAAATTTCAAAAATAGTATAGGGAGCCCCCATGTGTGTGTCACTCAGGTTCAACAATTCTTCTGTTTCTTATTTCAATATTACCACTATCTACTCGCCACCCCTACTAGATTTTTTTTTTTTTTTTTTTTTTTTTT
>NW_006789207.1:0-288 GCF_000442215.2 Lipotes vexillifer
TAATGCCATTTGCAGCAACATGGATGCAACTAGAGATTACCATACTAAGTGAAGTAAGTCAGAGACAGACAAATGCCATATGATATCACTTACATGTGGAATCTAAAATATGACACAAATGAATCTATCTAAGAAACAGAAACAGAATCAGGGACATAGAGATCAACCTTGTTGGTTGCCAAGGGGGAGGGGGATGTGAGAGGGCTGGAATGGGAGTTTGGGATCAGCAGATGCAAACTATTACATATAGGATGGATAAACAACAAGGTCCTACTGTATAGCACAGGG
>NW_006789208.1:0-507 GCF_000442215.2 Lipotes vexillifer
ACGGGTTAGGATTAGGGCACGAGGTAGGGTACGGCTTTGGGTTTGAGTTAGGGTTAGGGAATGTGGATGGTTTAGGGTACCAATTTGTGTACAACAATGGTTCAGGGTTAGCATACGTGTTAGGGCACGGATTACTGTTAACGTATGGGTTAGGATTATGACGCGGGTTTCAGTAAGGCTACGGTTAAGGGTTGTGGTTAGAGTTAGGGTTAGGGTTAGGGTTAGGGAAAGGGGATGGTTTAGGGTACAGGTTAGTGTACAACAACGGTTTAGGGTTAGCGTATGTGTTAGGGCATGGGTTAGTGTTAGCGTACGTGTTAGGGTTACGCCATGGGTTAGGGTAAGACTTCGGGTAAGGGTTAGGGTTAGGGTTAGGGAATGGGGATATTTTAGGGTACAGATTTGTGTACAACAATGGTTCAGGGTTAGCATACGTTTTAGGGTACAGGTTAGTGTTAGTGTACGGGTATGGGTTACGGAACGGGGTAGGGTAAGGCTTCAGGTAAG
>NW_006789210.1:0-2183 GCF_000442215.2 Lipotes vexillifer
TCACAGAAAGGCAAGGAGGCTGGCATGGCTACACGGAGTGAATGAATGAAATCATGGTAGGAGACAAAGTCAGAGTAGATAATAGGCTAGGTTAAGTTTCTGTAGCATCTTTAACTTCAGATCGTAGTGAATTAACAAAACAAAAATTTATTTTATGCTGTTTCCATATTGGGTTGGCAGGGACTCTGCTCCACATCATTTCTTAAGGAGCTAAGCTGATGAACCTCTGTCATTTTGTAGAGGTACTGTTTGGATCGTGTAGACTCCTTGATTCTTACAGAAACAAAGTAGACAGGTAGAGTATTGTGCCATAGCTCTCCTGTACTTTGGCCTCACCTATTTCCAAGGAGTCTGAGGAATGTGGTGGAGCAGTAGACTTTTTGGTGAGTCCCATTTTCTTTGCCATAGGAGGGCAGGATCTTTGAAGGCTGTTGTAAGGAGTGAGTGTGATCAGCAGCCACTGGATGATTTATTTATACATGTTAACAGGATCACTCTGGCTGCTGTGTTATATGGAGAATAACTGAAGGAACTAAAGGTAGAAGCAGAGAGAGATAAGTTCAGAGCCTATTGTGATAACCTGAGCATGAGATGATGATACCTGCAACCACCACGGTAATGGTGGAGGTAATCAGAATTGGTCAGATTCTATGTGTATTTGAGTGTAGGGCCTATGTAGTCTATTAATTAATCAAAGGCTGTATGTAAGAGAAAAAAGAAGAGTAAGGGTAATTTTATCTGTTTGCTTTGGTTTTTGTCTTGAGCTACTGCAAGGTTGGAGGTGCTATTTACTGAAATGGGGAAGACTGCAGAGGAGCAGATTTTGGGTAAAAAAACACCAGGTGTTTGGCTTTTGACATGTTAAGTCTGAGATGCCTGTTAGATATCCAAGTTAAGCTGTGGAGTAGACAGTTCAATATGAATTTGGAGTTCAGAGGAGTTCTTAGTTCAAGCTAAATTATTGGCATAATTAACCTTTAGAATTTGACTCTTGGTCCTTTCATTCTAAAGCCCAGTCTCTAAACTGCTTTTATAACTGCTTGTAGAAGTAAAGAAGCAAAAGTGTTCGAATCTTGCACTTAATAAAAATATCATTTATATTATTCTGTAACTTGCCTGAATGCACACTTAGTTTACTTAAAGTAATGATATCACAGTATCAGCTAACCAATGATAATTTTCATTTTGTGATGTTTTGGTTTGGCAGTATTGCCTCACATATGACAGCCTGCATGTTTTATTTTTTAATCTCAAGATTAGAGAATTGAGAAAAGCATGTCTGTCCTAATTCTCCTGAAGGCAAAAAGTAATTTCTGAGGCATTAAATATGAATTATTGACCAATCGCTTATAAAAGAGGAAACTCCTCCATCAGATTCTATAATTGAGTCTGTTTTTTGAAATAATCTCTCTCTTTAAAGGAACAATTTCCTCTTAGTATTTCAGGTTGAACTCCTCTTAAATATGAAATGAAGTCCTGCATGGTTTGGCTAGAATTATTTAAATAGATACGTGCTTTTTAATCAATAGCACATGTTCTTTATAAGGGGAAACAAACAAGCAAAAGTCCATTGAAGACAAGCAAATATTGGACATTGTTTTACCTGTACAGAAAAGTGTTTTCATTTGGAAGTGATTTCAAGAGATGCCTGTCAGTGGCTGTCAAACATTTCATGGACAGTCGATATGGAACGTAAATTTTCATAGTAGTAGAATTATTATGTCAAGACCAACAAAAAACAGGGCTATAATTCCTCTAGTTTGTATCATCAGCGATCTTCTCCAAGACATATGCTCATAAGATGATTAGAATTTTGAATCATGACACAAAATTGATGATTTATAAATTATACATGTGTCTGCATTTTTATGAAATTGTGTTGTGCTTTCTATGTGCTTAATGTATTCTCAGTGTCCATAAGATACATTTCATTCTAAAAAGAAGCCAAAGGTTGGGATTTATCCCAGAGATGCAAGGATTCTTCAATGTATGCAAATCAATCAATGTGATACACCACATTAACAAATTGAGGTATAAAAACCATATGATCATCACAATAGATGCAGAAAAAGCTTTTGACAAAATTTAACACTGATTTATGATAAAAACTTTCCAGAAGTTTAGAGGGAACCTACCTCAACATAATATAGGCCATATATGACAAACCCACAGCAAACATCATT
>NW_006789211.1:0-3371 GCF_000442215.2 Lipotes vexillifer
TTTTTTTTTTTTTTTTTTTTTTTTTTTTTTTTTTTTTTTTGCAGTGTGTGGGTCTCTCACTGTTGTGGCCTCTCGCGTTGCAGAGCACAGGCTCCATACATGCAGGCTCAGCAGCCATGGCTCACGGGCCCAGCTGCTCCACAGCATGTGGGATCCTCCTGGACCAGGGCACGAACCCACATCCCCTGCATCAGCAGGCAGACTCTCAAACACTGTGCCACCAGGGAAGCCCTCTCTTGTCTTTTTGATGACAGTCATTCTAAGAGGTATGAAGTGATCTCATTGTGGTTTTGATTTGTATTTCCCTGATCATTAGTGATGATGAGGACCTTCTCATTTACCTGTTGGCTATATGAATATCTTCTTTTGAAAAATATCTATTCAGTTCCTCTGCCCATTTTTTAAATTGAAATATTTGGGTTTTGTTTTTGTTGTTTCTATTGAATTGTATGAGTTCCTCATACATTTTGGATATTAACCCATTAACAGATGTGTGTTTTTCTCAATTCCATAGGTTGTCTTTTCATTTTGTAGATCATTTCTTTTGCTGAGCAAAGCATTTTTTGTTTCATGCAATCCCACTTTATATTTCATTCTGTTGCTTTTGCTTTAAGTGTAATATCCAAAAAATCATTGCCAACACACATGTCAAGAAGTATTTTTCTTATGTTTTCTTCTAGGCGTTTTATGGTTTCCAGTCATACATTTAAGTTTTGAATCAATTTTCAGTTAATTTTTGTGAGCAGTGTAACATTAGGGTCTAGTTTGATTCTTTTGCATGTGAATATACAGTTTTACCAGCACCATTTATTGAATACACATTATTTTCTCCATTGAGTATTCTCAGCTCCCTTGTCAAATATTTGTTGACCATGTACACATGGGTTTACTTCTGTAGTCTCAATTCTGTTCCATTTGTCTTTTTGTCTGCTTTGATGCCAATGCCATACTGTTATGTTTGCTATAGCTGTGTAAGGTAGTTTAAAATCAGGAGGTGTGATGCCTCCAGCTTTGTTCTTCTTTTTCAGGATAGCTTTTGGCTGTTCAAGGTCTTTTGTAATTCCATATGAATTTTACAATTATTTTTCTATTTCAACTTCTGTAAAATATGCCATTGGAATCTTGATATGGATTGTACTGAGTCTATACATGACTTTGAGTAGTATGGCCATTTTAACAATGTTAATTCTCCCAATCTGTAAACACAAGATATCTTCCATTTATTTGTATCTTCTTCAATTTCTTTAATCATTGTCTTATACTTTTCAATAAGAGAGCTTTCATCTCCTTGGTTAAATTTATTCCTAAATATTCTATTGCTTTTGACCCTACTATAGAGGGGGCTGTTATCTTTGTATTATTTTTATATAGTTCATTGTTAGTATCTAGAAACACTACCGATTTTTTATGTTGATTTTGTATAATAAATCTTTACTGAATTTGTTCATTAGATTTAACAGGTTTTTTTGGTGACGTCTTTAGAACTTTCTATATATAAAATCAAGTCATCTGCAAATAGTGATACTTTAACTTCTTTTTTTCCAATTTGGGTTCATTTCTTTTTCTTGCCTAATTGCTCTGGCTAGGACTCCAATACTATGTTGAATAAGAGTGGCAAGAGTGGACATCCTTGTCCTGTGCTTGATCTTAGAAGAAAAGCTTGAAATCTTTCGCCATTAAATAAAATGTTAGCTCTGGGCTTATCATATATGGTCTTTATTATGTTGAAGTATATTCTTTCTATAACTAATTTGTTGGGAGTTTTTTTTTTTTTTTATCATGAATGGATGTTGAATACAATCAACTTTATATATCGACCTTGTAACCTATAATATTCCTGAATCCCTTTAGTAGTTAAAGTAGACACTGTGTAGATTACTTAGACTTGGTAATGTAAATAATCATATAGTTTTTGAATAATGAGAGTTTTACATTTTTCTTTTCACTCTGTATGTCTTCTATTTAATTTTGTCTTATGGAACTAAGAGCTGCAGTACAATGTCAAAAAGCACGTCTGAGAGTTTGTGTCATTGGCATGTTTCATATTTTGGGGAGACATTCAATATTTCACCAATAGGTATTAATGTTAACTATAGAGTTTTTGGTAAACACCTTATATCAGGTTTAGAACATTCCCTTCCAATTTTTAGTTAGCAGAGGGCTTTTAATTATACATGGGTATAGAATATTGTAAGTAGCTTTTCTGTATCTGTTGTTGTGTTACTTTTTTTTTTCTTTTTAGTCCTAGTGTGGTGAATTATATTGATTAATTTTAGAAATTTAAATCAATTTTACATTGTTGAGATAAATGTCACTTGCCATGATATTATCCTTTTAAAAAAATGCTGGATTTGGTTTACTAATGTTTTATTTATGAAGGATTTTAATTTTCTTGTAATCTCCTTATCATGAATTATTATTAGAACTTTGTTCTCCTTATAAAACAAGTTGGTATGTGTTTCCTACATTATATTATGAAAAAAGTTTGGGTAAAACTGGTACTAGAACATCTTCAAAGATTTCTTAAATTATTTCTGTCTTTGATTTCTGATTTAATTCTAATGTGGCCAGAAAACATACTCTACAATATTTCAATAACTTAAATACAGAAATCTATTCTTTGAGACTTGCTTTATGTATTTTGAGTTTTTTTTTTTTAAGATTTTAGTGTTTTTTTGAAGGATGGTGATATCTTTCTGATTGTTCTTTTCATTTTAAAATGCCCTTCATTTCTACTAATATTCTTTGTCTTAAAGTCTACTTTGAAATTAATAAAGACAGATCACTTTATTATGCCAGCAGTTAGCATAGTATATCTCTTTCCATCTTCTCACTTTCCAGGTTACCCATGTCTTTATATTAATGATGCATGTTCTGTTGACAAAGTATCCTTTGTTCTTGATTTTATATCTGGTTTCAAAATCTCTGCCTTTTAATTTGAGTGTGTTTTTCATTTATATTTAATATAATTGTTGATATGACTAGGTTTAAGTCTATCAATCATCATTCTATTTGTTTTTTATTCATTCTATTTATGTTAGTTCCTCTTTTCCTGCCTTCTTTTGCAGGAAAGGCAAAATGTATATTTTATAAATGTATATTTTAATGTACATTTTATACATGTATATTTTAATATATATTATATGTATATTTTTAAGCTTTACATTTACTTTTCACTATTCACATTTTGGCCACATCTCTTTGTGTAAATATTTTAATTGTTGCTATAAGGATTAAAATATACATGCTTGAGACCTGCAAGATGGCAGAAGAGTAAGATGTGGAGATCACCTTCCTGCCCACAAATGCATCAGAAATACATCTACATGTGGAACAACTCCTACAGAATACCTACTGAATGCTGGCAGAAG
>NW_006789213.1:0-268 GCF_000442215.2 Lipotes vexillifer
TGGAAACACAAAAGACCCTGAATAGCCAAAGCAATCTTGAGAAAGAAAAATGGAGCTGAAGGAATCCGGCTCCCAGACTTCAGACTATAATACAAAACTACAGTAATCAAGACAGTATGGCACTGGTACAAACACAGAAATATAGATCAATGGAACAGGATAGAAAGCCCCGAGATGAACCCACACACATATGGTCACCTTTTCATTGATAAAGGAGGCAAGAGAATACAATGGAGAAAAGACAGCCTCTTCAATAAGTGGTGCTGGG
>NW_006789214.1:0-207 GCF_000442215.2 Lipotes vexillifer
TCCTTCAGGGAGCTTGGGGTTTTAGAGCACAAGCCGCCTGTCCTCCTTGTATTGTCACTTTTACAATTAAAGCTGCACTTTCCTTCACCACACCCGGTGTCAGTAGACTGGCTTTACTGCGCTCGGGCAAGCCGACCCACGTTCTGTTCGGTAACACTGGGGCCTCCCAGGCTCCCACCCTCCTTGTGCCCCAGTGACTGTCATCTG
>NW_006789216.1:0-341 GCF_000442215.2 Lipotes vexillifer
GAGAGGGGTTTTAAGAGCGCTGCTTAAAGGAACTCCAGAAACGGGCGCGAGCCGTGGCTAAAACCGCGGACCCCAGAGACGGGCGGGAGACGCTAAGGCTGCTGCTGACGCCACCAAGGGGTCTGTGTGCGAGCACACGTCACTATCCACACACCTCTTCCGGGGAGCCTGTACAGCCCGCCACTGCCAGGTTCCCGGGATCCAGGGACAACCTCCCAGGGAGAACACACGGCGGGCCTCGGGCTGGTGCAACGTCACGCTGACCTCTGCCGCTGCAAGCCCGCCCCGCACTCCGTGCCCCTCCCTCCCCCCGGCCTGAGTGCGCCAGAGCCCCCGAGTCA
>NW_006789217.1:0-228 GCF_000442215.2 Lipotes vexillifer
TGGATAGTGACCTGTGCTCACACACAGGCCCCTTGGTGGCGGCAGCAGCAGCCTTAGCGTCTCGCGCCCGTCTCTGGGGTCCGCGCTTTTAGCCGCGGCTCGCACCCGTTTCTGGAGTTCCTTTAGGCAGCGCTCTTAAACCCCTCTCCTCGCGCACCAGGAAATACAGAGGCAAGAAAAAGTCTCCTGCCTCCTCAGCAGGTGCAGACTTTTCCCCGGACTCCCTCC
>NW_006789218.1:0-206 GCF_000442215.2 Lipotes vexillifer
GGCTTTTCCTGGCACATTCCGTTCTAATTTACAACCTACAACACAACTTCCATTATGGCTCTGCTGCCCTAGTAACCAGATTTGGTAAGAAGAAGGGCTGCCGCCTTCTGGTCGTTTCACACAACAGCGGTAATGGTCACTTAATATTCAAAATAATTGCAAGCCTGTAAATGACACCTGCCATCAAAAAATGTCCTGGGGTCGTA
>NW_006789219.1:0-215 GCF_000442215.2 Lipotes vexillifer
GTACCCTAACCTGTACTCTAAACTGTCCCCGTTCCCTAACCCTAACCCTAATCCTGACCCTAAGCCTACCCCTTACCCGAAACCTTACCCTAACCCGTGCCCTAATCTTAACCCTTACGCTAACACTGACCTGTGACCTAAGACGTACGCTGACCCTAAACAGTTGTCGTACCCTAACCTGTACCCTAAACTGTCCCCGTTCCCTAACCCTAACC
>NW_006789220.1:0-530 GCF_000442215.2 Lipotes vexillifer
CTGAGAAAATATTTGAAGAGATTATAGTTGAAAACTTCCCTAATATGGGAAAGTAAACAGTTAATCAAGTCCAGGAAGCACAGAGAGTCTCATACGGGATAAATCCAAGGAGAAACATGCCAAGACATATATTAATCAAGCTGTCAAAAATTAAATAGAAAGAAAACATATTAAAAGCAGCAAGGGAAAGACAACAAATAACACACAAGGGATTCCCCATAAGGTTAACAGCTGATCTTTCAGCAGAAACTCTGCAAGCCAGAAGGGACTGGCAGGACATATTTAAAGTGATGAAGGTGAAAAACCTACAACCAAGATTACTCTACCCAGCAAGGATGTCATTCAGATCTGATGGAGAAATTCAAACCTTTACAGACAAGCAAAAGCTGAGAGAGTTCAGCACCACCAAACCAGCTTTACAAGAAATGCTAAAGGAACTTCTCTAGACAAGAAACACAAGAGAAGGGAAAGACCTACAATAACAAACCCAAAACAATTAAGAAAACGGGAATAGGAACATACATATTGAT
>NW_006789222.1:0-272 GCF_000442215.2 Lipotes vexillifer
CATAAAAAGGAATGAAATTGGGTCATTTGTAGAGACGTGGATGGATCTGGAGACTGTCATACAAAGTGAAGTAAGTCAGAAAGAGAAAAACAAATATCTTATATTAACGCATATATGTGGAGCCTAGAAAACTGGCACAGATGAACCGATTTGCAGGGCAGAAATAGAGACATAGATGTAGAGAATAAACGTATAGTCACCAAGGGTGAAAGTGGCAGGGGGTGGTGGTGGTGGTGGGATGAACTGGGAGATTGGGATTGACATATATACAC
>NW_006789223.1:0-3264 GCF_000442215.2 Lipotes vexillifer
GGCATGTGGGATCCCCCCGGACCGGGGCACGAACCCGCGTCCCCTGCATCGACAGGCGGACTCCCAACCAATGCGCCACCAGGGAAACCCTACCCCAGTACTTTTGATTTGTTGGATAAAGTGTTGGAGGCAAGCACTGTAAGTAGCAGAAGCAGTGATGGCGGTGGTCCACGGAGGCAAGGCAGGCCTGGTGAGACTTAGGAGTGGCCTAAACCTACCCACAGCCAGTGATGAACATGCCTGTGCTGGTGCACATCCATCCAGGTAATCCAGGTAGAAACCAGGCTTTCCGGTAGACTCCAGCCTAGCAGGAAAGAGAGGGAAGGGCCAGTAGGCAAAAAGAGGCAAAAGTCATCACGGGCTTAAGTCAGACAATGGATGGCACATTTTCTCTGTTCCAGCTGAGCCCACAGTTCAGTGGGAAAGATACACACAGCCCCAGGTCATTGCGTTACCTGTAGGACAGGACTCTAGAAGCTCCAAGAAGAGGGGATCACTTAAGGAAGAGGATGACTCAGGGAAAACCTCACTGAGAAATGATGTTTCAACTCTAAAGGATGAGTAGAAGTCCCCCCCACCCCCGGCCCTGGTCTCACCCCTAGCAGAAAAAAGAGGAAAGGGCAGATATAGAGAAAACAGACAAAATCTGGAATGGGCTGACGTCAGCAAAGATGGTAAAAGCATCTTAATTTTAAATAAGATGAATGAAGATTTGATAGGTTAGTAAACAGGTTAGAAATATGCATTCCAGCCATTCAAACCTGAGCCAGTTACTTAACTTACGCGCCTCTATTTACTCATTTGTTAACCAGGCATAACCTGACACCTATTTGACCTAGGTGAGAGGATTAGAGGGTTAACGTACATCAAACATTTAGTCCATAGTAAGCGCTCAAGGAAGGTCAGGTTTTACTATTTTATTATTTTTGTCGTGTTTTCTGTTTATTGTTGTCTTATCGTTAATGTCTTTAAATTAGATTAGGGAATATGAAATTAGCAAACAACTTCTTATATGAAAATATACAGTGTCATTGAGGATAGGGTGGAGAGGACATTAGCGCTGCTGGTGGGCATGCAACTGTTTCTGGGGAAGAAAATACAAATCAAGAGCCTTAAAAATTAATGTTTTTCCACTTTAACCCACTCATTCTATTTCTGGGCATCTATCCTAAGCAAATACACTGAAAATATGTAGAAAAAACCACTTATGCACAAAAACGTACGTTATGAGATCACTTATAATAGCAAGAAAATTGGGAACAAAAAGATTTTAATCGGGCAACTATGAAAAATGATGTTTACCAAGCATTTACAACATCACAGAAAATGCCTATTCAGAAACTAAGAAAGGAGGACAGAAAAACCCTGTGTACATTATAATCACAATTCCACCACTCGGAGGATCTGCAGAAACAAAAAGATAAGAATCTGCATTAAAATGTTAACGGCTACTTTGGGTGGTAGGATTATGTGTAACTTTTCCTGTCTATGGTGCTTTTGCAAATTTTCCAAAATGAACCTTTATTACCTCCATGCTAAAAATACGTTTTATGCAAGCAGAAATTGAGTAATATTAAGCCTTAGGTAGTTCTGGGACTATCTCTGCAGAGATGCGTGCTGGAAATGATTTGGAAGGCCTCCCATCTCTAGGCCTTTCGGATGGATTTCCTTATGAACACTCCAAGAACAGCCGCGCGTAAGCGCTCATGACCCTAGGCTGCTTCCCTGGCAGGTGACAATAACAGTTGTGATCTGGAATGGCTCCCAAGCAGTCATTCAAGCCAGCAGTGGTATTTCACCAGGTAGAGCAGTCTTGTGGAAGGAAAACACTCCCTTGCTTCTTTGAAATTTCCCATATGTGATGACGCACGCCACCTGCCAGCCCTCTCATTTCCGCCTCCACTATCTCCTTTCCCGTCCGTCACCTCTCATCTCTTTGCTTTCAGCTCCCTTGCACGCTCTGCGTGCCTGCCTTCCTGCCCTTTTAGCCTCACCCCGCACTCCTGATGGAGACCCTGCACTGCTTTCATGCTTGTCAGTACCTCACCCTCCTCCAGAAACCAGATGTCAAAAAATCAAAGTTCACGCGGTCCTCTTTCATGGGCAAGTGAGGTTTTCTTACCTTTATTGGCACAAAAGTCACTTGGTTGTCTTTTAAAAAAATGTTTTTTATAATAGCAGTGGCGTTCTTTAATCTACTGTAAACAAATTTCCGTAGGAAAGTAACTCCTACTATGGATGCCTTAACACACATGCTATTTGATTACTGACACTGAATAGTCTGAATACAAGGAATATTTTTTCCAATAAAAAATAGCAATTAAGCAGGGAAGTGGGGAATTAGTTTTTTTTTTCCTCTCCAAGACAATTCCTGACCTATAGCCAGTTGTTATATTAATATTTGCAAGGCTAATTTCTGAATGTATGCAATTTGGAAAATAATGAAAGTTAGAAAAAATTTCAGGGTTAATGTTCTCAATCTTCTTCGGGAAATCCATTAATTGTCAAACTTTGGAAAGCAAAAATCTAAATTGTAAGCTTCAGTATTTCCAGTTGGTTATTTCCCAAGGCCTGGAGAATTTGAGAACCCAGCATGATATTATGGTTGAAACTCATGGCAATTCTATGTTCCTACCTTTAAGATGCATGTTCTAGAAAAAGCCATTGGATATCATGATATTCTGTTGAAAAATTCTGTTGGTTTTCCTATGATATTACTGATTTCAGTTGTTTCTTTTCTCATTTTAAGCTATTTAAAAATTTTGCTTTTTTTCTTTTACAAATTTTTCATTCTCTTCTGGGTGATATAAATAGTAACATGAGAAGCAAGCCTCCAATCTTTCTCAGTTGCTGTAGTTGTCCAATATTACGGAAATGTTCTGAAACAAATATCCTGTTACTCCACCATTAAAATCTGAGTATAACTGAGTATATTTCTACTGCTGTCCCCAGGTAGGGGACAAAAAGTAAATTCCTCCATGGACCTTTTTGCATTATCAGTTTCATGTTGTGTGTCTAGAAGAAAAGCCGCATCCAGTTTGACACTGGCTTCAAGTCTAGACTCTAGAAGAGACTCCACAATGCTGAGTTAAAAGCTTAAAAGATTAAAGTTAAAAGAAGTAAATGAAAACCATGACCCTTATAGCACCTTCAAACACTAAAACAACGGATTCTGGGCTTCCCTGGTGGCACAGTGGTTGAGAGTCCGCCTGCCGATGCGGGGGGCGCGGGTTCGTGCCCCGGTCCGGGAGGATCCCGCGTGCC
>NW_006789225.1:0-316 GCF_000442215.2 Lipotes vexillifer
TATCATATTAAAATTAATATCTAATACATATTAAACACTATTTGTCAGGAACATCCTAGGTGCATTCCATAAGAAACATAAATAATATTGACAGCTAACCGTTAAGGAAATAATTAACCATTAAGGAATAACCATTAAGGCTGTTTTAATTTTAGCACATCGGATATATAAGAGGTACAAGTTCTAGTAGCATTAAAAAAAAGAAAGAGTTACCAACTCTAAGAGTAGCTTTTCCTTTTCGACCACTTCCCATAATTAGAGTTCTCTTTTTCTGTCTAGCAGCTTTGCACGGTTCCTTCACGATGGAGAAGTTATC
>NW_006789226.1:0-813 GCF_000442215.2 Lipotes vexillifer
TGGCGCAGTGGTTGGGAGTCCGCCTGCCGATGTGGGGGACGCGGGTTCGTGCCCCGGTCTGGGAGGATCACGTGAGTCATGGCCGCTGGGCCTGCACGTCCGGAGCCTGTGCTCCGCAACGGGAGAGCCCACAGCAGTGAAAGACCCGTGTACCGCAAAAAAAAAAAAAAAGCCATGAAGTATTAGCACAATCAGAACATATTGTATTTTCCATTTAATTTACAAATACTATTTCTTGTTGAATAGCTCTTTTTATTGTTAGAATGAGTCCTTCTTTATCCAATTTGACGCTTTTTAAACAATAACACAAGAGCAAATACGCAAAGTAAAATCTTATGTATACAAAAAAAATTGTCAAATTTATGATTATTGCGGATTTTTAAAAAATACAATTTTATAAGAAACAGACCTTTCAGAACAAAGTAATGTTCAATGCTACAATAAAACTATCAAAATTTAAATGATAGTTATTACTGAGCCTAATGAATAGAGAATATACATTTAAAAAAATCAACTTATATTAATATACATTTTAATTTTGAATTAACATACCTTTACTAAATGGCAATATAAGCTCTCAGAAAGGTGTCAACAAATTTCAAAACATTACTGTGACACAGAACATTTCTTCTCATAACAATTTAATTTTGAAATAAATTTTTTTTAAAATCTTTAAAAATGTAAATGCTCTTCTAAAACTCTTGGGTGAAATAAAGTAATCACAATTTTTTAAACAAAAAGTTAGTAAGTACTAAATAACAAAAAATTGTGGAATGCAATTAAAATCTTATATTGAAGTATATACATTATATA
>NW_006789227.1:0-74134 GCF_000442215.2 Lipotes vexillifer
TATATTTCTGTTTTTGTGCCAGTACCATACTGTCTTGATTAGTGTAGCTTTGTAGTATAGTCTTAAGTCAGGGAGCCTGATTCTTCCAGCTCCATTTTTCATTCTCAAGATTGCTTTGGCTATTCGGGTCTTTTGTGTTTCCGTACAAATTGTGAAATTTTTTGTTCTAGTTCTGTGAAAAATGCCAGTCGTAGTTTGATAGGGATTGCATTGAATCTGTAGATTGCTTTGGGTAGTACAGTCATTTTCACAATGTTGATTTTTCCAATCCAAGAACATGGTATATCTCTCCATCTATTTGTATCATCTTTAATTTCTTTCATCAGTGTCTTATAATTTTCTGCATACAGGTCTTTTGTCTCCTTAGGTAGGTTTATTCCTAGATATTTTATTCTTTTTGTTGCAATGGTAAATGGGAGTGTTTTATTAATTTCTCCTTCAGATTTTTCATCATTAGTGTATAGGAATGCAAGATATTTCTGTGCATTTATTTTGTATCTTGCTACTTTACCAAATTCATTGATTAGCTCTAGTAGTTTTCTGGTTGCATCTTTAGGATTCTCTATGTATAGTATCATGTCATCTGCAAACAGTGACAGCTTTACTTCTTCTTTTCCAATTTGGGTTCCTTTTATTTCCTTTTCTTCTCTGATTGCTGTGGCCAAAACTTCCAAAACTATGTTGAATAAGAGTGGTGAGAGTGGGCTACCTTGTCTTTTTCCTGATCTTAGTGGAAATGCTTTCACTTTTTCACCATTGAGGACAATGTTGGCTATGGGTTTGTCATATATGGCCTTTATTATGTTGAGGAAAGTTCCCTCTATGCCTACTTTCTGCAGGGTTTTTATCATAAATGGGTGTTGAATTTTGTCAAAAGCTTTCTCTGCATCTATTGAGATGATCATATGGTTTTTCTCCTTCAGTTTGTTAATATGGTGTATCACGTTGATTGATTTGCGTATATTGAAGAATCCTTGCATTCCTGGAATAAACCCCACTTGATCATGGTTTATGATCCATTTAATGTGCTCTTGGATTCTGTTTGCTAGTATTTTGTTGAGGGTTTTTGCATCTATGTTCATCACTGATATTGGCCTGTAGTATTCTTTCTTTGTGACATCCTTGTCTGGTTTTGGAATCAGGGTGATGGTGGCCTCGTAGAATGAGTTTGGGAGTGTTCCTCCCTCTGCTATATTTTGGAAGAGTTTGAGAAGGATAGGTGTTAGCTCTTCTCTAAATGTTTGATAGAATTCGCCTGTGAAGCCATCTGGTCCTGGGCTTTTGTTTGTTGGAAGATTTTTAATCACAGTTTCAATTTCAGTGTTTGTGATTGGTCTGTTCATATTTTCTATTTCTTCCTGATTCAGTCTTGGCAGTTTGTGCATTTCTAAGAATTTGTCCATTTCTTCCAGATTGTCCATTTTATTGGCATAGAGTTGCTTGTAGTAATCCCTCATGATTTTTTTTATTTCTGCAGTGTCAGTTGTTACTTCTCCTTTTTCATTTCTGATTCTATTGATTTGAGTCTTCTCCCTTTTTTTCTTGATGAGTCTGGCTAATGGTTTATCAATTTTGTTTATCTTCTCAAAGAACCAGCTTTTAGTTTTATTGATCTTTGCTATTGTTTCCTTCATTTCTTTTTCATTTATTTCTGATCTGATTTTTATGATTTCTTTCCTTCTGCTAACTCTGGGGTTTTTTTGTTCTTCTTTCTCTAATTGCTTGAGGTGCAAGGTTAGGTTGTTTATTCGAGATGTTTCCTGCTTCTTAAGGTGGGCTTGTATTGCTATAAACTTCCCTCTTAGAACTGCTTTTGCTGCATTCCATAGATTTTGGGTCGTTGTGTCTCCATGGTCATTTGTTTCTAGGTATTTTTTGATTTCCTCTTTTATTTTTTCAGTGATCACTTCGTTATTAAGTAGTGTATTGTTTAGCCTCCATGTGTTTGTGTATTTTACAGATCTTTTCCTATAATTGATATCTAGTCTCATAGCGTTGTTGTTGGAAAAGATACTTGATACAATTTCAATTTTCTTAAATTTACCAAGGCTTGATTTGTGACCCAAGATATGATCTATCCTAGAGAATGTTCCATGAGCACTTGAGAAATATGTGTATTCTGTTGTTTTTGGATGGAATGTCCTATAAATATCAATTAAGTCCATCTTGTTTAATGTATCATTTAAAGCTTGTGTTTCCTTGTTTATTTTCATTTTGGATGATCTGTCCATTGGTGAAAGTTGGGTGTTAAAGTCCCCTACTATGAATGTGTTACTGTTGATTTCCCCTTTTATGGCTGTTAGTATTTGCCTTATGTATTGAGGTGCTCCTATGTTGGGTGCATAAATATTTACAATTGTTATATCTTCTTCTTGTATCGATCCCTTGATCATTATGTAGTGTCCTTCTTTGTCTCTTCTAATAAGTTTTTATTTTCAAGTCTATTTTGTTGGATATGAGAATTGCTACTCCAGCTTTCTTTTGGTTTCCATTTGCATGAAATACCTTTTTCCATCCCCTTACTTTCAGTCTGTATGTGTCTCTAAGTCTGACGTGGGTATCTTGTAGACAGCAAATATATGCGTCTTGTTTTTGTATCCATTCAGCCAATCTGTGTCTTTTGGTGGGAGCATTTAGTCCATTTACATTTAAGGTAATTATCGATATGTATGTTCCTATTACCATTTTCTTAATTGTTTTCGGTTTGTTATTGTAGGTCTTTTCCTTCTCTTGTGTTTCTTGCCTAGAGAAGTTCCTTTAGCAGTTGTTGTAGAGCTGGTTTGGTGGTGCTGAACTCTCAGCTTTTGCTTGTCAGTAAAGATTTTAATTTCTCCATCAAATCTGAATGAGATCTTTGCTGGGTAGAGTAATCTTGGTTGCAGGTTTTTCTCCTTCATCACTTTCAATATGTCCTGCCACTCCCTTCTGGCTTGCAGAGTTTCTGCTGAAAGATCAGCTGTTAACCTTATGGGGATTCCCTTGTGTGTTATTTGTTGTTTTTCCCTTGCTGCTTTTAATATGCTTTCTTTGTATTTAATTTTTGACAGTTTGATTAATATGTGTCTTGGCATATTTCTCCTTGGATTTATCCTGTTTGGGACTCTCTGTGCTTCCTGGACTTGATTAACTATTTCCTTTCCTATATGAGGGAAGTTTTCAACTATAATCTCTTCAAATATTTTCTCAGTCCCTTTCTTTTTCTTTTCTTCTTCTGGAACCCCTATAATTCGAATGTTGGTGCGTTTAATGTTGTCCCAGAGGTCTCTGAGACTGTTCAGTTCTTTTCATTCTTTTTTCTTTATTCTGCTCTGCAGTAGTTATTTCCACTATTTTATATTCCAGGTCACTTATCCGTTCTTCTGTCTCAGTTATTCTGCTATTGTTCCCATCTAGAGTATTTTTAATTTCATTTATTGTGATGTTCATCATTGTTTGTTTCATCTTTAGTTCTTCTAGGTCCTTGTTAAATGTTTCTTGCATTTTGTCCATTCTATTTCCAAGATTTTGGATCATCTTTACTATCATTCTGAATTCTTTTTCAGGTAGACTGCCTATTTCCTCTTCATTTGTTAGGTCTGGTGGGTTTTTGTCTTGCTCCTTCATCTGCTGTGTGTTTTTCTGTCTTTTCCTTTTGCTTATCTTACTGTGTTTGGGGTCTCCTTTTTGCAGGCTGCAGGTTCTTAGTTCCCGTTGTTTTTGGTGTCTGTCCCCAGTGGCTAAGGTTGGTTCAGTGGGTTGTGTAGGCTTCCTGGTGGAGGGGACTAGTGCCTGTGTTCTGGTGGATGAGGCTGGATCTTGTCTTTCTGGTGGGCAGGTCCACGTCTGGTGGTGTGTTTTGGGGTGTCTGTCGACTTATTATGTTTTGGGGCAGCCTCTCTGCTAATAGGTGCGGTTGTGTTCCTGTCTTGCTAGTTGTTTGGCATAGGATGTCCAACACTGCAGCTTGCTGGTCGTTGAGTGAAGCTGGGTGCTGGTGTTGAGATGGAGATCTCTGGGGGATTTTCGCCATTTGATATTATGTGCAGGTGGGAGGTCTCTTGTGGACCAGTGTCCTGAAGTTGGTTCTCCCACCTCAGAGTCATAGCACTGACTCCTGGCTGCAGCACCAAGAGCCTTTCATCCACACAGCTCAGAAGAAAAGGGAGAAAAGTAGAAAGAAAGAATTAGTAGAAGTAGAAAGAAAGAAAGAAAGGAGGGAGGGAGCAAGGAAGGAAGGAGGGAAGAAAAAAAAAGAAAGAAGGAAGATAAAGTAAAATAAAATAAAGATAAAATATAATAAAGTTGTTAAAATAAAAAAAAAATAATTATTAAGAGGAAAAAAAAACCCAAAAAACAAAAAAACAGATGGATAGAACACTGGAACAAATGGTGGAAGCAAAGCTATACAGACAAAATCTCACACAGAAGCATACACATACACACTCACAAAAAGAGGAAAAGAGGAAAAAATCATAAATCTTGTTCTTAAAGTCCACCACCTCAATTTGGGATGATTCACTGTCTAAAGGAGGGAAGGAAGGAAAGAAAGAACGAAGATAAAGTAAAATAAAATAAGGTTATTAAAATAAAGAGTA
The DNA here is from genome assembly GCF_000442215.2 of Lipotes vexillifer. NCBI lineage: Eukaryota > Metazoa > Chordata > Mammalia > Artiodactyla > Lipotidae > Lipotes > Lipotes vexillifer. Next base: position 4,575 of record NW_006789227.1, read on the forward strand.
ATTATTAAGAAAAAAAAAAGACGGACAGATAGAACCCTTGGACAAATGGTGGAAGCAAAGCTATACAGACAAAATCTCACACAGAAACATACACACAAAAAAAGGAAAAGGGGAAAGAATAATAAATCTTGCTCTCAAAGTCCACCTCCTTAATTTGGGATGATTCGTTGTCTATTCATGTATTCCACAGATGCAGGGTACATCAAGTTGATTGTGGAGCTTTAATCTGCTGCTTCTGAGGCTGCTGGGAGAGATTCCCCTTTCTCTTTGTTCTCACAGCTCCCAGGGACTCAGCTTTGGATTTGGCCCCGCCTGTGCGTGTATGTCGCCGGAGGGCATCTGTTCTTTGCTCAGACAGGACAGGGTTAAAGGAGCCACTGATTCGGAGGCTCTGGCTCACTCAGGCCGGGGGTGGGGGTAGGGAGGGTCACGGAGTGCAGGGCGAGCCTGCGGCGGCAGAGGCCGGCGTGACGTTGCACCAGCCTGAGGCGCGCCGTGCGCGTTCTCCCGGGGTAGTTTTCCCTGGATCCTGGGAACCTGGCAGTGGCGGGCTGCACAAGGCTCCCCGGAAGGGGGCTGTGGATAGTGACCTGTGTTCGCACTCAGGCTTCTTGGTGGCAGCAGCAGCAGCCTTAGCGTCTCATGTCTGTCTCTGGGGTCTGCGCTTTTAGCCACGGCTTGCGCCCGTCTCTGGAGCTCCGTTAAGCAGCATTCTTAATCCCCTCTCCTCGCGCCCCAGGAAAAAATGAGGGAGGAAATAGTCTCTTGCCTCTTCGGCAGGTCCAGACTTTTCCCCTGACTCCCTCCCGGCCAGCCGTGGCGCACTAACCCCCTGCAGGCTGTGTTCACGCCGCCAACCCCAGTCCTATCCCTGCGCTCTGACCGAAGCCCCGCCCACTCCGGCTGGGGAGCAGACAAGCCTCTCCGGCTGGTGAGTGCCGGTCGGCCCTGATCCTCTGTGCTGGAATCTCTCTGCTTTGCCCTCCACACCCCTGTTGCTGTGCCCTCCTCTGCGGCTCTGAAGCTCCCTCCTTTCGCCACCCGCAGTCTCCGCCTGCGAAGGGGCTTCCTGGTGTGTGGACACTTTTCCTCCTTCACACCTCCCTCCCACTGGTGCAGGACCCGTCCCTAACCTTTTGTCTCTGTTTATTCTTTTTTCTTTTGCCCTACACAGGTACGTGGGGGGTTTCTTGCCTTTTGGGAGGTCTGAGGTCTTCTGCCAGCATTCAGTAGGTGCTCTGTAGGAGTTGTTCCACATGTAGATGTATTTCTGGGGTATCTGTGGAGAGGAAGGTGATCTCCGTATCTTACTCTTCCGCCATCTTCCCGGAAGTCAAACTAAACATATTTTCTTAGAGAGCATCTCTACTGCTCTTTGGAAATTTGTGGTCTTCAAGGAGTCATAAATCTAGGAATCATACTTCTTATTTACTTTAACCCTCAGTAAAAGTCAGGCACCCACATGAGGATTTGAAGGGGGGGGGGGATCCCAGAACTGTATTTGATAACAAATATTATCTTTAGTGCAAAATAAATATCTGTCCTCTTCCCAGGAGGCTGGAAATATCCAAAACAGCATCATAATTGATCGGGGGAAATGTAAGCTCTTAATTATTTTCAGGTTTGTGGTTATATTGAGAGAAATTAATAATTTATGGCTCACCTGCTCTATTTCAAAACAAGCAACACATTTCATATTGTAGTAACTGTGGATTTTAGAAAAATACACTGTAGTATGATATACTACCCTAAAACGTTACATAAATGTGTTGGGTTTCATTTTATAACATCTGGTAGGGTTTGGGCAGCCACTTTTTATGCATGTGGTAAAACCCAGCATCACTTCATTTTCCAACGTATAGAAGAGGAGTGATGAGGAAGGCATCCGTGGTCAGTACTGGTCAATGAGGCCAAAGCATTAATGGGAGACTCCAGTGCTCAGCCCAGGAATAGAGGGCAGGCACCAAGCATAGAAACAGAAGAAGGAAAAACAGGTCCCTCCCTTCTTCTATACCCTTGTGGTCTCCAAACTTAACAGGGGCAGCCTTGAGTCAGACAAGAACTTGGCAGGAAGAAAAGCTAAGCACACATCTGCATATGCAGGTGATGATGCCACCCAGACAAGCTGGACCTAAACCTGGCTTCTCCACTGACTGTGCTGGTCAAGGCCAAGTGGCTTGACTTCCCAGGTCTTAGTTTCTGCATCTGTGAAACTAGTGGTTAAGTCAGATGATGGTTAAGGAGGCTTCCAGTGCTCAAACCCTACTTTTCTGCCTAAAGAGCCAGATGCACAGAGAGTGTGGTAAATTGCTTTCAAAGTCCCATCCTCGTGCTCCTATGCCATTCCTCACATCAAGAGGTGGCGATCTGCCATCCCTGGAGCTGGCCCTGTAGCTTGCTTTGGGCCACAGCACAATGCAGAAGTAATGCTGTGACTTCTATAACTAGGCCTTAAGAGACATGTAGCTTCCATTTTTTACTCTCTTGGAAGCCAACAACCACATAAAGAAGTCCAGGCTGTCCTCCTAGAGAGATCATGTGGGGAGAGTCCCTGGAGCATGAGAGGCCATGGGAGGAAAAGAGAGGCCCCCAGCCAACAACGAGCACTACCGTCAGACACACGAGTGAGGCCACTGTGGACACCCAAGCCAACCTCTCAGCCAAATGCAGCCTCATGAGAGACTCTACACAGTATCACATGAAGCAGAACAGCTGTCTTGTGAGCCCTGGCAATGCACAGAGTCATGAAAAACAAGAAATCATCATTTTAAGCCACTAAGTTTTGGGATGTTTTGTTGTACAGTAAAAGATAACTGAGGCATGATTTTGAGTTCACTCAAATCAAATACTCAAGTATTTTCTGCTTTTATGTCCCAGCACCAGCACAGACGCTGCCATGCAACAAACGCTAAGTCTCATCTGTTCGGGTCTCCTCCAGCTTCTGTGATCGGTAAGGAAGGAAAACAGAAAAATGGCAGGAACTCTGGGTTCTCCCCTACTCAAAATATTGTACTTCATTCCTGGGAAAGTGGAGGAAAAAGCACACTGCTTCTTAATTCTGCGTCCTGGTCAAGTCAGTTAACCTCTCTAAGCCTCAGTTTCTTTAATTATAAAGTGATGAGAATAACAGTCTCCATCTCACACAGGGCTCTTATGAGATGCAAATGAAATAATACAAAGGCTTTACTAGAGTGTGTGGCTCACTGGAAATATCCAGTCAATGGAAAAAGAGTTCAATAGAAGAGGATGGGATGGGCAAGGGAGAGAGACATGAAAGATAAAGAGGTTCCACTCACTGTGCTGGCCACACAGCATGAAAAGTCTCAGGAAGCAACTGAGTTGAACCAGTGCAACAGAAACAAAAGAACCAGAGACAGGGATGCAGGAAGCACCCAGATGGCTGTGATACACCAATCACATCTTCCCAACACAGAGGTTAGGAGCACTATCCATGAGTGTGGGTAGGGCAGAAATAATTCTAATACTATAGAATGAATGAATGAATACTAACTTTTATTAAGGTTTTAATATGGGCTATTGTTGTACCAGCTTACACCTATTAATTCATTTAAACTCTACCAGCTTTGCTATTTTTCTTCCCATTTAACAGTTGAGAAAACTGAGGCACAAACAGTTTCCATAATAGACTAAGTTCACGCAACTAGTTAGAGGTGCAACAGGCAATGTCTCCAGGGCCTGACCTCTTAGCTACTCCACTACATGTACACAGAGCAGAAATCAGGGCTCCAAACCCAGAGCAGCCCACGATATTGTTGGAGGAACTAGGGTATAGACTCAAGAGAAGACCTAAGAACAATTCCTTGGGAGATATATATAAAATAGAGTGCAGCCTGGAAACAAGATGCAGCTAAAGAAGGGGAGGTGGGAGGGGTGGGTTCTTCATCAACAGATTCTGACTTCATGTTAAAAGAGCAGTTTAAGCAGAACAGTGATTCTCTAAATAGGGCCTCGGCCCAAGGGGTGTGCCTTCTCACGGTGGAGCAAGCAAATCCAGCCGTGATCCATGTGGGCATTTGGGACCTTTGCTGACTTCCCTTCCTGCCCCTGAAGACTGTAACCCCAGAGGTCATGGGCAATGACTGAGCTGAACCTTCATTCCCAACAAGGGACAAGTCATTTTCTATCTCTAGGCTGCAGAACAGGGTATTACAATTTAAACTGCCAACTACACCCATTGAAGACTTTGTAAAATTTTGAAATAATTTCAGGCTTACAGAAAACTTGCAAAAATAATGTGAAAACTCCCACTTACCTTCCTCCCTGATGTTATTGCTATACCATATTTATGTTATCATCCTCCATCTATGCAAACACACCAAAGTTTCTCAACCTGGCACTACTGACGTTTGGGCCGGATAATTCTGGCTAGTGTGCTGGAAGATGTTTAGCAGCATCCCTCCCCTCAACCACCAGATGCCAGACACTCCCATCAGCCCTTTCTTTGACCCTGAAACTGGAAAACCAAAAATGTCCCCAGACACTGCCAAATGTCCCACCAGGAAAAAAAACTCCCCTTGTTGAGACCCACTGATCTACATACATCTCTATCTCCACATACATATTTTCTCTACTGGTTAAATCTGTAACAGCTTGAGGATCAAAATATATGATTTTAATGGGTTATAAGTCATAGGATTAAAATAAGATGCCAATTGTACTTTTTAACATTTGAATGAAATTTTGTCTATTTTGACAAAGAGACAATTTATAACAAAGATCAGGTTCTACACTTTTCACATTAAATAACAATTTAGGAAAGGAGTTAAGGAGCTTGTTTTACTGTGTTACGACTGAATGTGGCAACCAGCTCATTCCTAGTGTCCCAGAAATTATCATTTAATGAATACAAATGACCTCAGTAGAAATACACTCACCCCCATGAGTAAAGGGGGAAAATGGAAATGAACTGCATGCCTTTCTAAAGATGTTTCCTGGGTCTGCACCATGTTTGCGCTTAGCAAGAAGTTCAGTCATGGAAAAGACCTTTTGGGAGTGTATCATGGCAGGTGCAATGTGGGGATTATGCTGCTGATTGGAATTTTTGCATTTTCTCCTTGCTTCACAGTTTAAATTGACCTCTGCCCGAGCTCAGTGGCCTGTGGAACACCCGTGTCTCCCTAGGAGCCACATTACAGTGTCGCCAGCCTTCAGTCATTCCAGCCAAATGCCAGGAAGCTCATTTTCAAATGTTGTGAAAATAACCTAATGGTTCCTTGGCTGATGAACTTAGATGTTCTTCAATTTTCCTTCCCTCCTAACCATCAACCTCTCTAACAGGAATGTGCCTTAAAGGCTCGAGGAATATCTTTTTAAGATTCAGCTCTGAAAAACTGTCCCACAGATTCAAGTTCAGTCAAACACCCAGATTTGTTTCAGAAACAGATGCAGTAATTTGGCTAATTAATTAGTAATTTGGCTAATTAATTCTCTAATAACATATTTATTTTTAAATCTGGAAAATATAGAAAATTATCAAAAGAAAATAAATATTACCCCAAATTCCATTACTATTAACATATACACCCACAAAAATACATACACAGTCTTTTCTCGGAGATCTATCTTTTATATATTTGAGATTATACTATATATGTATGGTATACATAGAATACACAGACATATACACTTTTGTTTGGATTTCCATCCTATGCTATTAAAAGTTCTTTAGAACATAATTTTAATAGTTACACATCATACTGTAAAACTATATGAATTTATTTATCTATGTCCCTGTCATTGGACATCTAGATTGCTTCAGTTTTTTTGTAAACAACATTGCAATGACTACCTTTGCACCTAAATCTTTGCCCCATGTTTACAGTTATTTCTTTAGGTTAGCCATTCAGAAATGAAATTACTGAGTCAAAGAGTGTGAACGTTTAGAAACCACCCTCTTTCTCTGCTCTGGCCCTTTTCTTCACATTTCCACCCATCCCAAGTGCTTATGTTCTCCACAATGAGCTTCGATGCCTTTATACTTTTTTCAACATTTATAAAATGTGCTTTCCTTCAAGAAAATATATGATAGATTCATTATCGCAAAGATGATTGATAAGATGATTGATGTTATCTCGGGATACTTGTGTTTCAGTAAGGAATATAGCCTCACATCAGAGGAATTAATTTCTAATAGCAGGAGTGTAGGCAGAAGCCAGCAGGCACGTCAGAGGAGGAAGTCCGGTGGTGTGTTCACAGAGCTGGAAAAATCACATTTTTCCATTTATTTATCAGCCAGTTCTGGCTGACTAAATAATCCAGATTATCTCCTCACTTTAGAGCTTTCACCCTAGTCGTGGTGAAAGATTTAGTTTATACACATGTGCGTACCATGCACACACACACAAAGCCACTTCATTACTCAGTTTTATTCAATTCAGGTAAAGTGTATTAAATACCAATTGTGTTCCAAATGTATACAAAGTTGAGGGAGACAATATGGCCGCAGCCCACCATTTCAGGACAGATAATCCATTCCATATCCTTGGGGTATTCCTGCCAGTACCCTAGTGACTCACTGCTCTTTCGGCTGTAAATTCCCCCATCAAATCCTCCTTTGATGCATGTCCTCCATGCTGGTAGGATTACACAAGCCAGGTTGAGAAACCCATTAAAATCAAACAAATATAAACCCAACAGCTACCCTAACCCAAGGCCATTTCTTGCCTGGACCACACATCAGCCTCCTTACTTCTCTTTCTGCCTCCTCTGTGGCCTCGCTTTAGTCCATTTCCTTCACAATAGCCACGACTTTGTCACTATGTACAGAATAAAATCCAGACCCCGTCTCCCTTACAGATTAAAGTACTATCACAGCTGGCCACACCTTGCATGACCTACCTCCTGATGATCTTTCCAACATCATCTATTTCCACTTCTATGACCAACTGTGCTCCAGCCATGTTGGTCTCTTTCCTTCAAACATAGTAAGATCTTTCCCATCTTGGGGCCTTCTCACTGGTTGACAGTGCTCTTGCCTCACATGTTACATGACTGTCTTTCTCATCCTTCAGATCTCAACTGTAGGTCACCTGCTCAGAGAGTTCCCCTATTTGAATTAGGTTTGTTTCTACCACCACTCTGGCCGACATATCATAGTGGTTATTTCTTTTTTTGAGGGACTTAGCCAAAAATATACTTAAAAGTTTTGTTTGTTAGTATTTGCTCCATGAGGGCAGGGACCATGCCTGTTGAGTCATTATTAACTCAGAGCTGGCAACCAATAAACCGTTTCTGAATATGTTGATGAAAGAAAAGCAAACATCAGGGCAACAAAGTCAAATAAAATATTCCTCTGTTTCTACCTCACCAGCATATTTTACCTAAATTTATAGCTGCTCAACCCTGCGAAAACTTCTTTTTTAATATCTTTATTGGAGTATAATTGCTTTACAATATTGTGTTAGTGTCTGCTATACAACAAAGTGAATCAACTATATGTATACATATATCCCCATAGGCCCTCCCTCTTGAGGCTCCCTCCCACCCTCCCTATCCCACCCCTCTTGGTGTCACAAAGCATCGAGCTGATCTCCCTGTGCTATGCAGCAGCTTCCCACTAGCCGTCCATTTTATATTTGGTAGTGTATATATGTCAGTGCTACTCTCTCACTTCGTCCCAGCTTCCCCTTCCCCACCATGTCCTCAAGTCCATTCTCTATGTCTGCATCTTTATTCCTACCCTGCCCCTAGGTTCATCAGTACCATTTTCTTAGACTCCATATATGTGAGTTAGGAATATATATGTATTTGTTTATATGTATTTGTTTATATATATATACATATATATCTATTTGTTTTTCTCTTTCTGACTTACATCACTCTGTATGACAGACTCTAGGTCCATCCACCTCATTACAAATAACTCAATTTCATTCCTTTTTATGACTGAGTAATATTCCATTGTGTATACATGCCACATCTTCTTTATCCACTCATCTGCCAATGGACATTTAGGTTGCTTCCATGTCCTGGCTATTGTAAACAGTGCTGCAGTGAACACTGGGGTACATGTCTCTTTTTGAATTATGGTTTTCTCAGGGTATATGCCCAGTAGTGGGATTGCTGGGTCATATGGTATTTCTATTTTTAGTTTTTTAAGGAACCTCCATAATGTTCTCCATAGTGGCTGTATCATTTACATTCCCACCAACAGTGCAAGAGGGTTCCTTTTTCTCCACACACTCTCCAGCATTTATTGTTTGTAGATTTTTTTGATGATGGCCATTCTAACTGGTATGAGGTGATACCTCATTGTAGTTTTGATTTGAATTTCTCTAATGATTTGTGATGTTGAGCATCTTTTCATGTGTTTGTTGGCAACCTGTATGTCTTCTTTGGAGACATGTCTATTTAGGTCTTTTGCCCGTTTCTGGATTGGGTTCCTTGTTTTTTAAAATTGAGCTGCATGTCCTGCTTTTATATTTTGGAGATTAATCCTTTATCAGGTGCTTCATTTGCAAATATTTTCCCCATTCTGAGGGTTGTCTTTTTGTCTTGTTTATGGTTTCCTTTGCTGTGCAAAAGCTTTTAAGTTTCATTAGGTCCCACTTGTTTATTTTTTATTTTATTTCCATTACTCTAGGAGGTGGGTCAAAAAATATCTTGCTGTGATTTATGTCATAGAGTGTTATGCCTATGTTTTCCTCTAAGAGTTTTATAGTGTCTGGCATTACATTTAGGTCTGCAAACCATTTTGAGTTTATTTCTGTGTATGGTGTTAGGAAGTGTTCTTTTTTTTAATTTTTAAATTTTATTTAATTTATTTTTTTATACAGCAGGCTCTTATCAGTCATCAATTTTATACACATCAGTGTATACATGTCAATCCCAATCACCCAATTCATCACACCCCCACCCCAACCCTGCCGTGGCTTTCCTACCTTGGTGTCCATATATTTGTTCTCTACATCTCTGTCTCAATTTCTGCCCTGCAAACCAGTTCATCTGTACTATTTTTCTAGGTTCCACATATATGCATTAATATAGGATATTTGTTTATCTCTTTCTGACTTAGTTCTTCACTCTGTATGACAGACTCTAGGTCCATCCACCTCACCACAAATAACTCAATTTCGTTTCTTTTTATGGCTGAGTAATATTCCATTGTATATATGTGCCATATCTTCTTTATCCATTCATCTGTTGGTGGACACTTAGGTTGCTTCCATGTCCTAGCTATTGTAAATAGAACTGCAATTAACATTTTGGTACATGACTCTTTTTGAATTATGGTTTTCTCTGGGTATATGCCCAGTGGTGGGATTGCTGGCTTGTATGGTAGTTCTATTTTTAGTTTTTTAAGGAACCTCCATACAGTTCTCCATAGTGGCTGTATGAATTTACATTCCCACCAACAGTGCAAGAGGGTTCCCTTTCTTCCACACCCTCTCTAGCATTTATTGTTTTTAGATTTTTTAATAATGGTCATTCTAAATGGTGTGAGATGATATCTCATTGTAGTTTTGATTTACATTTCTCTAATGATTAGTGATTTTGAGCATCCTTTCAAGTGTTTGTTGGCAATCTGTATATCTTCTTTGGAGAAATGTCTATTTAGGTCTTCTGCCCATTTTTGGATTGGGTTGTTTTATTTTCGATATTGAGCGCATGAGCTGCTTGTAAATTTTGGAGATTAATATTTTGTCAGTTGCTTCATTTGCAAATATTTTCTCCCATTTTGAGGGTTGTCTTTTCATATTGTTTATGGTTTCCTTTGCTGTGCAAAAGCTGTTAAGTTTCATTAGGTCCCATTTGTTTATTTTTGTTTTGATTTCCATTACTCTAGGAGGTGGGTCAAAAAGGATCTTGCTGTGATTTATGTCATAGAGTGTTCTTCCTATGTTTTCCTCTAAGAGTTTTATAGTGTCTGGTCTAACATTTAGGTCTCTAATATATTTTGAGTTTATTTTTGTGTATGGTGTTAGGGAATTTTCTAATTTCATTCTTTTACATGTAGCTGTCCAGTTTTCCCAACACCACTTATTGAAGAGACTGTCTTTTCTCCATTGTATATCCTTGCCTCTGTTGTCATATATTAGTTGACCATAGGTGCGTGGGTTTATCTCTGGGCTTTCTATCTTGTTCCATTGATCTGTTTCTGTTTTTGTGCCAGTACCATATTGCCTTGATTACTGTAGCTTTGTAGTATAGTCTGAAGTCAGTAAGCCTGATTCCTCCAGCTCCACATTTTTCCCTCAAGACTGCTTTGGCTATTCAGGGTCTTTTGTGTCTCCAAACAAAATTTAAGATTTTTTTGTTCTAGTTCTGTAAAAAATGCCATTGGTAATTTGATAGGGATTGCATTGAATCTGTAGATTGCTTTGGGTAGTGTAGTCATTTTCACAATATTGATTCTTCCATTCCAAGAACATGCTATATCTCTCCATCTGTTGGTATCATCTTTAATTTCTTTCATCAGTGTTTTATAGTTTTCTGCATACAGGTCTTTTGTCTCCTTAGGTAGGTTTTTTCCTAGGTATTTTATTCATTTTGTTGCAATGGTAAATGGGAGTGTTTCCTTAATTTCTCTTTCAGATTTTTCATCATTAGTGTATAGAAATGCAAGATATTTCTGTGCATTTATTTTGTATCTTGCTACTTTACCAAATTCATTGATTAGCTCTAGTAGTTTTCTGGTGGCATCTTTAGGATTCTCTATGTATAGTATCATGTCATCTGCAAACAGTGACAGTTTTACTTCTTCTTTTCCAATTTGCAGTCCTTTTATTTCTTTTTCTTCTCTGATTGCCGTGGCTAGGACTTCCAAAATTATGTTGAATAATAGTGGTGAGAGTGGACACTCTTGTCTTGTTCCTGATCTTAGAGGAAATGCTTTCAGGTTTTTTTTGTTTTGTTTTGTTTTGTTTTTTTGTGGTACGCAGACCTCTCACTGTTGTGGCCTCTCCCATTGCGGAGCACAGGCTCCGGATGTGCAGGCTCAGTGGCCATGGCTCATGGGCCTAGCCACTCCGTGGCATGTGGGATCCTCCCGGACCAGGGCACGAACCCGTGTCCCCTGCATCGGCAGGCAGACTCTCAACCACTGTGCCACCAGGGAAGCACATGCTTTCAGTTTTTCACCAATGAGAATGATGTTTGCTGTGGATTTGTCATATATGGCCTTTATTATGTTGAGGTAGGTTCCCTCTATGCCCACTTTCTGGAGAGTTTTTATCATAAATCGGTGTTGAATTTTGTCAAAATCTTTTTCTGCATCTATTGCGATGATCATATGGTTTTTATTCTTCAATTTGTTAATATGGTGTATCACATTGATTGATTTGCATATATTGAAGAATCCTTGCATCCCTGGGTTAAATCCCACTTGATCATGGTGTATGATCCTTTTAGTGTGTTGTTGGATTCTGTTTGCTAGTATTTTGTTGAGGATTTTTGCATCTATATTCATCAGTGATATTCGTCTGTAATTTTCTTTTTTTGTAGTATCTTTGTCTGGTTTTGGTATCAGGGTGATGGTGGCCTCATAGAATGAGTTTGGGAGTGTTCCTTGCTCTGCAATATTTTGGAAGAGCTGTAGAAGGATGGGTGTTAGCTCTTCTCTAAATGTTTTGTAGAGTTCACCTATGAAGCCATCTGGTCCTGGACTTTTGTTTGTTGGAAGATTTTTAATCACAGTTTCAATTTCATTACTTGTTATTTGTCTCTTCATATTTTCTATTTCTTCCTGGTTCATTATTGGAAGGTTATACCTTTCTAAGAATTTGTCCATTTCTTCCAGGTTGTCCATTTTATTGACATAGAGTTGCTTGTAGTAGTCTCTTAGCATGCTTTTTATTTCTGTGGTGTCTGTTGTAACTTCTCCTTTTTCATTTCTAATTTTATTGATTTGAGTCCTCTCCCTGTTTTCCTTGATAAATCTGGTTAAAAGTTTATCAATTTTGTTTATCTTCTCAAAAACCAGCTTTTAGTTTTATTGATCTTTGCTATCGCTTTCTTTGTTTCTGTTTCATTTATTTCTGCTCTGATCTTTATGATTTATTTCCTTCTGCTAACTTTGTGGGGATTTTTGTTGTTCTTCCTTCTCTAATTGATTTAAGTGTAAGCTTAGGTTGTTTGAGATTTTTCTTGTTTCTTGAGGTAGGTTTATAATGCTGTAAACTTCCCTCTTAGAACTGCTTTTGCTACATCTCATAAGTTTTGGGTCATCATGTTTTCATTGTCATGTGTTTCTAGGTATTTTTTCATTTCCTCTTTGATTTCTTCAGTAATCTCTTGGTTGTTTCATAGCATATTATTTAGCCTCCATGTGTTTGTATTTTTTCCTGAAATTGATATCTAGTGTCATAGGATTGTGGTTGGAAAAGATGTTTGATATGATTTCAACTTCCTTAAATTTACTGAGGCTTGGTTTGTGACTCAGGATGTGATCTATCCTGCAGAATGTTCCATGTGTACTTGAGAATAAAGTGTATTCTGTTGTTTTGGGATGGAATGTCCTATAAATATCTATTAAGTCCATCTGGTCTAATATGTCATTTAAAGCTTGTGTTTCCTTATTTATTTTCTGTTTGGTGATCTGTCCATTGGTGTAAGTGAGGTGTTAAAATCACCTACTATTATTATGTTACTGTTGATTTCTCCTTTTATGGCTATTAGCACTTGCCTTATGTATTGAGGTGCTCCTATGTTGGATGCATAGATATTTACAATTGTTATGTCTTCTTGGATTGATCCCTTGATCATAATATAGTGTCCTTCCTTGTCTCTTGTAATAGTATTTAATTAGGGAAAATAACACAGAACAACAGGAAAGCAAAGTTAAAGTAGAACTGCATAAAAAATTAAAAGTAAAAAACAAAACTTATGTTATAAAACATGGAGATTCCAAAAGACTAAAAAAAATAAAAGAACTAAAACAACAACAAGCAAAAAAAGATAGAAAAAGCAACCAAAAAAAAAAAAAAAAAAACAAAAACAACAACAAGCAAAAAAAGATAGAAAAAGCAACCAAAAAAAAAAAAAAAAAAACTAAAACAACAACAAGCAAAAAAAGATAGAAAAAGCAACCAAAAAAAAAAAAAAAAAAGCCAGAGCCAACAACAGAATGAATCAAAACATAATAAAATTTATAATAATAATTATGTTTCCCTGGGATCTCCGCTGTAAGTGTCCTTGCACACACCGTGAGTCACAGCCCACCTCTGTCTCCCCAAGAGGCTGTCTTGCCTCTGGGCTGGTCTCTGGACCTGCTGTGGTACTTCTGGGGACCCCTCAGACTCTGATCTGGCCCAGTTCCTGCATGTGCTGCCCCTGAAGTCCACAACTGTCAGAGCTAGATCATTTTCTTTCATGGGAACACTCATTGTCTACTCAGATATTCCATAGACACAGGGTCTACCTAGCTGATTGCAGGGATTTAACCTGCAGGTTGTACAGCTGATGAAAAGATTTTCAATCCTCTTCTTCAGTCACCCCATCCCTGGGGTTCAGCTTTGGTTTATCCCCACCTCTGCATGTGGTCCACCCACAGGAGTCTGGTCCAGGGGCTGCCTTGGAGCTCTTGGGCCTGCCCCAGTGTGGACAGGGCACAGAGGTGGTATGAGTGCTTGGATCGTGGGAGCCTGGGCAGTGCCAAATGCGCAGGGAAGCCTGTGGCCATGGGCACAAGAGATGTGGCCCAAGTGAGGTCTTTTCTGGTGCCCGGCATAAGGTCCATGAGGGCCAGTCCTGGCTGGGGTTTTTCTGGCACCCAGCAGCAGGTGTGCAAGGGCCAGCCCTGAGAGGGCTTATTCTTTTCATTGCCCTGCAGCTGGCACTTGAGGGACAGCTCTGAGGGAGATTTTTTTTATTGTCCAGCAGCCAGCATGCAAGAGCTAGCCCTGAGCAGGCTTTTTTTATTGTCATTGGCAGGTGACTGCGTGTGGGGAGAGAGAGGCTACAATAGTGGCTCCTCCCCCTGCGTGTGACTCAGCAGTAGCACCCTGCTTCCATGGCAGTCCTGTCTTCCTCCATAGGCATTCCCTGCTGTGGCTTTCCTCCCTCCCATCCCCTCAGTCTGTCTCCCCACAGCCAACAGCAGTTCTCACTCTGGGCCTGTTTTCCAGTCCCCATGCACCAGCTCCCAGCCCGCTTGCACACCTGTGAACACACGTCCCAGTCAGGACACGTAGGACCCGGGTACAGACTGTGTATTTCTTACTCTGTCCCGTCTGCCACAGATTGGCTGCTTCAGCATCTTCTGACAGCCTCAAATGCTTCCCTTCTGTCCCAATCGATTTCCCCATCGGAGAGCGGGTTTCCCCAGTGGAGAGGGTGTCTCCCTGAATTCAGGAATCTCTCCTCTGTTTCAGCTCCCCCACCCTGGGGTGCAGGTCCCAACCCACTTCCTCTCCTCCTCCTTCTCTCTTCTTATTTTCCATCCTACACAGTTATGCAGGGATCTTTGTAGCCCTTTCCAGTGTCCAAGGTCTTCTGGTAGTTTTCAGCTGGTGTTCTCTGAGAATTGTTGCATCCATAGATGTATTCCTGACGCATCCATGGCAAGAGATGAACTCCACGTTCACCTACTCCTCCACCATCTTGAATCTTCCACTCCCTGCGAAAACTTTGGATACATTTCTCCCACTGAATTCTTTCAGAGGCGTTTATTTGCAAAGCTTAATTCCAAGCCAGCTGACTGTGTATCTTCTGCTTCCATCTGCCCTTCCTTCTTGGTTCCCAATTGTTCTATTATAAGGCTATTTTCTGTCTGCTTCTGAGGTGACCCCAGAGGCAGATATGACCTCACAGGCTCCCCACAAACTACAGCTTCCTCTGGTGGAATCCTTGTCATGAGCCTTCTGGGAAACTTTCTGTTGCAACCTCCCAAATGGTCCCTAATGAGGAACTTTGCATTTCAGAAGATGGCCCCTCTGTGGGTTGCAGCCATTGCTACAAACTTTCCTCCCCTGTGGCCACCACAGGGCATACACCCTCAGGCACTGTGGGATGCACAGCTTTTGGGGAGTAAGAGCCACGTGTGGGGTGCATGAAGAGCAGGCTCAAGAGTTCTCAGCCCAATTCAGCTTTGTGCTCACTGGTCTCCCAGGCTTTCCTGGCTTCATGGCTCATCCTCCCTGGAACAGGTTCACTAATCTTCCCACTTCCACAATCTAGTAGGCCCCGTGTTATTTTTCTATATATCCTGTGATCCTACAGATCCCTACAGACCCAGGAACTGGACCCCTTATTGTCTAGGTCACAGATTTATCCACCTTGGCCTCAACCATATATGTATGCATATATATAATTAGAGGATTCTGATTCCTGGAAAACATAAAAATCTCATAAAGAATTCAGTGGTGTAAACAAGCAATCCAGGAAGATTTTCTATGAGCAGTATTTTGTTGGAATCTGACACCTGGATAGACACAATGGACCAAATTCTCAAAAAAATTCTCATCTGGATGATCTGTAACAGAACATGAGAGTAAACATGTAAATAGTTAAAAGGTTTATACCAAATCAGAGCTACACGGCATCTTACGTTTTTATCTTTAGTTCTTAGAGGCAAGCCCTAAATACTGTCATTTGTACATATCACAAGCATTGTTTTGCTCCTTGAAGTTTCAACCTTTGATCTGAAAGTTGATAAGATGCTGTTTTGAAAATATAATCAAACAATTATTCAACCATAGTTCTATATCAGTATTCTTGCTAGAAAAAAAAAAATCTTATTTAGCATCTAAATTACCTAGGACAGTTTCAGCTACAGGTAACTGAAAACTTACATAAAATAGCTTAAACAAAGAGTCCTAGTATGTTACTTTTCAAGTATTCTCAGAGCCCTCTCTTTCCCAAGAAAGTATATCCTCATACTTTATGGCCAGAATCAATTGCATGTTCATCTTAAACCAATTGTTGGCAAATGGAGCCCGATGGCCAGACTTCTAGAATGGATCAGGATTTACCTAACTCATGAGGGAAGGGTGGCCACTGGCACAGAGCTGAGACTCTGACTGAATGGACCAAAGGAGAGGGGGCACAGCCTAGTGGTTCAGAGCCTGGACTTTGAAGCAAGACTGCCTGAGTTTAAATCCAGCCCTGCCACTTGCCAGCATGTGTCTTGAATAAATTATTTAACCTATAGGTGCCTCTATTTCCCTATCTGTGTGATGGGTTTTTGGGAGAATTAAATATGTTAGCATTTTTAAAGTATATAGATATGTGCCTAGTACATATTAACTGTAATATGTGTTTGTGAAACAAAATGCTCAAGAATGTGTGTTGGATGCACAACCAATATGCACAGCATCTTGGCATGAACCTGGTTTAATTTTCTGCTCAAACTGTTGGAATGGATCACGGCAGTTGAAGACATTTATTTCTGAAGAGGTTTGTCTTTCAATCTGCTGCTGATGGTCATGTATCCAAGAGACTCCGGTCATGGTGTGCAGGTCAAGCTGAAACCCAGTTTCAGAGGAGAAAGGTGAAACAAGGGCATAAAAGAAGCTCTGCCATCCCCTTAGGGAACAAAGCAATAAGAACCCACACAGAGAAGCCTAGTCCCATGAGGCATGTCTGTTCTGAGTGTCAGGACAGTTGGCCTTCGTGTGGATGAAGAGGAGATGGCCGAGGGACAAGCCAAAGAGAGGCCAGGTGGGGGACGTCTGATGCTGCATCCCTCACTCCTCCACTTGCCCTAATGAATGCGTTCCTCTTGTTAAATGAGAGAAAAAGAACTGTAAGTTGGCTAAAAACAAACAAAGCATCTGTCTGAGAAATTTTGAGCAACTCTGAAACTTAACGAGTTGGAAATAAACCAATGGGAGAGGCTTTAGTTATAAAGTTGGGTGGATGAAAACAATTTACACAGGTCTCTTTGAGGCTGAATATATGGATAAAGAGAGAAAGCACTGATATCAGTAAAATGGTAACTAGTATACCTGCCCCTCAAGGAGTGAGCTGTGAATGAATGAATGAATGAATGACAGGCAACCAGCTGCCATATGACCCTAGTTTGGGAGCAGTTTGGGCACCAATAGCCCCTGAGTGATTGTACATCTATTTTCAGACATTCTCAAGAGCCTCTTGAGGCTTCTGCTTCCTGCTTCCACACCTTGAGGCTTCTGTCTCCATCCAGTGCCCTCCATGCTCTCTGGGCAGGCAGCCAAGCTGACTCCCAAAGATGTGTCCTAGGAGGTGTGCTCTAACCAACACAGACACAGACAGTTTCACAGCTACAAATTGTCCTGTTTCCAGAGGCTGAAAGCTGCTCCAAGCTAGTGGAAACAGATGCCTTCATGTGCTGCCAGGCCTGAGACCACAGCCTCCGTCTGCTGAACAACCCCAAGCAGCAGAGATGTATAAACATATTTACAAGATGGATGTAACCTTCCATTTCAGCTCCAGCCATTGAGAAAAGCACAGCCAAGTCCATCTCACTCAGACCCCCAGGCATGTCTTCTTGTTTAAGGGTCCCTATGTCCGCAGGGGTGAGGGGCAAAGGGGCTGATCTCCTTCACCTCTTGGTCACCTCCCTTCTGAGAGCCATCCCACAAGGTGATACCAAACCATACAGAACCCTCTTCCCTACTCACCCTCAGTCATTCTGGACCTGCTTTCTTCCTGAGAGATCTCATTTGAGGGCACACAGGACCTCCTCCAAGCTGAAAAGTCACGCTTGGACTACAAGCAGCCAAAGTGGCCTTGATGCAGGCTAAGGTCTCACACATCTCATTATGTGTATATTAATATCACAAATCTATTGTAGTTCTTTTGTAGTTTTTCTTCTACAAAGGAAAATGTAGAAGCAACATGTTATTTTTACTGAAGTAAAATCTGCATTCAGTAAAATGCCCAGATCTTAAGAGTACAATTTAAAAAGTGTGGCTACCCATGTAGCCACAACCCAAAACAAGATAAAGGACACCTCTCTCATCCTAAAAGTTCCTTCCTGCCCCTTTCCAGCTAATCCCTACCCTCTGTAACCACAGTTGTTCTGGTTTCTATCACCATAGATTCACTTTAAGACTATTTCAGTTGCCCTTCACTGGCTTGGCCTTTCACTCTCCTTATCGGGCCTTCACGATGTAGCTACAGCTGGCCTGACATCGCCAATCTCAGCCACCTTCTTGCTCACCCTGCAGTTTCTCCAACTTGCTGAGCCCTTTCACGCCCAGGGCCTCCAATGTCCTCCTCCCATCTCTGGGGTGCTCCTTTCCCAACCCCCTTTCCATACACGGAGGGCTGCCTTTTCCTATCCTTCAGGTCATGGCTGAAAAGTCCTCTTCTAGAAACTTTCCTGACCCCCTTCTAGGTCTCCCCACACCCCCAGTGCTCAGTTCCTCTATTACTTCAATTTCTTCCTTTCCTAGTCATGCTCATCTGTTTGTGGACGGGCTTATGAGCTACCTGTACCAATAGGCACTCATTCATTCATTTATTCCACAGTATCTACAGAGTATTTGCTCTGTGCTTTCTAAGAACTAAACTAAATGCTGTTCATGATGCCGGGAATATAGCAGTGAAAAAAATACCCAACCAGAATCTCTGCCCTACTAGCTCGCATTCTGGTGGGGGAGACAGACCATAAATGAATAAGCAAACCAACTGTGGTAACTCAGATGGGGATAAGGATTTGAGAGAAAAATAAAGCAGGGAAGGGAAAAGGGCATTCTCAGGCCAGCAAGTGCTATTTTACATAAATTAGTCAGAGTCCTCCCCAGTAAGATGGCATGAGTGGACTTGGAGGCATAGAAGCAGCAAATCATTTGTGTATCTGGAGGGGAGGGTATTCCAGGCTTCCAAAGGCAGGAACATGCCTGGTGTGTTCCAGAAACAGGAAGACAGCTAGAATGGCTGGAGTGGGGCAAGCAAGGGCAATTTTCATAGTGATGGAAGGATGGGGAGCTAGAAGGCCTCTGACCAGACTCTGCCTCTTATTCTGAGTGAGATGGGGAAAGCTCTGGGAGACCAGTTAGAATTTACCTCAATGATCCACTGGGGAGGTGACAGTGGCTCTGGCAGTGGGGTAGAGGTGCTAAGTGTGATAATATTCTAAACACACCTCAAAGGTCCAGCCAAGAGGTTCTGCCTGTGGACTGGATGTGGAATGTGAATGAAAGGGTATGAGTCATGGCTGGCTCAAGAGGCACTGATTGGGACTGAGGCTGGGTTTTATTAGTCTACTTTGGGATACTCTTAGTTCAGGACGTCCACTAGAAATCCACATGACTTCTAACCCCACTCCAGGGCAAACTGGAGATGTGAGTCTAGGGTTCCAGGGAGACAGAACTGAAGAAGAACACAAAAGGGGGAGGTGACAGTCTGTAGATAGGACTTAAATAATGAGGGGGCATGAGATGCCCATGAAGGTGGAGCTGTGTCTGTTTGGTTCACCACTATACATCCAGTGGCCAGAACACTCAAATAGGTGATATATAAAGGAATGATTGGAGAAAAACCCTACCCACTTTCTTTTCTGCAAGTTGCTTTATTAAGCTATTGTCCATCTCCTTTAAACCATATCCACAAACAGCCCTGAAAAATGTCACTAAGTTACAGAAACCAAAACACCAAGGTGACCTTATCCATTTTCTGCACACTCAGATGAACCTTTACATCTGAGTTTGATCTCATTAGAAGCCAAGCCCTTGCTCATCTGCATTCATATACATAGGAAGACAGTGGATGTCGTTCAGCACAAAGCCATAAGCCAGAGCTGATGGCACCTTTGTGGAGGCTGCCCAGAAATCAGGACGCTGATGTCCTAACGTCTACCTCACTGCCAATGACCACCTTCTGCCCAGGAGAAAGGCCTTAAAGAGTGTGTATTGATGGGAACAGAGCCACATCTGCAAAACTCAAAGGGCAAACAAGCCCCCCCCGCCAGCTCCTGTAACACCGAACGTGCCTCTGTCACTGCATTGGGGACCACTGGATGTGACTGTCAGCGTGTCCATATTTCACCACTAATGCCTGTTCCTTCCGCATTATCAAAGCCTCCTAACTGCAGTGTTGCTTGTCAATGCCGGGTTCGCGGCAAGTCGGCATCCGCGGGTTGCTTTAGGATTTCACAGACACTCATGGGCATCCACTACAGAATTCTCAAGATATTCTGGGTTACAGTCGGGAATGTAAAGAATGGAGGAGAAGAAACAAGAAAGCAGGGCTGATGGAGTGGTGCCACGACACCTACCCGAGACCGTGGGCAGTGGGGTTTTCAGGAGTTGGTGAGGAGGGTCCTCCCCTTGCTGCCCCCACCCCGTTTCTAGAGTTCCAGCAGCTGGAGGGGAGCCTGCCTCCATCACTCCCCTCCCTCCCAATAGCTCACAAGCTCTTAATGAACCGCTTCTCTCACCACAGCCCAACAGTCCCAAGGAGAAAGTCCTGCAGTTGAAGGAAGGTTGACTGGAACAGAGAGAGAAAGAAGGTCATGTTCTGAAAGGCAGCCCTCGTGACACACACTCCCTTACTGCAGATTCCTATTTCTGACTCCAGTTCTAGCTTTCTTCCCATATAAATCCCACAGAGTAAGTGGGAACTTGGCCCTGTGTTTTGAACATAATTTTAAATCAACAGATGTTCCATTTTCACACATCCTGGGGCTGTCCCTTAGGTCCCAAGCATCTCCTTATCATCTCCTTTACCAAATTCCCCAGTAAGTGCTATACTCACCCAGAGCTCATACCAGTGGACACAGGAGTGTTTACTGGTTCAAATTCCATCTCTGGCAATGCACTGAGTGACCTAGGAAATTGGTTATTTTTTCTGCTTCAAGTTTCCTCATTTGGAAAATTGGATGAAAGATGTTACTCACAGAAACTGCTGGTGAGCACACCATGGGGCAAGGCACATAAAGGACTTATCACGGCACGGAGCACGCTGCAAGGTGGCTGTTTATTCACCACAGCGGTCACTTTCTCTGGTACGATGTGGACCCATGTGCTCCCAGATCAGCAGGTTAATGGAAAGACATCACCTCCAACAATGTCCCAGGTGTGTCACACCCCTTTCTTCCCAGACTAAACACCAAAATTCTCTCTCCAGATGTAGAAAATATTCAGAAAATAGAAAATTTCTCTGTGTAACTGAATCACAAAACAGTGGGCTGGGCCTTTTGTTTGCAAGGGCTGTTTAGGAGGATTTTCATATTCTTTGCAGGCTCTCTTACACCAGTGTGGTCAGGGTAACCCAGCTCTGATGACAGAGAGGGACAGGAATTGGTGTGTGTATGTGGAGAGGGGGAGGTTAGAGAGAAAAGCCCCGAAGGTGCCACTGCAAGTCAGTCAGCTCTATGAAAACCTGCACATACCTCTGCACCTCTGACCCCAGCTCCAGGAGCAGCGCGGTCGAGCACCGTGCAGGCCATTGTCCCTTGCTCCCCGTCTGCCTGTGTGCCTCAGTCACCCACTGATGAGGTGGCAGAGGGGGTGAGCTCTGGCCCGTACCCTGGAAGGATCACACAGACCCTGCCTTCCCACTCAGTGTGCTTTGTCTTTATCCACCTATCGCCTCCCTTGCTTCTGTGCTTTGGCGTCAGGGTGAAAAGTGTAGGTGTGATCCTGAGCACAACAGTGGATCTAATTTAAAAGATGTTGGGACTACGGTCTTCTACATGCCCCCTGTGCTGTGTCCCAGACAAGAGCAAGGTTTTGGTGGCCCCGCTCTGACAAGCAATGAGCTGTGCTTCAGCCTGGACCAGAAATGGTAGAGTGAGAAGGGGGAATGACCGTGATGGATATGAGGGCTGGAATAGGGGCAGGGGCAGAAACTGTCACATCAGGGTCACTCCTTCAGCAACACACATTGGGTCTACAGATGCCTGTTACCTGGAAGGAATGACACCTAAACTGTGAGTTCACTAACCCTTCAGCAGGGATGGCTGCTATATCGCCTGGGCCACAGGCCAGGGGATATTGATAGGGAAATGATTCAGCAGCAGGGCTGGCTGCTTCTTAGAAGTGATGATGACTGAGGTAATTCAAGACAAAAAGTGTTTCCTCCCATGCATAAAGCTAAATTAATTAGGTCTGATTATGCAAAATAGGAGGTAAATCAGTCCTACTATTTGGACTCAAGAGTTCTGGCACCTTCTATAAAAATTTTTAAAAAACAAAAAACAGCAGGAGGAATGAAATCTGTATCCCATAACAGACATGAGAGGCAGGCTCATTTTATTTCTAATTTTCATAACTCAGCACTTTTCCTAGAACTGGCACCAACTTTGCCTTGTACACAGGTCAGTAATTCTCTTCAGTAAAACAGGTCTCAGCAGAGGACCAGATAATGCAATAGTTCCTTAGCTAGTCCTTCAGACGATTGAGTAAAGTGCATTTTCTCAGTCATCATGGAGGAGCAGGGATTGTAATTGCTGTGCAGGAGAAGACTGTGTAAAGGAGAGACCGCAACTAGGGGCAGAGAGTCCAGCTCTGCTACTTACTGGCTGTGCCACCTTAGAGAAGCTCCTGGACCTCACCAAGCCTCAGTTTCCTCTTACGCAAAGTTAGGATAGCACAACAGTCTCATCTTTCAAGGGACCTGAGTTTTAAAGTCAGTGCTTCATACAATAATCAATTATAGACGAAATACTCTGTTTCTTTTTTGAGCACCAAATGAAATAGCTAGCTTGCACTTGGGGAGTGCATTGTATGAAAAACATGGGTCCTTAAATATTATAAGTCTTGGGTAATAATTCAAAGTAACAAGAGCTTCACAATTGGAGAGACACGCAGGATCTGAGGGGCACTGGGGACTCTGGATTTATAGCTCTCAATCCAGGACATTTGCTTTTTGACAGAATTATCAGGCAGAATTGCCTGGAATCCCTAACTTCCTCCTACTTCAGCTTCTTCATCACTCTCACATTCTCCCTTATTTGAATTCCAGCCAGTGAAATTCTAGTTTGATTGACTTCAACCAGAAGACACATCATCACATACACTTGCATCAAAGGGTCGTTGCAAGAACTGAATGAAACAATGGGTCTGTGGCAGCCATGGGAGGGCCCCTGACCTGTCTCTTTGAGGGCAAGCCTGCTACCGGTTGTGCAGAGAGTTGATAGCCCCCAGCTACTGCCGCTTCAGAGTCATTGCACGTTCATGCCAAGGCCACTCTCTTCCTGGGCAGCTCCCAGCCACTGCAAGCACGGCGGACACACCAGAGCCAGGCCATGTCTGCCCATTTTGAGCTCTTCTAATGGGCAGTCTCTGCCCTGGGGCACCCTCTCGGTGCAGCCAAGGGCTTTTTCACAACTGCATGGTAGGCCAAGGCTCTCACCCCATCCTTTGTTCTCCCCTCCTGCCCTTGTCCTCAAAATGCAGACCAGCATCACGGCTTGAGGCTCTTCCTGCCCATCTCACAGGCTTTTCTCTCAATTCTAGTTCCATCTTGTCACCTGCTTCCCATAGGACCTAAACTGACATAGCACATAAAGTACTGGGCATAGAATGAAGGTTCTGGAAATGTTAGTTCTTATTGTTATGATAATTATGACTTGATTAAACGAATGACTCCACTAGCAGAAAATGCCCTTAGAGGTACCTACTCCCATGACAATCTGCTCCAAGAGTCCTCAGTGGAATCTTAGGCTTTGCTTAGCCTGTACCCATCTCTCTGCCCCTGTGGCACCATTCCAAGGTCATTCTTGCTTTTTCTAATGCTTCACTGTGCAGAGAGAATTTCAGAATCACTGGAGGATTTAGTGAAAATTTATTAAAAACTTCAGAATTAGCTGGGAAATGGGCCTCTACAGCTCTTCATCTTACCAAGAACAAACACCATGGTCCTAAAAGCCTTCTCCAAATGAGTGCCAATGAAAGCCACATTCACTAAACAGCAAAGCCTTTCCTGAGGGAGTTCTGAGTCACATCATTATGGCCCACCTCATATGTGCCTCATCGGTGCACGCGGGACATTGATTAGTCGAGGAGAGGGAAATGACGGTCAAGGCAGTAAGGGAAAGGTCTACAGAAACACCCAGCAGTCCACAGCCCTGAAACATGTCCATTAGGGCACATGAAACACTTGTCAGTGACAGGTCCCACAAATACAGTTGAGAACCCTGTTATGATGACAACTATAAATTCCATTCTCTTGAGATATGAGTGGCTGGTTCCAATTCAGTGACCACAGACTTCACAGAGGAGCCATCAACAGCATGATAAGGGCTTGTGATAAAGGGGCTACTGTTGCTGTGCTTATTGAAGCAGAGAAACAACTGACAAATAGGTGCTTCACAAAACTGCTCTGGAGAACACCGCTGCCGAAAGATTGTCTTGGGTGGCACAAGGGACCCAGCAATCCAGTGAAGCCCATGGCTGTCTTTCTTTATGAAAGTACTTCTTCCATTAAAATAGAAACCATGTGGGGCTTCTCTGGTGGCACACTGGTTGAGAATGTGCCTGCCAATGCAGGGGACACGAGTTTGAGCCCTGGTGTAGGAAGATCTCACATGCCGTGGAGCAACTGGGCCCGTGAGCCACAACTACCGAGCCTGCGCGTCTGGAGCCTGTGCTCCGCAACAAGAGAGGCCGCGATAGTGAGAGGCCCGCGCACCGCAATGAAGAGTGGCCCCCGCTCGTCGCAACTAGAGAAAGCCCTCACACAGAAACGAAGACCCAACACACCCCAAAACAAATAAATAAATAAATAAATGTCATTTCTAAAACACTACTCTTAAAAAAAAAAAAATAGAAACCATGTGAATTCTGTTCCATTTGAAGGAAGAGGATATCAACTTTGACCTGATTACTCACATAAAAGCCATGGGTATGATGACCACCTAAGCAGACCTTGGGTGCTTGGGTCAAGGGCAAGACTGGGGAAAGGGGAGAAGAGGCAAATCCCAGGGAGGGTTGCATGTATCACCCAGTTTACAGAGCCAGCAGTGACTGGGTCTTAGCACAGGGTTCTGTAACTGTAATTTGTGTGTTGCTAATAAAATAACCTAAAAAGAGAAGGGTAAATACCCATCACAACTTCACACTCACCACCTTTGGGGAAGGGGAAATTATACTGAAAAACAAATGGGGTTGTAATTACCTGTCTCTAATACAAACTACTCACTCGACATGTCCCCCCCTGCTTCTGTTATGCCAAGTTCATAGGATGAATATGTTCTAGGATGATATATTTTATGTACTAGAAAAACCACTGGCTTGGAAATGTGATGGACCTGGGCCTGAAACATGATTCTGACCCTTTTCCAGCTGCGTGGCCATAGGCAAGTTACTCCCTCAGAAATTCAGTTTCCTCATCTGGAAAATAGGAATAAGAGTAACTACCCAACAGGGTTTTGTGAAACAAAACAGCAACATATATGTGAGAGGCCTTAACATCTTGTCCCAGTAGATTATTTAAAATCAGTCACAATCTATCAAATCACATGTTACAGAGGCATAGCCCAGAGAGCAAAATTGAAGCTTAGTCATCCTGGTAAATTATCTGAAGGCAGCTGGCAATAGTGAAGGCCAGGGACTCTCGCTCAGACTCAGTCCAACTGTCACTCAGCCCAACTCTGTCTCAGATGTGCTCAGACTGGACTGTGGGTCAGGATCACCTGGAGGCCATTGTAAAACAGATTCCTGGCCCCAAAGTCCACTGTTTCAGATTCAGCTAATCTGAGGTAGGGCCTGAAATTCTACTCAATGATGCTGCAACATATTTTGAGAACTACTACTCTATCTTTCGGACCTTCAAGGAGAAAATGACATACAAGTGCAATTGTTTAACGATAAATTCCCCAATACTTCGTCTATTATTGCACCTGCTCTTTAAACTTCTAAAATGATCAGGAAATGCATTAAAGAATTTTTTTTAAGAGCCAATAAGATAAAAACTTCGCCTAAAGGCAAAACCAAATTTCCTTTAAAGGAACTTAGTTAGATGGGAGGAATTTCTCAGCCTGTAAGCCCACCATCACCCTAAATGATTCTAGCCATCCATATGCCTTGAGCAAATGCGGGTAACAAGCTTAGCAGAATGGTTCTCAAAGGGTGGTCCCCAGAAGAGCAGTAACAGTATCACCCGGATCTTATTAAAAATGCAAATTCTTGGGCCTCCCAGACCTACTGAATCAGAAACTGCACTGAGGGTCCAGCAATCCACATTTTAACAAGTCCTCCAGGGGATCCTGATGCACACTTAAATTTGAGAAGCACTAGTTTAGCACAACGTAAATAGTAAGCTCCTGGAGGGCAGGAGTCATCATCCTGTTCATCATGGTTATCTCCAACCCATGGCTCAAAGCAGACAGTCAAACTTCTTGTTGAGTAAATGAATGCCTACATCTCTAAGAGAGAGAACTTTCAAACTACCACATAGTATCTCATGCAAAGAATTTCCTAATGTTTATTTTTGGGAGGTGCAGGAGAGGGGAGGAGAAGATCAGGAGGAGATATGGATTTTTTCCCCAAGAGCCCTACTCTCTCCCTCTCTCTTACATCCTCTGATTTTATATCTCAGATGGAGTCATAACTCCAAACAGTAAAATATGTCTTCCTCATACTACCAACTCCAGCTACATCCCACAGGCCCGCCACGTTTGAGGTCTCAGTTTAAGATTGCCCAGCCTGTGACGGCACTCGCGTTTGACAGTGGCTTTCTCCAGGTGCCTCAGACTCTGCTCCAGCTGCAAGAACACCCTGCCTCTCTCTGTATATCTAACAATACTGTCAGAATTGATTAATGTTTCATGACCAAACGACTTGTGATTTAGGAAATCCAACAGACTCACTTGCACGTTTCTGCCTCTTCTCCGAGGAAGTCAACAATATCCACAAAATACTTTTTAAAATGGTACTCACTATATCCTCTATACAGGGAGGGTGGGGGTGAGAATCGCTTCATAAAGACAGGATGCTCTGTATTTGAGCTATGGTGAGGCAAGCTGGGGATGAGTATGGGACCTTGGTAGCAGGCAGCTGCCCAGAGATGCCCTTCTTTATTTTTTCTTTCTTTCTGAGTTTTATGAAGGAGGCAATGGCTTTATTACACTGAACCAGAAAATACTGAGCAAAGTTATAATAAAAACAAACTGATTTATCCTTAGATCTTGACGTGGCCACTCCAAAGACCATGTTCAGTGACAGTTCTCAGACTGACAACAGTCATTATTACACTGACAAGGCAGATCTCATAATTTCTTATTTTCCCCAAAATGGCATTTGTGGATGTGAAAAAGATTGCCCTAGTTCGTTTTTTAATAAAAACATTTTAAATAAATACATCTCACACACAGGGGAAACCTGTGATTAATATGCTACAACATTCTCAAACAACAGGGTAAAAGACAATGCCTTGAGAAGGCACTTAGATGCAGACATTGTCTTTGCTGAGCTGGCTTGGTTTCCCCAAGGAGCTCCATCCTGTGTAAGGTGCAGACAAATTAGGGTAAAAAGACAGAAATGGAGCCCAAGTTAACTGGGGATGTCTGCTGCTTCTGAGAAAGACTGCAGAATACTGACTAGGAGGGTCAACTATAGAGTTAGACTGAGGTTCAAATCTGTTGCTCATTGTGTGACCTTGGGCAAGGTACTTCACCTTTCTGGTCACAGTTTTCTGATTTATAAGTGGGTGTAGTGAATGCTACTGATGTCCCACCCAAAGCTCCTTACCAAACACACTCCATCCACGAGTGTTGCCCTGCTCATCCTCCAGCTGCTATGAGCGCCGACTGCTGTGTTAGTCTTCTAGGTTTGCCACAACAGAATGCCACAGACTGGGTGGCTTAAACAACTGAAATTTATTATCTCATAGTTCTGGAGGCTGGAAGTCCAAGATCAAGGTGCTGGCAAGTTTGGTTTCTCCTTGGCTTGCAAGTGGTTGGCCCTCTGTGCATTTTTGTCTCTCTTGTGTCCTAATCTCCCCCTCTTATAAGGATACTAGTCAGAATGGATTTGGGCCCTGCCCTAACAGCCTCATTTCAATCAACTTAATCACCTCTTTAAGGGCCCTATCTCCAAATACTGTCACATTCCGAGGTCCTGAGGGTTAGGGCTTCAACATATAAATTTTAGGGGAACACAGCTTGGTCCATACCAACTGCTAATGGAGTACAGATGCCCCCTTCTCCAGACAACTGCTCTCAGATCAAAGAATTTCCTTACCAAAGAGGTTAGGTCTCACCTCCACCCCAGGTGCAGTTCTGGCCAATGACTGACTGACTCAACGTGGAAACAACTCTGTGGTGTCATTCATGCCGCGAGCTACTATGGAGGCTAGTCTGCAGCTGGACCACATCCTTGCTCAGCAACTTCTGCTGCCCTGTGCAAACATACTCCCCACCCATCCCACACCACCCAAAAGACACATACACCAGAGTGACCATCTCAGCCTCTGCTTCTAAGCAACCCAACCAAAGACTTGGGGTATTATAATAATAATACCTTAACTCATAGCTACAACATACAATTTTATAAAAGCTACACGAGGCTATACAGTAATGTAAACACCCCTTAAAGGAAAATAGCCAGATGCCAGCAAGATTATATTCTTTTATATTACACATTTAATCCTCAGACTTTCTAGAAAACAGTAGAGCCCATTCCCATTGATACTTCTAAAGGGAATCCTTTGTCGGCTATCAATTATATCTCTGACAGCTAAATTTTTTAATCTCTTGAGGTCTAGTCTACCTGCCCTGCTTAAGGTCTTCTTTTTTTTGCGGTACGCGGGCCTCTCACTGCTGTGGCCTCTCCCACTGAGGAGCACAGGCTCCGGACGCGCAGGCTCAGCGGCCATGGCTCACGGGCCTAGCCGCTCCGCGGCACGTGGGATCTTCCCAGACCGGGGCACGAACCCGTGTCCCCTGCATCGGCAGGTGGACTCTCAACCACTGCGCCACCAGGGAAGCCCCCAACTTCTGTACTTTTAAGAGCGCTCTCTCCTCCTAGAATTGCCTTGTCCAATACGGTACCCATTAGACACATATGGCTATTTAAATTACAATTAATTAATAGGAAACAAAATGACAAATTCAGTTCCTTATTCACACTGGCCACATCTCAAGTGCTTGCATGCCTCCTGTGACAAGATTATAGAACATTTCTATCCTCATAAGAATCAGCCATATGCATACACATGTCCCCATATCCCCTCCCTCTTGAGCCTCCCTCCCACTCTCCCTATCCTACCCCTCTAGGTCATCGCAAAGCACTGAGCCAATCTCCCTGTGCTATGCTGCTGCTTCCTACCAGCCAACTCTTTTACATTCGGTAGTGTATATATGTCGATGCTACTCTCACTCTGCCCCAGCTTCCCCCTTCCACCCCATGTCCTCAAGTCCATTCTCTATATATCTACCTCTTTATTCCTAACATGCAATTAGGTTCATCAGTACCATTTTTTTCTATTTTTAAGATTCCATATTATATGTGTTAGCATACAGTATTTGTTTTTCTCTTTCTGACTTACTTCACTCGGTATGACAGAGCACCTCACTACAAATAACTCAATTTCATTTCTTTTTATGGCTGAATAATATTCCACTGTATATATGTGCCACATCTTCTTTATCCATTCATCTGTCAATGGACATTTAGGTTGGTTCCATGTCCTGGCTACTGTAAACATTGCTGCAATGAACATTGTGGTACATGTCCCTTTTTGAACTATAGTTTTCTCAGGGTATATGCCCAGTAGTGGAATTGCTGGGTCATATGGTAGTTGTATTTTTAGTTTTTTAAGGAACCTCCATACTGTTTTCCATAGTGGTTGTATCAATTTACATTCCCACCAAGAGTTCAGGAGGGTTCCCTTTTCATCACACCCATGCCAGCATTTACTGTTTCTAGATTTTTTGATGATGGCCATTCTGACTGGCGTGAGGTGATACCTCATTACAGTTTTGATTTTCATTTCTCTAATAATTAGTGATGTTGAGCATCTTTTCATGTGCCTCTTGGCCATCTGTATGTCTTCCTTGGTGAAGTGTCTATTTAGGTCTTCTGCCCATTTTTTAACTGGATTGTTTGTTTTTTGATATTGAGCTCCATGAGCTGTTTGTATATTTTGGAGATTAATCCTTCGTCTGTTGTTTCATTTGCAAATATTTTCTCCCATTCTGAGGGTTTTCTTTTTGTCTTATTTATGGTTTCCTTTGCTATGAAAAAGCTTTTAAGTTTAATTAAGTCCCATTTGTTTATTTTTGTTTTTATTTCTGTTACTCTAGGAGGTGGGTCAAAAAAGATCTTGCTGTGGTTTATGTCAAAGGATGTTTTTTCCTGTTTTCCTCTAAGAGTTTTATAGTGTCTGGTCTTATATGTAAGTCTTTAATCCATTTGGAGTTTATTTTTGTGTATGGTGTTAGGTAGTATTCTAATTTCTATGTGCCAAAATGATTCTCCCTTAGGCAAAACTATAACATTTCTCTGAAACATTTTTTCTGGTTTGGAAAGCAAAAGCCAAAATAAGTAGATAAAGTCTGTCTTTTCTCCAGAAATGAATATAAGCCAGGAGATCCACTCTCTCAAAGGGAAATATAGGGAGATCGAACAGACCCTGAAAAAGATGGTATGTGTGGCTGGATACTGTGTTTTTGGCAGAAGACATCAAGTTCTGTGACTTTAGGCAACTGGCTTAAGCTCCCTGAGTCTTAGATGTCTCATCTGTAATATGCAGATAGTAATAACTCACCAGTCTAAGAGCAGGGGCCTGAACTAGATGATTCCAGCTTGTTTTCCTGCTCTAAGGGTTGCAAAAGTATGACATGGAGTAACAGACCAGACCAGTGTGTATATGAATCGTGTGGGGAACTTGATGAAATGTGGATTCTGATTGGCAGGTCTGTGTGGGGCCTGAGAGTCCACATTGCTGACATGGTCTTCAAACCACACTTTGAGGAGCCACCAAATGTTTGTCAAGAAGCGAGATGACAGCGAAGACTTTCATGAAGCTGAAGAATTTAAAGTTCTGTCAAAATGAAGCCTCTGCTTTTTCTCTGATTTCCCTTTGGCAGTATTTCCTCATTAACAAGAGGCTTGGGTACCTCAGAATGCATTTAGTGATTGGTTTATTGACAGAGAGAACACCTTGTGAGCCAAATAGAATTTCTCCTCTGCTGAAATCCTGGAGTTATAATTTCTCTTTTCCACCTCATTTCTCCTGGAAAATATTTGTTTCCCTGGCAGCATCCCTCTGTTAACTGTCCAGCTGTAAGTAGTCGGGAAACTGCCAGAAGATGTCTGCTTGTTCTAAGATGCTCTAGGCTTGCCAATGTGAACAGGCAAACTGAATACAGCAACACGGGCCAATGATCACAAAACACAAAGGAAATCTATTGCATTGATACAGTGGATGTGTCTTCATTTAAATGTTTTTAATTAAAGAAAGTGCATACCATACACATCAGTTTAGAAAAATCTTCATGGTCCTACTCAGGAAAAGCTTCTATCGCAACGTTGGATTTTCCTGTGTGACCAGGTACTTCCTGTTGAATGTGATATGGTCTTGGAGAGCAAGGTAAACTCAAGTTTAAAAGGAACTCTTTCCTGGCCTGTAAAATCTACAAAAGCTTCCATTTACATGTTCCCAAGTATTGTAAGTAATAATAATAATTACTTCCCTTTGTATGACCCTCCATGATTCACAAACTGATTTCAAATATATTCTCTCACCTAAGGCTCCCTTACTACATGGTGTGAGATGGGTGGTGTTATCCCCTTGTGTCCACACAAGGAACATAAAAGTTAGGGTTCCTTGACCTCTTCAACTTAGTTTGAAAGTGGCAGACCCCAAACCATGTCTTCAAATTCTAGATGTAGTGCTCATTTGTATCAAATCATATTGATTACATAATTCTGCTTGGCTACTCTCTGAAGGTAACCACTCAATTTGGTCACATACTCACAAATGCAACCACATCTGCAGAATAAGACATTAAAAGTTCATTGCAGGTTTTCCTGGTGGCTCAGTGGTTGAGAGTCCGCCTGCCAATGCAGGGGACACAGGTTCGTGCCCTGGTCTGGGAAGATCCCACATGCCGCAGAACGGCTGGGCCCCTGAGCCATGGCTGCTGAGCCTGCGCATCCAGAGCCTGTGCTCCACAACGGAAGAGGCCACAACAGTGAGAGACCCACATACCAAAAAAAAAATAGTTCATTGCAACCTCTACCTCTTTTCCACATGCCAGCTTTACCTTCTCAACCACTATCCGTGCCACACACATGCCACTAACTACTACAGAGCACCTTCAAATAATGTCTAGAACCCTGGCCAGAGGTTAAAATGTGACTTTTTAAAATGTGAAGTCACTAGAAAGAGCCTTCGATAAAAATTACTTGCATTAGTTATCTATTGTTGTGTAACAAATTACCCCCAAACCATGGCTTAAAACAATAAAAAATGTTTATTTTCTCCACATTTTCTGTGAGTCAGGAATCTAGGAGTGGCTTGGTCAGGAGGTCCTGGCTCAGGGATTGTCATGAGGTTTTGGTTAAGAAGTTATCTGGGGCAATAGTCATCTGCAGATTTAATGGGGACAGGAAGATCCAACCCTAAGCTCACCCACGTGGCTCCTCGCAGGAAACTTCAGTTCCCGGCACACAGACCCACCTCTCTCCAAGGGCAGCTTGAGTGTCCTTGCAACATGGCATCTGACTTCCCCCAGAGGGAGTGACCCTAAAGAGCAAGCCAGAAGCTGTGCTATCTTTGCCACCTAGCCTTGGAAGACACACTCTGAAATTTCTACACCATCCTATTGGTGTCACAAGTCAGCCAATTTAATGTGTGTGGGGGGAACCATACAGGGGCATGAATCACTGACGTCCATCTTAGAGGCTGGCCACAAAAAATAACCTAAAAGTTTAGCTTTTCTTTCTTTTTTCTTTTTTTGAGAAAAATATCCATTTTATCTTCATGTATAAATAGTTGGGTTGTTACATTGAGGTTATGTAATGAATCAGTGACAGACTTTACACTAGAACCTTCTCCCAATATCCAAGTTGGTGAAACTTCTACCTTTAAAAGACTGTAAATAGAAAAACATATATGTAACAAGATTTGGTTCATAATTAGGACAAATATGGACTTGAACAGACAGATTTTATTGAAATTTCACATGGTTCCCCAAGTGGTCAAAATCATATATAAGTACATAATTATTTTCAGCATCATATCATATTGCTAGAACACTAAGTATTCACATAATTATGGGGAGAAAGTAACACAAAACTAAGATGTACTGTAACCTATATGAAAGTGAACATGGTCTAATTAAACAGAGAAATGTCCAGAACAAGGGAAGCTGATCAGGGACATTTAATGTGATCTGTATTAGTCACAGTATTCCAGGGAAACAGAACCAATAGGACGTGTGTGTGTGTGTGTGTGTGTGTGTGTGTGTGTGTAGAGAGAGAAAGAGAGGAGGGAATTGGAGAGACACAGAGAGAAGCAGAGAGATGGAGAGACACAGAGACAGAGACAGAGAGACAGATTTATTTTAAGTAATTGGCTCTTGCAATTCTAGGGGCTGGCAAATCCAAAATCTACAGGGCAGGTCAGCAGGTTGGAGACCCAGGCAAGAGTTAATATTGCAGTCTTTAGTCTAAAGGGTGTCTGGAGATAGAATTCCTTCCTCCTCGGGAGGCCTCAGTCTTTTCTCTTAAGTCCTTAGACTGGCTGGATGAGGCTTGCCCACACTATTGAGGGTGATCTGCTTTTACTCAAAGTCTACTGCTGATTTAACATTGATCACATATGAAAAATACTGTCACAGCCAACATCTAGACAGGTGTTATACCAAACATCTGTGCATCACAGCTTAGCCAAGCTGATACATAGAATTAACCATCACAGGATCTAATAAGAGTATTCTTTTCCAATTTGGATCTGACAGAGAGGGTGAATGAAGTTGGCAAAGAGAACTCAGATCTCCCACTCAGGCTGCAAAAGTCCCAGAGAGTAGGATTCCAGGCTACTTCCAATAGTGAGGGTCATCTGAACACCTAAATGCTCACTTGGGGACCAGTCAATCCAATTCTTGGGTTGGATTCCCCAGAAACAGATGCCAGATTTCATCAAAGTTTTTTGTTAGAAAGGTTCCCAGGAGAAACTGGCAGGGGTGGGGAGGGGGACAGGGAGGAGCAGGAGGCCACACAAAGGGGTAGGATGGAGCAGAGTCCCACGAAAGGTGATCTTGGCTCAATCCCATAGATCTCAAGAGACAACTGAGACAACCGGCAGGAGGCACTGGAGTGTTTATACGCTTGCACACAGTAGCCATTTTAAAAATGCTGCCTCCAGGGAACTGGGGAGTGGGAGCAGGATGTGGATTCCCAGACACTCTGGCTCTCACTGAGCAGCTTGGAGAAATGCAAGAGAGTTTTGCAGGGCTTTGGGGGCAACAAGTAGACTTATGAGAATCTAAATTCACACTCCTCATGTGCTGTAGGATTTCCTAAGATATTAACACTAAATTGGTGTGGAGCAAATATACAAGATGCCTGCCAGAAAAAAAATAAACAACTCTGAAGGGACATTTCTACAATCCGACGTTTAGCATTTTCTTGGAGAAAAATCCCCACTGAAGATAAGCCCTCAATCCAAAATTACTTACATGTTCCAAACAATGTTGCAATGAACATATAATTTTGCAAACTTATAGGGGTATTTCTAGAGGATAAACTATTACACATGAAAATGCTGGGTCAAGAGCATTCCAGTAAGAGAGAATCCTCCCAGACATGTGCATGGTTTGCTATCTCATTTCATTCAAGTCTCTATAAAATGCTACCTCCCAAACAAAACAATAAAAAAGCAATATAAGGAATAAACATAAAGCAAATACTTATAAAACTACTATCTAGACAGAGGCGTGACTGCTGGGCTTGGCGCTGCCACAGCGCATCCAGCTTGACCTTGAGTGCACAGTTCTGCGTTTCCAGCTGCTGCACGGAGGAGAGGTTGTTGAGGCCCTGCAGTTGCTCCTTCTAGTTAGTGTGGAAGAACCTGTACTCTTACATGTGCACCACCGCCTGACTCAGGTCCAGCACATCAAATGCCGGGGACGGGCGGTAGGCCAGGCCCAGGCAGAGATAGGAGGCTGAGAAGCATGCAGCTGAGGAGGCCACGTTGCAGCAGGACAGTGACTGCGAGTGGAAGGTACTCACGCTGGAGGCTCCAGAGAGGCCCAAGGACAGGCGCAAGCTGTCTCTGAACACCTTGTGATAGAAAGAGGCAGTGCACAGATAGTCCTCAGAGCTAAAGCTCATGATGCCCGGACCAGGGCCAGGAGAGCGCTGTGGCTGGGAGTGGAGAACTAACTCAAGAATGATGTCTACATCAATCTGCGCGATCTCTCCCAGAGATCTCCAACTTAATGCTAAGACCCAGCTCCACCCCATGCCAAACAACTAGCAAGACAGGAACACAACCCCACCCATTAGCAAAGAGGCGCCTAAAATCATAATAAGGTCACAGACACCCCAAAACACACCACCAGACGCAATCCAGCCCACCAGAAAGACAAGATCCAGCCTCATCCGCCAGAACACAGGCACCAGTCCCCTCTATCAGGAAGACTACACAACCCACTGAACCAACTTAACCGCTGGGGGAAGACACAAAAATCAACGGGAAATACAAATCAGTAGCCTGCAAAAATAAGACCCCAAACATAGTAAGTTAAGCAAAATGAAAAGACAGAGAAACACACAGCAGATGAAGGACCAAGGTGAAAACCCACCACATCAAACAATTGAAGAGGAAATAGGCACTCTACCTGATAAAGAATTCAGAATGATGATAGGAAAGATGATCCAAAATCATGGAAATAGAATGGAGAATATACAAGAAACGTTTAACAGGGATTTAGAAGAACTAAAGATGAAACAAACAATGATGAACAACACAATAAATGAAATTAAAAATTGTCTACAAGGGATCAGTAGCAAAATAACTGAGGTAGAAGAATGGATAAGTGACCTGGAAGAAAAAATAGTGGAAATAACTACTGCAGAGCAGAATAAAGAAAAACGAATGAAAAGAACTGAGGACAGTCTCAGAGACCTCTGGGACAACATTAAACACACCAACATTCGAATTATAAGGGTCCCAGAAGAAGAACAGAAAAAGAAAGGGACTGAGAAAATATTTGAAGAGATTATAGTTGAAAACTTCCCTAATATGGGAAAGGAAATAGTTATTCAAGTCCAGGAAGCACAGAGAGTCCCACACAGGATAAATCCAAGGAGAAACATGCCAGGACACATATTAAACAAACCATCAAAAATTAAATACAAAAAAAAATATTAAAAACAACAAGGGAAAAGCAACAAATAACATACAAGGGAATCCCATTAAGATTAACAGCTGATCTTATGGCAGAAACTCTGTAAGCCAGATGGGAGTGGCAGGACATATTTAAAGTGATGAGAGGGAAAAACCTACAACCAAGATTACTCTACCCAGCAAGGATCAGATTCAATGGAGAAACTAAAACCCTTACAGACAAGCAAAATCTAAGAGAACTCAGCACCACCAAACCAGTTTAAAACAAATGGTAAAGGAACTTCTCTAGGCAGGAAACACCAGAGAAGGAAAAGACCTACAATAACAAACACAGACCAATTAAGAAATGGTAATAGGAACATACATATCAATAATTACCTTAAATGTAAATGGATTAAATGCTCCAACCAAAACACAGACTGGCTGAATGGATACAAAAACAAGCCCTGTATATATGCTGTCTATAAGAGACCAACTTCAGACCTAGGGACACATACACACTGAAAATGAGGGGATGGAAAAAGATATTCCATGCAAACGGAAATCCAAACAAAGCTGGAGTAATAATTCTCAGATCAGACAAAGTAGACTTTAAATAAAGACTATACAGGAGACAAAGAAGGGCACTACATAATGATCAAAGGATCAATCCAAGAAGATATAACAATTATAAATATTTATGCATCCAACATAGGAGCACTTCAATTCATAAGGCAAAAGCTAACAGCCATAAAAGGGAAAATCGACAGTAACACATTCATAGTAGGGAACTTTAACACCCCACTTTCACCAATGGACAGATCATCCAAAATAAAAATAATTAAGAAAACACAAGATTTAAATGATACATTAAACAAGATGGACTTAATTGATATTTATAGGACATTCCATCCAAAAACAACAGAATACACTTTCTTTTCAAGTGCTCATGGAACATTTTCCAGGATAGATCATAACTTGGGTCACAAATCAAGCCTAGGTAAATTTAGAAAATTGAAATCGTATCAAGTATCTTTTGTGACCACAACGCTATGAGCTAGATATCAATTACAGGAAAAAATCTGTAAAAAATACAAACACATGGAGGCTAAACAATACACTACTTAATAACCAAGAGATCACTGAAGAAATCAAAGAGGAAATCAAAAATTACTTAGAAACAAATGACAATGAAAATATGACAACCCAAAACCTATGGGATGTAGCAAAAGCACTTCTAAGAGGGAAGTTTATAGCAACACAACGCTACCTTAAGAAACAAGAAACAACTCAAATAAACAACCTAAACTTACATCTAAAGCAATTAGAGAAAGAAGAACAAAAATATCCCAAAGTTAGCAGAAGGAAAGAAATCATAGAGATCAGATCAGAAATAAATGAAAAAGAAATGAAGAAAATAATAGCAAAGATCAATAAAACTAAAAGCTGATTCATTGAGAAGATAAACAAAGTTGATAAACCATTAGCCAGACTCATCAAGATAAAAAGAGAGAAGACTCAAATCAGTAGAATTAGAAATGAAAAAGGGGAAGTAACAACTGATACTGCAGAAATACAAAGGATCATTAGAGATTACTACAAGCAACTCTATGCCAAAAAAATGGACAACCTGGCAGAAATGGACAAATTCTTGGAAATGCACAACTGCCAAGACTGAACCAGGAAGAAATAGAAAATATGAACAGACCAATCACAAGCACTGAAATTGAAACTGATCAAAAATCTTCCAACAGGGCTTCCCTGGTGGCGCAGTGGTTGAGAGTCCACCTGCCGATACAGGGGACACGATTCATGCCCTGGTCCAGGAAGATCCCACATGCCGCAGAGCAGCTGCACCCATGAGCTATGGCCACTGGGCCTGCGTGTCCGGAGCCTGTGCTCTGCAACAGGAGAGGCCACAACAGTGAGAGGCCCACATACCGAAAGTGATTAAAAATCTTCCAACAAACAAAAGCCCAGGACCAGATGGCTTCACAGGCGAATTCTATCAAACATTTAGAGAAGAGCTAACACCTATCCTTCTCAAACTCTTCCAAAATATAGCAGAGGGAGGAACACTCCCAAACTCATTCTATGAGGCCACCATCACCTTGATACCAAAACCAGACAAGGATGTCACAAAGAAAGAAAACTACAGGCCAATATCACTGATGAACATAGATGCAAAAATCCTCAACAAAATACTAGCAAACAGAATCCAACAGCACATTAAACGGATCATACACCATGATCAAGTGGGGTTTATTCCAGGAATGCAAGGATTCTTCAATATACGCAAATCAATCAACGTGATACACCATATTAACAAGTTGAAGGAGAAAAACCATATGATCATCTCAATAGATACAGAAAAAGCTTTTGACAAAATTCAACACCGATTTATGATAAAAACCCTGCAGAAAGTAGGCATAGAGGGAAATTTCCTCACCATAATAAAGACCATATATGACAAACCCACAGCCAACATCGTGCTCAATGGTGAAAAACTGAAACCGTTTCCACTAAGATCAGGAACAAGACAAGGTTGCCCACTGTCACCACTATTATTCAACATTGTTTTGGAAGTTTTAGCCACAACAATCAGAGAAGAAAAATAAATAAATGGAATTCAAATTGGAAAAGAAGAAGTAAAGCTGTCACTCTTTGCAGATGACATGGTGCTATACATAGAGAATCCTAATACGCTACCATAAAACTACAGAGCTAATCAATGAATTTGGTAAAGTAGCAGGATACAAAATTATTGCACAGAAATCTCTTGCATTCCTGTACTCTAATGATGACAAATCTGAAAGTAAAATTAAGGAAACACTCACATTTACCATTGCAACAAAAAGAATAAAATACCTAGGTATAAACCTACCTACGGAGACAAAAGATCTGTATACAGAAAATTATAAGACACTGATGAAAGAAATTAAAGATGATACATACACATGGAGAGGTATACCATGTTCTTGGATTGGAAGAATCAACATTGTGAAAATTACTATACTATCCAAAGCAATCTACAAATTCAATGCAATCCCTATCAAACTACTTCTGGCATTTTTCACAGAATTAGAACAAAAAATTTCACAATTTGTATGGAAACACAAAAGACCACAAATAGTCAATGCAATTTTGAGAAAGAAAAATGGAGCTGAAGGAACAGGCTCCCTGACGTCAGCCTATATTAACCAGCTACAGTAATCAAGACAGTATGATACTGGCACAAGAACAGAAATATAGACCAATGGAACAGGTTAGAAAGCCCAGAGATCAACCCATGCACATATGGTCACCTTATCTTAGATAAAGGAGGCAAGAATATACAATGGAGAGAAGACAGCCTCTTCAACAAGTGATGCTGGGAAAACTGGACAGCTACATGTAAAAGAATGAAATTAACACTGCCTAACACCATACACAAAAATAAACTCAAAATGGATTAAAGACCTAAATGTGAGGACAGACACTATAAAACTCTTAGAGGAAAACATAGGCAGAACACTATAATATAAATCACAGCAAGATCCTTTTTGACCCATCTCCTAGAGAAATGGAAATAAAAACAAAAATAATCAAATGGGACCTAATGATACTTAAAAGCCTTTGCACAGCAAACGAAAGCATAAACAGGACGAAAGGACAACACTCAGAATGGGAGATAATATTGCAAACGAAGCAACTGACAAAGGATTAGTCTCCAAAATTTACAAGCAGCTCATGTAGCTCAATATCAAAAAAACAAACAACCCCATCCAAAAATAGGCAGAACACCTAAATAGACATTTCTCCAAAGAAGATATACAGATTGCCAACAAACACATGAAAGGATGGTCAACATCACTAATCATTAGAGAAATGCAAATCAAAACTACAATGAGGTATCACCTCACACCAGTATGAATGTCTATCATCAAAAAACTCTACAAACAGTAAATGCTGGAGAGGGTGTGGAGAAAAGGGAACCCTTCTGCACTGTTGGTGGGAATGTAAATTGAGCCAGCCACTATGGAGAACAGTATGGAGGTTTCTTAAAAAACTAAACATAGAACTACCATACAATCCAGGAACACCGCTACTGGGCATATACCCTGAGAAAACCATAATTCAAAAAGAGTCATGTACCACAATTTTCATTCCCGAGCTACTTACAATAGCCAAGACATGGAAGCAACCTAAGCGTCCATCTACAGATAAATGGATAAAGAAGATGTGGCACATATATACAATGGGATATTACTCAGCCATAAAAAGAAACAAAATTGAGTTATTTGTAGTGAGGTGGTTTGTCATACAGAGTGAAGTAATTCAGAAAGAGAAAAACAAATACCGTATGCTAACACATATATATGGAATCTAAAAAGAAAGAAAGAACGTTCTAAAGAACCTAGGGGCAGGACAGGAATAAAGACACAGACATAGAGTATGGACTTCAGGACACAGGGAGGGGGTAAGGTTAAGCTGGCACAAAGTAAGAGAGTGGCATTGACCTATATACACTACCAAATGTAAAATAGATAGCTAGTGGGAAGAAGCCACATAGCATCAGCTCCATGCTTTGTGACTACCTAGAGGGGTGGGATAGGTAGGGTGGGAGGGAGATGCAAGAGGGAGGCGATATGGGGATATATATATACGAACAGCTGATTCACTTTGTTATACAGGAGAAACTAACACAACATTGTAAAGCAATTGTACTCCAATAAAGATGTTTAAAAAAAAAGAAAGAATTGTGTCTACTTCACTGAATTTTTAAACAAATGTTTTATTTAGATGTCAAAAAAAATACTATCTAGGTCAAGAAATTTAGAATTAATCAGTGCCCCCAAAATACCACTCACATTCATATATTCCATAGCCTTTCCTGGTTATAACACTGCTCTTTACCTTAGAAATAACCAAATATTTTTACTTTTATGGTAATCACTTCCTTGATTTCCTTTAGTTTCTAAACTTTACATAATTCTTAAATGATATAGTCTGATGTATCTGGTTTTGGTGGTTATGAAAAAAGAATTATAGTTCAGGGATTCTCTTGGGTTTTGCTACTTTTATGTTTACAAGATTTATCTGTGTTGTTCCAAACAGTTGAAGTCCATTTACTTTTATTGTTGTATAGGATCCTATTGTACACAATATACAACAATTTATTTGTTATACTATTAATAAACATTTGCATTGTTTCTAATTTGGAGCTATTACAGCATTCTTGTGAATGTCCCAGTGTACACATGCATATAGATTTCCAAGTAAGAGCCCCAGGAATGAAATTGCTGAGCCATACAGTGTGCACATTTTCATCTTTATTACATGATGCAGAGCTATTTTTCAAAGAAGAAGCACCAATTGACACTCCAGTAATGGAAGTGTTATTTGTCCTTGCAGTTTCACATCCTTGAGAACACTTGGTATTGTCAAACTTTAAATTTTTGTCCATCTGAGTAGTATGTAGTGGTATCTCAGAGTGGATTTGAGTTTTCATTTCCTGATTTACTCTGTATGGAATTGTAAGTTGGAAGTTATTTTCTTTCAGCACACTGAAGATGCCAATGACTTATGCTTTCCTTTATTGTTATTAAGTCAGCAGTTAGTTAACTGTCACTCCCTTGAAGATAATTCCTTTTTATTTCCCTCTGGACTCTGGATATCTGAACCTTTGGTTGTCTGAGGTTTTAATATTATGTATCAAGCTGTAGATTTCTTTTTGTTTTCCTACTTGGCATTGGTGGATCTCTTGAATCTATTGAATAATTTCTATCATGAATTCTGGAAAATTCTCACCTATTATCTTTGTTTACATTTCTTTCTGAAACTCCAATTAAATGATTTGAGATCTCACTGTATACTCCATGTCTTTCACCCTTTCTTCCGTAATATCCATGTTTTGTCTCTCCGTGTTATAATGTCTCCAACTTCTCTTTCCATTCTTTAATTTCTGCTTTAGCTGTATCTAACCTACTATTTTTAACACATTTATTGGAGTATAATTTCTTTACAAAGGTGTGTTAGTTTCTGCTTTGTAACAAAGTGAATCAGTTATACATATACATATGTTCCCATATCTCTTCACTCTTGCATCTCCCTCCCTCCCACCTTCCCTATCCCACCCCTCCAGGCGGTCACAAAGCACTGAGCTGATCTCCCTGTGCCATACAGCTGCTTCCCACTAGCTATCTATTTTACGTTTGGAAGTGTATATATGTCCATACCACTCTCTCACTTTGTCACAGCTTACCCTTCCCCCTCCCCATATCCACAAGTCTATTCTTTAGTAGGTCTGTGTCTTTATTCCCACCTTACTACTAGGTTCTTCATGACATTTTTTCCCCTTAGATTCCATATGTATGTGTTAGCACATGCTATTTCTTTTTCTCTTGCTGAATTACTTCACTCTGTATGACAGACTCTAGGTCCATCAACCTCCCCACAAATAACTCAATTTTTCTTTTTATGGCTAAGTAATATTCCATTGTATATATGTGCCACATCTTCTTTATCCATTCTTCCGATGATGGACACTTAGGTTGCTTCCATCTCCTGGCTATTGTAAATAGAGCGTCAATAAATATTTTGGTACATGACTCTTTTTGAATTATGGTTTTCTCAGGATATATGCCCAGTAGTGGGATTGCTGGGTCATATGGTAGTTCTATTTGTAGTTTTTTAAGGAACCTCTATGCTGTTTTCCATAGTGGCTGTATCAATTTACGTTCCCACAAGCAGAGCAAGAGTGTTCCATTTTCTCCACACCCTCTCCAGCATTTATTGTTTCTAGATTTTTTGATGATGGCCATTCTGACTGGTGTGAGAGGATATCTCATTGTAGTTTTGAATTGCATTTCTCTAATGATTAATGATGTTGAGCATGCTTTCATGTGTTTGTTGGCAATCTGTATATCTTCTTTGGAGAAATGTCTATTTAGGTGTTCTGCCCACTTTTGGGTTGGGTTGTTTGTTTTTTTGTTATTGAGCTGCATGTTCTGCTTGTAAATTTTGGAGATTAATCCTTTGTCAGTTGCTTCATTTGCAAATATTTTCTCCCATTCTGAGGGTTGTCTTTTGGTCTTCTTTATGGTTTACCTTGCTATGCAAAAGCTTTGAAGTTTCATTGGTCCCATTTGTTTATTTTTGTTTTTATTTCCATTTCTCTAGGAGGTGGGTCAAAAAGGATCTTGCTGTGATTTATGTCATAGAGTGTTCTGCCTACATTTTCCTCTAAGAATATGATAGTTTCTGGCCTTACATTTAGGTATTTAATCCATTTTGAGCTTATTTTTGTGTATGGTGTTAGGGAGTGATCTAATCTCATACTTTTACATGTAGCTGTCCAGTTTTCCCAGCACCATTTATTGAAGAGGATGTCCTTTCTCCACTGTATATTCCTGCCTCCTTTATCAAAGATAAGGTGACCATGTGTGCATGAGTTTATCTCTGGGCTTTCCATCTTATTCCATTGATCTATATTTTTGTTTTTGTGCCAGTACCATACTCTCTTGATTACTGTAGCTTTGTAGTATAGTCTTAAGTCAGGGAGCCTGATTCCTCCAGCTCCATTTTTCATTCTCAAGATTGCTTTGGCTATTCGGTGTTTTTTGTGTTTCCATACAAATTGTGAAATTTTTTGTTCTACTTCTGTGAAAACTGCCAGTGGTAGTTTGATAGGGATTGCATTGAATCTGTAGATTGCTTTGGGTAGTAGAGTCATTTTCACAATGTTGATTCTTCCAATCCAAGAACATGGTATATCTCTCCATCTCTTTGTATCATCTTTGATTTCTTTCATCAGTGTCTTATAATTTT
Source organism: Lipotes vexillifer (assembly GCF_000442215.2). Taxonomy (NCBI): domain Eukaryota; kingdom Metazoa; phylum Chordata; class Mammalia; order Artiodactyla; family Lipotidae; genus Lipotes; species Lipotes vexillifer. Next base: position 48,549 of record NW_006789227.1, read on the forward strand.
CTGCATACAGGTCTTTGGTCTCCTTAGGTAGGTTTATTCCTAGATATTTTATTCTTTTTATTGCAATGGTAAATGGGAGTGTTTTCACTTTCACCTTCTTCATCATTAGTGTATAGGAATGCCAGAGATTTCTGTGCATTAATTTTGTATCCTGCTACATTACCATATTCATTGATTAGTTCTCGTAGTTTTCTCATAGCATCTTTAGGATTCTCTATGCATAGTATCATGTCATCTGCAAAGAGTGACAGCTTTACTATTTCTTTACCAATTTGGATTCCTTTTATTTCTTTTTCTTCTCTGATTGCTGTGGCTAAAACTTCCAAAACTATGTTGAATAACTGTGGTGACAGTGGGCAACCTTCTCTTACTCCTGATCTTAGTGGAAATATTTTCAGTTTTTCACCATTGAAGATGATGTTGGCTGTAGGTTTGTCATATATGGCCTTTATTATGTTGAGGAAATAACCCTCTAAGACTACTTTCTGCAGGGTTTTTATCAAAAATAGGTGTTGAATTTTGTTGAAAGCTTTCTCTGCATCTTTTGAGATGATCATATGGTTTTTCTCCTTCAATATGTTAATATGGTGTATCAAGTTGATTGATTTGCATATATTGAAGAATCCTTGCATTCCTGGGATAAACCCCACTTGACCATGTTATATGATCCTTTTAATGTGCTGTTGGATTCTGTTTGCTAGTATTTTGTTGAGGATTTTTGCAGCTATGTTCATCAGTGATATTGGCCTATAGTTTTCTTTCTTTGTGATATCTTTGTCTGCTTTTGGTATCAGGGTGATGGTGGCCTCGTAGAATGAGTTTGGGAGTGTCCTTCCCTCTGCTATATTTTGGAATAGTTTGAGAAGGAGAGGTGTTAGCTCTTCTCTAAATGTTTGATAGAATTCACCTGTGAAACCATGTGGTCCTGGGCTTTTGTTTGTTGGAAGATTTTTAATCACAGTTTTAATTTCAGTGCTTGTGATTGGTCTGTTCTTATTTTCTATTTCTTCCTGGTTCAGTCTTGGCAGGTTGTGCATTTCCAAGAATTTGTCCATTTCTTCCAGGCTGTCCATTTTATTGGCATAGAGTTGCTTGTAGTAATCTCTCATGATCTTTTGTATTTCTGCAGTGTCAGTTGTTACTTCTCCTTTTTCATTTCTAATTCTATTGATTTGAGTCTTCTCCCTTTTCTTCTTGATGAGTCTGGCTAATGGTTTGTCAATTTTGTTTATCTTCTCAAAGAACCAGCTTTTAGTTTTATTGATCTTGGCTATCGTTTCCTTCATTTCTTTTTCATTGATTTCTGATCTGATCTTTATGATTTCTTTCCTTCTGCTAACTTTGGGATATTTTTGTTCTTCTTTCTCTAATTGCTTTACATGCAAACTCTTACAATGAGTTCTTAATCTCAGTGTATTGTTTTAATTTTTATAAGTTCTATTTGGTTCCTTTTCCAGAAGGCTATATGGTGTTTATAGTTTCCTTTTTTATTATTATTATTTTTTTACATCTTTATTGGAGTATAATTGCTTTACAATGGTGTGTTAGTTTCTGCTTTATAAAAAAGTGAATCAGTTATACATATACATATGTTCCCATATCTCTTCCTTCTTGCATCTCCCTCCTTCCCACCCTCCCTATCCCACCCCTCTATAGTTTCTTATTTCCTGCAAATATGTTCAAGCTTATTTACACATAGGAAGTATCATTGTTTTATAGACTATGTCAGATAATTCCAGTATCTTAAGTCTTTTGGGGTATATGATATATATATATGTCTAGTCTAGTGAACACTTGTTGGTACTACCAAGCCTGCATTTTCAGTAGCAGAACTCCATTGTGTTTTATAATCATATTTTATTTTTATTTGTTTTTAAAAATTCATTTTCTAACATCTCTTCTAGAATGTTAGATTCTGTGACTTACATTTTTTAAACCACTGTATCCTAAACATCTGGAATATTACTTTGCACTTAATTTTTAAGTTGTTAAATAAAAATATTAATTCTTTAAAAATACTATATAGGGCTTCCCCGGTGGCACAGCGGTTGAGAGTCCGGCTGCCAATGCAGGGGACACGGGTTCATGCCCTGGTCCGGGAAAATCCCACATGCCATGGAGCGGCTAGGCCCATAAGCCATGGCCGCTGAGCCTGTGTATCCGGAGTCTGTGCTCCACAATGGGAGAGGCCACAACAGTGAGAGGCCCATGTACCATAAAAAATATATATATATATATATTATATAATATTTCTTCAGAACTGTTATGCCATGTTACTAACAATGTATTAAAAAAAATCCTGTTTTTTCTTCACACTTTTACTAACACTGTATATTCTCAGTCTTGTAAATCTTTGCCTGTTTCACAAACAGTGACATTATTGTTTTAATTTTTATTTATTTAATAGTTAATGAGGTGGAATCCCTCTTATTAGCCATTTGTGGCAGGTCTTCATGAAATTGGTAATTTCCCTTGCTCATTTTTCTTTTTTTATTGAAGTATAGTTGATTTACAATATTGCGTTAGTTTCAGATGTGCAGCAAAGTGATTCAGTTATACATTACATATATTTTTTTCAGATTATTTTCCATTATAGGTTATTACAAGATACTGAATATTGTTCCCTTTGTTATACAGTAAATTCTTGTTGCTTATCTATTTTATATACAGCAGTTTGTTAATCCCAGATCCCTAATTTATACCCCCCTCCTTTTCCCTTTGGTAATCATGTTTGTTTTCTATGTCTATGAGTTTGTTTCTGTTTTGTATATAGATTCATTTGTATCATATTTTAGATTCCACATATAAGTGATATCATATAATATTTATCTTTCTCTGACATACTTCAATTAGTTTGATATTCTCTAGGTCCATCCATGTTGCTGCAAATGGCAATATTTCATTCTTTTTTATGGCTGGGTTAAGATTCCATTGTATATATACACCACATCTTCTTAAACCAGTCATCTGTTGATGGGCATTTGGATTGTTTCCATGTCTTAGCTATTGTAAATAGTGCTGCTATGAACATTGGGGTGAATGCATTGTTTCAAGTTAGAGTTTTTGTCTTTTCTGGATATATGCCTAGGAGTGGGATTGCTGGATCATACAGCAACTCTAGTTTTAGTTTTTTAAGGAACCTCCATACTGTTCTCCAGACAATACTACAATTGGGAGGGTTATGCCTCCAGCTTTGTTCTTTTTCCTCAGGATTGCTTTGATAATTCTGGGTCTTTTCTGGTTCCATATATATTTTAGGATTATTTATTCTAGTTTTGTGAAAAATGTCATGGGTAATTTGATAGGGATTGCATTAAATCTGAAGATTGCTTTGAGTAGTATGGCCATTTTAACGATATTAATTCTTCCAGTCCAAGAGCATGGGATATATTTCCATTTCTTTGCATCATTTTCAATTTCCTTTGTCAACACTTTATAGTTTTCAGTGTATAGTTCTTTCAGCTCCTTGGTTAGGTTTATTCCTAGCTATTTTATGACACCATTTTAAATGGGAATTTTTTTTTAATTTCTATTTCTGATTTTTCATTGTTAGCATAAAGAAATGTAACAGATTTCTGTATATTAATCTTGTATCCTGCTACATTGCTGAATTCATTTATTAGTTCTAATAGTTTTTGTGTGGAGTCTTTAGGGTTTTCTATATAGAGGATCATGTCACCTGCATATAATGACAATTTTACCTCTTCCCTTCTGATTTAGATAACTTTTCTTTTTCTTGTCTGATTGCTGTGACTAGGATACCCAGTATTACATTGAATAGAAGTGGTGAGAGTGGGCAACCTTGTCTTGTCCCAGAATTTGGTGGGAGGGCTTTTAGCTTTTTACCATTGAGTATAATGTTGGCTGTGGGTTTGTCATAAGTAGCCTTTATTATGTTGAGATATGTTCTCTCTATGCCCAGTTTGGTGAAGAGATTTTATCAAGAATGGATGTTGAATTTTATCAAATGCTTTTTCTGCATCTATTGAGATGATCATGTGGTTTCTGTCTTTTCTTTTGTTGATGTGGTGTATCACATTAATTGATTTGCATCTGTTGAGCCATTCTTGCAATTCTGGAATGATTTCAACTTGATCATGATGTGGTGTATGATCCTTTTTATGTATTGTTGGATTTGGTTTGCTAATATTTTATTGAGGATTTTGCATTTATATCCATCAAATATATTGGCCTGTAATGTTCTTTTTTTTGTAATGTCTTTGTCTGGGTTTGATATCAGGGTGATAGTGGCTTCATAGAATGACTTTGGGAGTGTTTCCCTCCTCTTCAATCTTTTGCAATAGTTTGGGAAGGATAGGTATAAGTTCTTTGTATGTTTGGTAGAATTCCCCAGTGAAGCCATCCAGTCCTGGACTTTTTTTTGCAGGGAGTTTGGTTTTGCTTCGTTTTTTTGTCAGCAGTGCCACATTACTTGCGGGATGGGTTCTCAGTTCCCTGACCAGGGACTGAACCTGGGTCATGGTAGTGAAAGCTCAGAATCCTAACTACTAGGCCACCAGTGAACTCCCTTGCAGGGAGTTTTATTATTATTATTATTATTATTACATTTTCTATTTTAATTCTAGTGATAGGTCTATTCAAATAATCTTTTTCTTCTTGACTCAATTTTGGTGGGCTGTATGTTTCTTGAAACTTGTCCATTCCTTCTAGGTTGTCCAATTTGTTGGCATATAACTGTTCAGAGTATTTTCTTACGATTTTTAAAATTTCTGCAGTATCAGTTGTTATTTCTCTTCTTTCATTTCTTATTTTGTTTATTTGTCTTTTCTTCTTGGTGAGCCTGGCTAGAGATTTGTTGATTTTGTTTATCCTTTCAAAAACCAGCTCTTGGTTTTATTTATCCTTTCTATTTTTTATCTCTATTTTATTTGTTTCCTCTTTCATCTTTATTATTTCCTTCCTTCTTCTGAATTTGTTCTTCTTTTTCTAATTCTTTTAGGTGGTAGGTTATGTTGTTTATTTGAGGATATTTTCTTGCTTCTTGAGGAGGGCCTGTCTTGTTATGAACTTCCCTCTTAGAACCGCTTTTGCTGCATTCCATGGATTTTGTAAAGTTGTATTTTCTTTGTCATTTGTCTCTGAGTATTTTCTGCTTTCCTCTTTGATTTCATTGTTGACCCATTCGTTTTTTAGTAGCATGTTATTTAGCCTCCATGTGATCTTTTATTTCCTGTTTTTCTTTCTGTGGTTGATTTTTAGTTTCATACTGTTATGGTCAGAAAAGATGCTTGAAATAATTTTTATCCTCTTAAATTTGCTGAGGATTGTTTTGTGTCCTAATATGTGGTCTATCCTAGAGAATGTTCCATGCATGCTTGAAAAGAACGTGTATTCTGTTTTTTTGGACATGGTGTCCTATAGATATCAAGTCCAACTGTTCTAATGTGTCATTTAAGATCTCTGTTACCTTATTGATTTTCTTTCTGGAATATCTGTCCATTGATGTCAGTGCAGTGTGAAAGTCTCCTACTATTATTTTATTCCTGTCAATTACTCCCTTTTTGTCTCTTAGTATTTTTTTTATATATTTAGGTGCTCTTACCTTGCTCATTTTTCTACTGGGTTATTTTTCCTTTTCTTAGTGATTTATGAATTAAAATATATATAGATATCATGTATATTTTATATATTATAGATTGTAAATGTTATAAGAATTATAAATATTTTTTAATTTATTTCTCATTTGTCTTTTAATTTTGTTTATTATGGCTTTTGCTATATAGACGTTTTTGTGTTTTTATATAGGCAAATCTGTATATCTTTTATGCTTTCTGGGTTTATTTCATAATTATCAGTAATTTCTTACTCTAAGATTATGAAATTATTCTCCAATATTTTCTTCTTTGATTGTTTTATACTTTTAAAATTTTAATCCATTATAATTTATTTTTGTGTTGTATAAGGCAGGAATCTAATTTTGTTATCAAACATGCAATTGTTTCAAGACCACTTTTTTAAATATATTTTTCTTCACTAAATAAAGCAATGCCATTTTCATATACTAAATTCACATAATTTCAACTTACAAAGGGCCTTCAATATATTACCACACATAATATTCACTATATGAAACATGTGTTTCCATTCATTCATTAAGAAAATGTTTACTAAGCACACTTTACACATGCAGGGAAACACTTACTTACATTTACCAGTTTATTGTAAAAGGATATGAAAAATGACAGAGATGAACATCCAGATGGAAGAGATTGTAGGGCAGTCTCATGGGAAGGGACAGGGAGCTTCCATGCCCTCTCTGGGAACCCCACTCTCCAAGAACCTCTGTGTGTTCACGAACTCAGAAGCTCTCTGAACCACATACTTTTGGGACTTTTGGCGGAAGGGGGATTAACTCTATTTCCAGCCCCCTTTCCCTCTCTGGACAATGAAGGGTGGGGCTGAAAGTTCTAAACTACGGTCTTTCTGGTGATCAGGCCCCATGCAGGAGACCACCAAGAGTCACATAATTAGAACAAAAGACATTCCTATCTGCCAAGAAATTCCAAGGGATTTAGGAGCTCTGTGTCAGGAACTAGAGTCAAAGAACAAATATTAGAACAAAAGATGCTCCTAGTGCTCTTTAACTTAGGAAACTACAAGGGTTTTAGGAGCTCTGTGCCAGAAATCAGGGCAGAAATCAATCTACATATTCTATTCTTTGTGTTTATCACACACAAAAAAAGTTGAGAGGATGCATCCAATTGAATGGTCCTAGGTAGGATGAAATTTTCTTAGAGAAATAAAAAGGGAAAATATATTCTGTATTTTGTAAGTAATTGTGGTCTCTCCTATGTAATCAGTTGTAAAGGTACATTTAAATCATAAGCAAAATTCACACTTAAAATGGTATGATAATTACTACCAAAATCTTTAACTAGAAAAGAAAATTTATACAAGTTTTACAAATGCAAATAGCGTGAGTATTATATTGCTTCACTCAATAAAATGAAAATGATTATTTTAAACAATGGGGAAGGGGAAAATGATCAGTGTTAAAATGAAAAAAATGTTATACATTTCTGACTTAGATCTGAATTAACAGGGCTTTTCCTACTGAAAAGCCCCAAGGAAACTTATAGGATCTAATAAATCTTGTCAGTGGTTGAGGTGCATATATGGAAATACAAATTTGGACCCAACAGTGCTTTTGCTGTGCATTCAACTAGAAAACTAAAAATTGTATTTATTCCATCAGTACATTAGGTATCTTTGGCAAATGCACCTAATTTTTCACAGGCCATTCAACTAAAAATAACTTTATATCTTCCTGAGAGAAAATAAAACAAAATAGGAATATATTCATTTAAGAATATAGCTAGACAAACTAAAACAGAGATAGCTATATGTATACTTTACCAATGATGACATAGAAAAATCCATCAAAAGAAACGCTGTAAAATCCCATGTCACTAGACAAAGAGCACATTTCACTGTCACCATAACTCCCAGTGTCTGAAGGTTTTATCTCCATGACAATGAGAGCTAGAAATCAACCTGCTCTAAAGCATTGATTGCATGTGCTGATGCTACAGCTCTCCAAGGACAATTTTTCCAAAACATTGAAGAGTAACACAAAATAATTTATTAGACAATTTGCATTGTATTTGGGATTCCTCAGTAATGAAAAACTGCTCACCGAGCAAATGCTGGCGCCCAGAGTTTGAGTGATTGGTTTAGAAACTCCCAGACTCTTTGGAGGAAATATGTAGTATGTGAGTGTGCTGCAGCGCACAATTAACCCTGCAGGAGGCCCCGCAGACAGTTTCAAGATCTTGCATCCAGATAGCACATAAAATGATGTCGATTAAAGCACAAAGGTGCATCATCTCAGTAAGACTGCAGATTTTTATGACCATTACAATAACACTGGCAACATTACTTCTGCTTTTTAATGATTTCACACCCATGAAATTCAAATAGAGTAGGGTTTTTACCTTAGAGCACCCTATTCATGAAAAGGGCCCCTGCTGCTTCATTATCTTTTTTCTAGTTTATTAAAAATTTATTTAACAGGGCAGTACAAATGGAGAAATTATTAATGAGATCCAGGAATATTTAATGCTCACTCTTTCAGTGTCTCCCTTTATGCCCAGAGGAACAATTCTCACAAATGTGGTCCAGCGACACTGGGAGTCCCTGACACCCTTTCAAGGGATTCCAAAGCTAACTTCATAACAATACCAAGACATTATTTTCCTTTTTCACTCTCATCCACTCAGGTGTACACAGTGGAGTTTTCCAGACACTATGTGACATGTAATATCACAATAGTCTAAATGCAAAGCAGATATGAGAATCCAGCTGCCTTCTATTAAGCCAGTTATTTTTTTTAAAATTATGAAAATGTAAACCAATGTTGCCCTTCTCAATAATTCTTTTTGGAAATTATAGTTAATTTTCATAATATGTGACAACATGGATAAACCTTGAGGACATTACGCTAGGTGAAATAAGCCAGTCACAGAAGGATGAATACCATATGACTCCACTTATTTGAGGTTTCTAAAATACTCAAATTCATAGAATCAGAGAAAGAAATGGTGATTGCCAAAGGCTGGGGACAGGAGGATATGGGGAGCTACTAATAAATGTGCCCAGAGTTTTAGTTCAGCAAGATGAATAAGTTCTAGAGATCTGTTGTATGACACTATCTATGATCTACATTAGTATACTGTACACTTAAAACTGTGTTAAGACACTAGATCTCCTGTTAATTGTTCTTCCCATAATAAAATAAAGTTTAAATAATTAAGATAAAATAGAATAAACACTAATAAACAAACAAATCAATAACTAAAAGCAATGAATGAGTGTAGGTCCTACAAAATATTTAAACATATCATGACACTACAATCATAACTGATTTTTAGTGAGGGAATCAAGCCCCATATTAATGTAAATATACAAGCAGGAATTTGATGTACAAAACTGGTGTATATTTCAATTATATGTGGAGAAATAATCACTTATCAAACAAAAAATAATTTTAAGAATACGTTATTTTTGTTAACATGCAACAGGTTTATTATTGCTATTTTTAAATGGCTATTGTTTAAATTCTCATAGGTATAACCACATAAACAAAAGCTCTTTTGTGTCCTGAATAATTTTTAAGAGTGTAAATGTGTCTTGAGATCAAAAACTTTGAAAACTGCTAGCCTAGGTTTTATTAAATAGCTGGCTCTGGGCTGCCTCTGTTATTTTGTTCATCATCACTGAGAACAAATTCCCAAAACAGGTGGTGGGAAGAAACTAGGCTTCTGCGTCAGGTAAAACTAATGTCAAATTCTGGTTTTGGTATTACTGGCTGACTTCATGCGAATCATTTAACCTCTCTGAACCATAGTCACCTCATCTAAAACAGAGGTGATATTATCAAACTATTTCCCACAAGAAATTTGCCAATTACAAAAGAAAAAAAAAGAGGTACATTTACAGGAGACACCACCTTCTGCAAGGAAGACGCCACCTCATCCAATGATCAAGGGTGACACATCAACATCACATACTCTACCCGACGTGATACACTGAGGACATGTCACTTCTATGTTAGTCTTGTCCAGAATGTGCAACCTCAATCTAACTGAGAAAACGTCAGACAAACCCACAGTAAGAGATATGCTACAAAGTAAGTGACCATTACTTATCAAAAGTACCAAGGTCAGGAAAGAGGCTGATAAACTGAGGGCTGTCACAGATTGAGGGAGATGAAGGAGACACAACAATAAATACCTTTGGGGAGGGGGGACTGGTAAAACTGTAATAAGATTAATATTTAGTTAAGAGTATTGTTACTTTTCTGGGTTTTGATTACTGTACTTTGGCTAAGTAAGATGTTAACTTTAGGGGAGCTGAGTGAAGGGGATACAGAAACTCACTGTACTATTTTTTGCAAGTTTTCTGTATGTCTAAAATTACTTCAGAATAAACAGTTAAAAAGTAAAGTAATCAAACGGAGGCAATCATATCTTCCATACAGCACAGTATGGGTTTAGGGGTAACCAGTGTAAAATGTTTTCCACCGTACCTTGCCTACAAATGGAGGTTTTTACTTTCATTCTTCTTTTTTGTTCAGTAGTGATATGCTTTATTTTTTTCCCCTGTGACAATTCATCTTTATGTTATGTTTCTAGCATTTGTTGCAAAGCTGGTCTGGTGGTACTGAATTCTTAGCTTTTGCTTGTCTGTAAAGCTTTTGATTTCTCTGTCAACTCTGAATGAGAGCCTTGCTGGGTTGAGTATTCTTGGTTGTAGGTTCTTCCCTTTCATCACTTTTAATATAACGTGCCACTCCCTTCTATCCTGCAGAGTTTCTGCTGAAAAATCAGCTGATAGCCTTATGGGAGTTCCCTTATATGTTATTTGTTGTTTTTCCCTTACTGCTTTTAATATTTTTTCTTTGCCTTTATATATTTTTTAATTTATTTACTTTTACTTTTGTTTTTTTGGCTGTGCTGGGTCTTCATTGCCATGCACCAGCTTTCTCTAGCTGTGGAAAGTGGGGGCTACTCTTTGTTGTGGTGCGCGGGCTTCTCATTTCAGTGGCTTCTCTCGTTGTGGAGCATGGGCTCTAGGAATGCAGACTTCAATAGTTGTGGCTCACAGGATCTAGAGGACAGGCTCAGTAGTTGTGGCTCATGGGCTTATTTGCTCTGCAGCACAGGTATCTTCCCAGACCAGGGCTTGAACCCGTGTCCCCTGCATTGGCAGGTGGATTCTTAACCACTGTGCCACCAGGGAAGCCCTGTCTTTAATTTTTGTCAATTTGATTATTATGTGTCTTGGCATTATCTTCTTTGGGTTTATCCTGCCTGGGACTCTCTGCACTTCCCGGACATGGGTGACTGTTTCCCTTCCCATGTTAGGGAAGTTTTCAGCTTTACCTCTTCACATATTTTCTCAGGTCCTTTCTCTCTCTCTTCTCCTTCTGGGACCCCTATAATGCAATGTTGTCCCAGATATCTCTTAGACTGTCTTCATTTCTTTTCATTCTTTTTTCTTTATTCTGTTCTGTGGCAGTGATTTCCACCATTCTGTCTTCCAGGTCAATTATTTGTTCATATGCCTTAGTTATTCTGCTACTGCTTCCTTCTAGTGTATTTTTCATTTCAGTTATTGTATTGTTCATATCTGTTTGTTCTTTAGTTCTTTTAGGTCTTTGTTAAACATTTCTTGTGTCTTCTCAATCCTTGCCTCTATACTTTTTCTGAGATCTTCAGGATCATCTTCACGGTCATTATTCTAAATTCTTTTTCCAGTAGGTTGCATATCTCCACATTACTTAGTTGTTCTGGGGTTTTACCTTGTTCCTTCATCTGAGACATATTCCTCTGCCATATCATTTTGTCTAAATTTCTGTGATTGTGGTTTCCATTCTGCAGGCTGCAGGACTGTAGTTCTTCTTGCTTCTGCTGTCTGACTTCTAGTGGATGAGGCTGTCTAAGAGGCTTGTGCAAGTTTCCTGATGGGAGGGACTGGTTCCTGCCCACTGCTGGGTAAAGCTGAGTCTTGTCCCTCTGATGGGCAGGGCTGTGCTCAGGAAGACTTTTACCAGCTTGTCTGCTAATGGGTGGGGCTGTGTTCCAGCCTTGTTGGTCTTCTGGCATGAGGCATCCCAGCACTGTAGCCTACAGGTTATAGGGTGGGGCTAATGGCAGCCTCTGGGAGGGCTCATGCCAATGAGTACTCCTCAGACCTTCTGCTGTGAGTGTCTGTTCCTGCCATGAGCCACAGCTGCCTCCCTGCCTCTGCAGGAGACCCTCCAATACTAACAGGTAGGTCTAACCCAGTCTCTTATGAGGTCACTGCTTTTATCCCCTGGGTCCTGGTGTGCATGGAACCTTGTGTGTGCCCTAGAAGAATGGAGCTTCTGCTTCCCCCAGCTTTCAAAGCCAGATTCTCTGGGGGCTCCTCCTCCCATTGCCATACCCCCAGGCTGGGAAGGTTGATGTGGGGCTCAGGACTTTCACTCCTGAAAAGTGTTGGAACTTCTGTGGTATAATTGTTTTCCAGTTTGTGGGTCACCCACCCAGCAGGTGTGGGATTTGATTTTATCACGATTGCAAACCTCCTACTGTCTTGTGGCTTCTTCTTGCCTTTGGATGTAGAGTATCGTTTTTGGTAGGTTCCAGTGTTTTTTCATCGAGGCTGTTCAGCATTTGGTTGTGATTTTGGTGTCTACCTAAGAAGGGGTGAGCTCAAGTCCTTCCACTCTGCCATCTTGAGTTAATCCCCTTTACTTTTTAAATTTTTATTTTATATTGAGTATAGTTAATTTACAATGTTGTGTTAGTTTCAGGTGTACAGCAAAGTGATTTAGTTATACATATGCACATATCAATTATTTTTCAGATTCTTTTCCCATATAGGTTATTAGAGAGTATTGAGTAGAGTTCTCTGTGCTCTACAGTAGGTCTTTGTTGATTATCTATTTTATATATAGTAGTGTGTATACATTAATCTCAACCTCCTAACTTATCCCTTCCCCCCCACCCTTCCACTTTGGTAACCAGAAGTTTGTTTTCTAAGTCTGTGAGTCTGTTTCTGTTTTGTAAATAAGTTCATTTGAATCATTTTTTTAGATTCCACATATGAGTGATATCAAATGGTATTTATCTTTCTCTTTCTGACTTACTTTACTTAGTATGATAATCTCTAGGTCCATCCATGTTGCTGCAAATGGCATCATTTCATTATTTTTCATGGCTGAGTAATGTTCCATCATATATATGTACCATATCTTCTTTATCCATTCATCTGTTGATAGATATTTAGGTTGCTTCCATATCTTGGCTATTGTGAATAATGAGTGCTGCAATGAACATTGGGGCACACATATCTCTTCAAAGTATGGTTTTCTCTGCATATATGCCCAGGAGTGGGACTGCTGGATCATATGGTAGCTCTACTTTTAGTTTTTTAAGGAACTTCCACACTGTTCTCCATAGTGGCTGCACCAATTTACATTCCCACCAACAGTGTAGGAGGGTTCCCTTTTCTCCACAACATTTTTTGTTCATAGACTTTTTGATGGTTGCCATTCTGACTGGAGTGAGGTGATACCTCATTGTAGTTTTGATTTGCATTTCTCTAATAATTAGCAATGTTGAGCATTTTTTCACGTGATCTTTGGCCATCTGGATGTCTTCTTTGGAGAAATGTCTATTTAGATCTTCTACCCATTTTTTGATTGGGTTGCTTGTTTTTCTGATATTGAGCTGCATGAGCTTTTTGTATATTTATTTTCATTCTTCTGCTCAAAACCTTTCAGTGGATTCCCATCCTTTTGTGAGAAAAGTTTCTATTTCTTAGACTAACATACCCAAGATTCGACATAGCCTGACTCCAAATTATATTTATAATTTTAACTAGTTTTTTATTGTGGTAAACTAACATAAAGTTTACATTTGTAGGTGTACAGTTCCGTGGTACGAAGTACATTCACGCTGTTGTGCAAACCATCACCACCATCTACCTCCAGAGCTTTTTAATCTTCCCAAACTGAAACTCTCTATGCATTAAACAATAACTCCCTACCCCCCTCTACCCCAGCCCTTGGCAACCACCATCTACTTTCTGTCTCTATGAATTTGACTGCTCTAGGTCACTCATATAAGTGGAATCATGCAATTTTTGTCCTTTTGTGTCTGGCTCATTTACTTAGCATGTCTAACCCTGTATGACCGTGTATCCCATAATCTGACTTCATCCCCCTCTGCCCCACTCCTCACAACCTCCCTCCAGCCCACTGGCCCTGCTGCTCCTTGAAGACACCTGGCAGACTCTTGCCTTGGACTTTGCACTTGATGCCTCCTCTACCGGAAACACTCATGCCCAAGACGCCGAATGGCCCACTCACCCACTTTCTTCAAGTCTTTATTCAAAACTCAACATTGTGGCCCATCTAAAATGTCAACCCCTCCCTGAAGCTTCCTTTCCCCCTTCTTGCATCATTTGTCCTCTTGAGTACTCATCACTTTCCCACGTGCTATCTGTTTTACATATTTATCTTGTTTACTGTCCATGCCACACACCCCCCCATTGCATATAGGTTCCACAAAGGCCAGAATATAATGGCACCTATGAAGGTACAAAGATAATGGCAATAGGAAATTCCTAAAAGGAGGAATTCCAGAATTCCTAAAAGAAAGCCCAGAAAGAAGGGAGGAAAAGTAGTTTTGAAGTTATTTTTTCAGAACAGATAAGGCAACAGCTTTTGAAGCTCAGGGAAGCAAACTGCCAATTAAGAAAATAAAGTCTATTATAATAAATCTTTCAGAGGAAAAGAAGCACTACTGGCTAGTTTTTTGATCACTGTAAAAAACAAAATTTCAGTCACATAGGAACTGAAATAAAATGGATATTGTTTAGGCCACACAAGCACCTTGGAGACAGTAACTCACAAAGCACACTTCTACATTCCAGGCTACGTATCGATAATAAACAGACCATCACCCAGCAACACATAAGAAACACACCTACCGTGGTGGCATCCCAGGCCAGCTCTCTGCTGGCCGCACCATCAAGCCTCTATCTGCCTATAGAGGCCTCATGAACTCAGGTTTTGGTGACATCCTCCACAGATGTCATTAATGACTCTTAACGATTTCACCTGACACTTCATCTCTAATTAAATCCTATTTCCTCTTTAGTCTTGTGTAATCTGCTGTTGGAACACTCCTGATTCATTGATATGACCCACTGGTTGGGAGGGAATTATTAGATAAAGTCTGAAAGACCTCCAGGGCCTTCGCTTGTCATACATTTCATCTGAGGCAAGATAACAGTCTCTCAGACATGGGCCCTGATGTGATCTGGAGATGATACCATCACCAAACACCTGTAATAACATTGTCTCCTTAGTGGAAAGCTGTCACAACACAGAGGAGAAACCTCTGGAGTGAAAGAGTTATGGGCTTGGGGCTGGATCCCAGTTCAAGTTCAAAACCTCTTCTATCTTTACCTCTTTGCATTTCAGTGTCCTCAGCTATAAAAAAGGGTCATTAATAGGTGTTGTCAGTATTTGAGAATTTCAGCAAACTGATCCTTCTTTCCTAGTAAGAACTAGAAAATGGGCAATAGAGAATTTTTTGTGAGTTTGATTTTTAGAGAACTGAAATATAAGATCAACATTTAATAACTGTAGTGACCACTGAAACAGGCTTCTCACCAGAATTACCTGTGGAACTTTAAAAACAATTTAGGTGCACAGCTTTTATCCTCAGGCAGTGCTGTCCAATGGGACTTTCTGTAATGACGAAACATTCTAGAAATGTGCGGTCCAGCACAGGAGCCACTAACCTCATGGGACTCATAAAGCACCACCCCCCCCTTTTATTGATATAAAAGACATATAATATTATATTAGTTTAAGCAGGTGAAGTGTGACTAATATGATTGAGGAACAGATTTTAAATTTTCATTTACTTCTAATTATTAAAATTTAAATAACTACATGGGCTAGTGGTTATCAAACTGGACAGCATAGTTTTAGACAAATTCTTCTGAGTGTGCGCTCCTCAAACCAGCAGCAGGCGTGTCACCGGGGAACTTGTTAGGAATGCAGACTCTTAGGCCCTGTACCAGACATGCTGAATCAGAAGCTCTGGGGTGGGGTCCCACCCTGGTGTGCTGGTGAGGGTTTAATGAAAGAGAAGCACTGATTAGTAGCATTTGCCAATGCTCCTGGTGTAAATACTCAGCATAGCAGATTTCAGGTGATCATTGGACATGAGATTGGCTGGAGAGGTACCCATGAGCTCTGAGAGCCCACGCAGGCTAGCTCCTGCATGCCACCAAGCCAGCAATCTGCATTTTAGCAAGCTCTCCAGGTGGTTCTGGTGTTTGGTTGAGAACCACTGATGTAAACCAGAGCCTAAGAAGACAGAGACCATGGCGTTTGTGTTGTACATTTTTCATGAGGGATTTCAGTGAGCAGCCTGTTTGGAAAGCCTGACTCAAATACAAACGAGCAAGGGCACTTGACTTAAGGAGCCAGGTGGCCTCCTCAGCCCCCTGTGCATGAGGCAGCCTGACACAGACTATTAAGACCTGCTCCCTCCTGTGCGTGGAGAAGCCTGAGCCTCGGCCCCTCAGATGGAGGATCACAGGCAGCCTGCCTTCCCTTCCCTTCAAGCGGCCATTCCAAACCCCCCACCTTCTGATATGATGAGCAACATCACAGGCATAGCCCACTCTAGGGGCAGACCCAAGGTGTAAGCAACACTGGCCCTCTAACCACAGCTTCTGCTTTACTCTCCCACTTAAAAAGAGGATTGAGAATTGAGAATCATATTATTACTAGGATAATCTAGAACTTTTACTTTAAGAAAATATCTTACAAATTTCAGAAAATATCTGAAGATACCTTATAGTTGTTTACATATCTGAAGATACCTTACAGTTGTTTGGACATACAATAGTCCAAAAACACTGTTTTGAACAAGCTACTATGTCACATCTAGGACATACATGTCCTTATTTAAAATAAATATGGGCTGCCTATCTCACCAGATTTGTGGTAAGAATTAAATGATTTAACTATGCACATAAAATCATATCTGGAATATTCTAATTCCATGTGCAGCCAGCCCTAGGGAGGCAAAATCATACATTCATTAGAAATGAGCACAGGCTCTTCCCTAGTTTAGCAATCTATGCTATGGAAAAGCAGACTGCTGAAATTCCTTTATATTCTAACTAAAGGAGAAAATAATAGAAAGAATTCAGAGCAACTTGTCTACAACCAGGAGGTCACTCATACATACAACCTCTGAGGTAGAGTACAGAACAAATCCCTGTGATTCAGAAAAGCTCCCTCATTTCATTACAAACCCAGAGCAGAGAGTTCCATTAAAATAACTGCATTTGGGCTTCCCTGGTGACACAGTGATTGAGAGTCTGCCTGCCGATGCAGGGGGCACAGGTTCGTGCCCCGGTCCGGGAGGATCCCACATGCCACAGAGCAGCTAGGCCCGTGAGCCATGGCTGCTGAGCCTGCACGTCTGGAGCCTGTGCTCTGCAATGGGAGAGGCCACAACAGTGAGAGGCCCGCGTACCACAAAAAAGTAAAATTAAATTAAAAAATAATTGCATGCGTTACTTGAATATTTCATTGCAAAAGTCATATAGTTATGCCTACCAAGCTCTTTATTTTGATCTACTGAGTTTGGCCTAAATCCCAAATGAGACTACAGTGGAAAAAAGAATGTATATTCTTGTCCTTATTATGCTCCTTAACACAAAATATTTTTACATTTATAATGTTTTTAGAGAAAATAGCTAGAAATTTTAGCTGCCAGTTTACAAGCTCAGGATGGCTGGCAAAGGAGCATCTTTTAAAG
This sequence comes from Lipotes vexillifer, assembly GCF_000442215.2. Classification (NCBI taxonomy): domain Eukaryota; kingdom Metazoa; phylum Chordata; class Mammalia; order Artiodactyla; family Lipotidae; genus Lipotes; species Lipotes vexillifer. Next base: position 65,912 of record NW_006789227.1, read on the forward strand.
CAGTAACTTTGTCCTAGGTTCTGTTTCCTGGTATAACAACAGCACTCCTGACCCGTGAACAGGAGAACACACATATCTGTAGAGACTCAGCTTTGGCTCTGAGGGCTGCCTATGGTCTTGACAAAGTAGGTAATTTTTCTTGGTGCTAAACTAACTGGTCCAGATGGACATAATTAAGGCCATAATTTGACAGGGGGAACTAATGAGCCTGAGTCATTTTACATTTCCCATATGCAAAAACTAGAGCAAAAAAAGTATTGTATTCCAAATCATACTTAATTCATAGAGTGAAGGTGCTTAGAAACTATAATCAGAAGTTCTTCTGGGTGGTTAAAAACTGAATTATCTCATCACCAATTGTAAAGGTTTTATGTGGAACTTGAGAAAATACTGCAACTTGCTTTGACGTGGTATGTTTTCAGTAAGAGATTGTTGTGCGCTTTCTATGTTTCATGTACTATGCTAAGTTATTTGTGTATCATCTAATTTATTCCTCACTTAACCCCCAAAGATTGGGTATTACTATTACTCCCATTATATGGATGAGAAACCTGAGGCTTGGAAATATAAATTTTTTGCCCAAGTTCATACAGCTGGTAAATGACAGAAGCGGGGAAAAGATAAAATCTGGCTCCAAACCTCTTTCAATACACTCATGGCTTCCAGTCCAGTGGAGTTTTGTGAAGTATCTGTGGTTATTCCAGAAGTTTCAGTCACTCTTACTTTGAACATATTGGAGGTAAGGTTACTTGAAGTTAGAGAAAAGTATTGAATTTATAGTCTGTTTATCCAAATACTATTCTTTGTCATCTCAAGCATATGGATGACTCAGATGAACTACTGCTGTGGCATCTACGGAGAGTGTCTTTCAGCTCTCCTCCCACAAACTTGCTGCTTAGCTGCAGCACATGCAGCGGGCTGCCAGACTCCACCTGCAGCATCTTGGGGTCCTGCTGAGTGCTGGAGCTAGTGGCGATGGTAAGGCACAACATTTCTGCCCAATACAAGATTCCTCTATGGGAAATCTTTGATCTAGAAGCTCCCCATCTGGCTGGTGGAGGCTGTCTCAGAACTTTAATGAAGTCTGAAGCTCTTTCTACCCCTCTCTCTCCTTCCTGCTCACCTTTCCCAGGTGTCAGACCTGCATCACAGACTCTCTCTGCCTACTCCTGATCCCCTTCCATTTTTCTTCCAGCAGACGTTACCCTCAATACATCTCTTGTACTTCTACCTCAGTCTCGGTGTCTGTTTCCCAGAGGACCCGACCCACCAACCATGAAAAGTATTTTCATATGGGGGCCCGACCAAACCTGCTATTAAAAAAGAAAGAGTAATCCACCAACAAATGTCTGCTCACACTGTCACACATAGAGTTTGCCATGGATTCCATGGGGAGACTAAGCGGATGCAAACAAGAGATGTGTGCCCCTGTGACACAGACTATGCTTCCCAAAACCCTGTCATTCCCGTTAATGGGAATACACTCAGCAAATATGTTAAGGAGTCTGGGAGGATTACCTTATGGTGATGTGACCACTTTTATTAAACTAAATACTGATCTATTATTATTGCAGAAAAAGAAACCATATTTTTGGCACTGTTGGTGGCTTCCGTGAGAGATTATTTAAATGTAGGAGTATTTATAAAGAAAGAGGAAAAGGCTAGGCTACTTAAAAAGCAGACATGGAGGATTTCTATTCCCAGGTCTCCAAAACACCTCATTTTTCATCTTTCCAGTATCCATCTGGGAAAATTAGATTACAATCTCCCTTAAGAAGAAGGAGACAAAAATTATAGGTGAACACCAATGCACACAAATTAGCCTCTTCTGGTAACTTGTTATTCTACTGTTTGCCCAATTGAATTAATCTGTGCAAGAAATGTATGCTGTTTACGACAAAAAGCATTAGTGTTCTTATAGGATTTTCCCCCTAGATTTAGTCATTCATTCAACAAATATTTACCAAGCATCAACTCAGAGCCAGTCAGCATGTCTGCAAGTGAGAATAAAAAGATAAACCATATAGCACAGGGAACTATATTCAATATCTTGTAACAAACTATAATGGAAATGAATCTGAAAAAGAATATATATGTATACATACACACACACACTCACACACACTTGTAACTGCATCACTTTGCTGTACACCTGAAACATTGTAAATCAACTACAATTTTTTTAAAAGTCATGGAAATACAAAAAAAACTAAAAGATGAACCAGAAGGCATGGTCCACATGCTCACTGAGCTTAGAGCCTAGCCCAGTGCTCTTCAAACTTTAATGTGCAGATGAATCACTGGGATTTTGCATCTTCTGACCCAGCAAGTCTAGGATGGGGTCTAAGATTCTGCATTTCTTACAGGTCCTCAGGACGACAGTGATATGAGTGCAGAGACCATGCTTTAAGTAGCGAGGAACCGGCTTACTAACTCTCAGCTGTGGGGCTGTGACACACTCCTGTATGTGAATGCCTTTCAGGAGTATCATCAAATGTGAATCAATGAATATTGTCAATACAATAGAAAACATATACTCTCACCAGGATACCTACTGGCTGGAATTTTGAGCTGAGATCAACAAAATGTAGGTATATGATTTACTGAATAAAAAGTAGGAGGCAAGGTATGGAATGACATCAGGATGGTGCCAAAGAACACTGGCATTCCCAGGAGCAGGTGTGAACATGGCCTATGAACACGACTTCACAGCCAGGGCACTGGCCCAAGTTCTTCATCAACTTTAAATGTAGGAGTATTTATAAAGAAAGAGGAAAAGGCTAGGCTACTTAAAAAGCAGACATGGGGGATTTCTATTCCCCAATGCTCAATTTAAAGCATTTAAATTTTTTCCCCAAACCTGCTTTTTCTTAACCAGCAGTCACTTTCTAGCCCTCTCAAGTACACCACTAAAATTTCTCATCCAGAACACCATAAACACACAAAGGTTAGCCTTGTTCAAAATGTGTAATCTCACAAATAAAAGGAGGCCAAATGTATAATTAGAGGCCACATGTCATTAAGCAACTGCTTGTGCAAACTGTCAAATTATATCTTAAAATGGGGTTGTGGGAAGGTGGAAGGTAGTGGGAAAGAGGGGAGTTAATTTAATTCTAAGCTGTTTGAAGCCAGGAAAACAGGCCACATGGAGTTAACCTGGGGAGAGGAGCTGGGTTTGCTCATTTTTCCTAGATTCAAAAGAGAAAATTAATCTGAGATATAAAAAAAGTAAAGTCACTTTGATCTCTACAACCCCAAACGTCCAGGTACAAAATGTAGTGAAAGATAGCAGGTATCTTAAACTCATCTACAACTCTGTACTTAGCCGGCTCATCTATAATAGTAAGAGGAAACTCCCATTAATAATTTAAAGGAGCCATGCCAGAAACAGTAACCCAAACAAGTCCAGAGTTAGCAGGAAAGGATGGTCAAGGTCAGCTGTGAAGTGGGTTGTGTAGGGTCACACTACACATTCATGATTCGTATGACATGCATTCTGACACGTGGATGCCAATGCACAGAACAGCAAGGGGAATTTACAAAGACCCCATCCTGCAACCTCAGAAATGAGTCCAGCTGGGGAGCTCTAAATGCTAACAACATCACAAACATTCTGAAGACAAACATGGAAAAATGGGTTTTTTAAGAGTAAGTCAAATTCATATTACTGCTCACACACAGACATACTACTTTGAAACATGACAATCATTTTGGATAATTTTGTAGGTTTCCTATTTTTTTATTTTGAAATTTCTTTTTTAGAAGCAAGAGAAAAAGAGAAGTCAATGGAAAATGCTGCTAGTCATGAGTGACAAAGGAATTAGATACTGCTGTTGTTCCTTGCCAGAAATAATTTGTTATTGGTTTTTTTTTTTCTGGATATATGTTATCTCACTTGAAAAAAATGAAAGTTCGACAAGCGAATCTAGAGCTGATAGTGAGGAGGCCCTCACTGCCACAAAACAGAACACAAAGCCCCTTTACAAAGATCGGAGAGAACAAATTTAAATGCCTATTACAAATAGCTAAATTAAAGTCTGGCCTTAACACCAAAGCAGAATATTTCAATCACTTAAACAAAAACTTAGCATATGAGTCAAAGACACTCATGTGACTGAAGTAGGCACTGTCCAGTATTGCTGTGTTCGTTTCCTATGGCCTCTTAACTTCCCTTGGGCATCATGACAATGCTCTCCAGGGTGGTGTGCAGAAGCCCTGAGCACAACTGTGTTAATTGCACGTGTGGAAAACAATTTCAATGACTAAAGGAAAACCACACCATGGTATGTCCAAAATGCTGTCTGAAGCATATATTATATGAGGTTTTAGTCTATTATATTTTGTGTCTATCTTACCTTGAAGCCATGATGGATGCTTATTTAATTTTCTGCTTAATTGATTCATTCCAAACCTGAACCATGATAGGACAGGGCAAAAAAAACAAAAACAGATGCTCTATGCTCTACCAGCAGAGCCCTTAGGTTAATAACTACTGTCTAATTTACGTTTAGCTAAGGGGCGGATCATGGAATCCACATACAGCTTTCCCAGGTGAGAACATTATTTTGAGAATGTTATTTTGAGAGGTCCATGTTGTGGGGACTGGTTTTCCTCTTATTTCTATTATGCCTGCTTAGGACACAACAATGAAGTAGCTGATTGGGCAGGTGTTATTCTGCATCTACTTCAATTTTTCAATTGGTATATAATCTTTCAAATTTCAACCAGAGGTACCTACCCAGCTTATCATGCAGAAGAAGCACTCTGAATTATTAAATATGCCTCAGGGTGGGGAATCAGCACATCTTCATTCGATATTATCTTCATTCTGATTATCCTCTAGAGCTCAGAAAATTAGGGAGCGACTGCAAGGGCCTATTCCTGGGAGTAAATGTGAGATTCAGTAGGAAACACAAATGTAACTCAGTGGAATACATGACAAATATGAAACAAACCACCATCAATTTATATTCATCAATCAAGTCTCTAAGACGGTTAGAGCTCTGGAAGTGATGGGACATCTGGAAACATGGACATGGCCTCCAGCACGTGGTCGTCTTTTCCGAGGGCTGACAAGGCAAGCAGACCCAGCAGCATCTCTGTCTTGGGTGGGTTTGGAGTCTGGGCTGTTATGTTTTGTTCTGTTATCTCAGGCTGCTTTTGTGGGTCCTAGGTCCTCTTAGACCTATTGATATGGGTCCCCAACCACACCAACATGAGCCCTCCAACCAAAAAGACTGAGAGAGTAGCCAAGGGATTCCAGCCCCTCATCTTCTCACTTCCTGAGAGAAGACCCCAAACTATTAACACTCCTTGTGGAAGACAATGTTGCTCGGTTGACATTAGAAGAAAACCCCATGATCATTTTCTGGACTAAGGACTCTGTGTCCCAAATAACATCTAGAGATCCTCCTGATTGCCTTCTAGCTCCATGACTTCAGGCCAGTCTCTCTCAGCCATTCATTAGTTAAAATGTAGGCTAATAGGCATTACTCATGCTTCCTTTTTCCTTTTGTTTTTCTGGATATTTTATCAATATACTTTTTTAATTCATCAACCTTACTGAGGTATAATTTATGGAAAATAAAATGTACTCATTTAAAGTATAGAGTTCAATAAGTTTTGACAAATATATACATCTGGGTAACCATCACCACAAGAGGCTCCTTGTGCACTTTTGGAGTAGATTTCCAACACCACGATCCCCAGGCAACCATTGGCCTCATTTCTATCACTAGAGATAAGTGCTGCTAGTTCTAGAACTTCATAGAAATACATAGGTACACATATATCCACGTATATAAAAATATTCCCACGCATCCTCTCTTGTACAATATTTATATGTAAACATATTCCATAGGAATTCTTTTGTTTGTGGCTTCTGTCTCTCAGCACAGTGTTTTGATATTTACCCACACTTGATAGTTTGCTTCTTTTCATTGCTCAGTATTACACTGTATGGATAAACTACAAGTTTGTTTATCTGCTCACCTGTTGATTGACACGACTTGTTTCTACTTTTTGGTACTATAAATACAACTGCTAAGAACATTTGTGTTCAGATCTTCTTGTAGACATGTTTTCATTTCTCTTGGTGACTATCTAGAAGTGGAATTGCAGTAAGTAAACATTTTCTTTTTTTAAATTAAAACAATAAAAATATATCATTGTCTGACAGAGTTCAAATCACCTTAACATTTAAAGGGAAGAGATGACACCATAAGTCATGGGTCAGCCTACAACTAAAAAAGGGCATGTGGACTTCCTACGAGCAAACAAATTACGACCCCCTTGTGGTCTAAGCTTTCTCTGAGCACAGTGAAGGGGCTCAGGACTTGCTCAAGCAGTGGCTTAAAAGGAAATTAATTGACAGCTGCTCAGGCTCTGGGTGGGCAGCCAAGACCGACACCAGTGCAGCCTCTGCATTATGAGAGCCATGCTCTGGGTGGGTCTGGGGCCCCTGAGTCCCAGGCTATTATTCCAGCTTTGCAAGAAATGCTATTCTGAAACTCAGCTGTGAGCTGCTAAAAATAAGGCTAGAGTGTAATGAAGCTCCTGGCAAAAATTAATGTGCAAGTAATCATCAACATTACATATAAGGAGTTAAATAGGAATAATTTCTTCAACATTCCAGTCATGATTTCTCATTTGATTATAATGGTTATCCATGACTTCAGCTAGATTAAATCAGCTGTTGTCAACTAAATGCATATCAGATGTAAATAATACCTCACCCTTTCTTGTTTCTCTGCAACTAACTCCTCAATCCCAGAGGGAATTTCCCAATTCAATATCTAAAACTGACTAAACTGATTAAACATTTGCTGCAGGAGCTTAAAAAAAAATGGTTGTGTAATTTTATTTTACATATACAAGCTAGATAAAAAATAAATTACAACCTCCTCTGGGTGCTGAAAGTTTGGAGTCAAATCTTGTATAAGGCAAAGAAAATAGGGGTAATAATTAACCACTTCAGAGTTCATCAACAAATTAAAGTTTCCTGTCTCAAAGTTTCATGATTAAGCTATGAGGTCATTAACCATCTTGCAATTACCCACCATCTAACCAATCATCAACCCAAAGTCTACATTTTCATAGTTCTTCATAGTCTCCCTTTTCAATTTAATATTTAAGAAAGAATAGAAATTAGAAAATATGAATTTACAGAGAGGAAAAAATAAGGGAAATGTTTAAAGTATTTTACAAGGCATCTGGCCCACCTAAAACTACTATGTGTTTTTGGCTCTCACAGCTTATAATGGGCGTCTAAGTACTTTCCTTACGGCGTGAACAAGGTGGGCAAAGGAGTGGATTGGCCCACTTCCAGTTTGGCTGGTAACTCAACACATGGTCTGCCATGCCAAAACCTCCTGACAGAAGACAAAGGGCAAGGTAAGGAGGATGCCAGCCTGAGAATCCCGGCAGCTCTGTGGTCAGAGATAGCTTAGGAGTAACTTGCACTAGAAAGCAGGAACTTTGGAGTCCTTGAGCAAATTACCTACGGTCTTTAGCTTCTCTTCTGTGGAATAAGTACCCTTTCCTATCTGAAATCTGGAGGCTGGGCCCAGGCCTCTTAATCCTAGGCCACCCACTAAATGCCCTGTCCTGGGGTTTCCTCTTTCTAGATGGTGATGGCCCTCCAGCAGTGCACAGGCCGTCCATATTGGTGCTACTCAAAGGCCTGCCTAGCCCTTGGTTTTATAGCCTTGGAAAGAAAGGCCCAAGGGACAGTTCTACATTCCCAAATTTTACTTTTGGAAAATAACATATAACGTATTAAAGAAATACCTGGGGACTTCCCTGGGGGTCCAGTGGTTGGGAGTCTACCTTCCATGGCAGGGGACGCAGGTTCCATCCCTGGTCAGGGAACTAGGATCCCACGTGCCACAGGGCAACTGGTCCCACGTACCACAACTACTGAGCCTGTGTGCTGTAGAGCCCAAGCACCACAACTAGAGAGAAGCCTGCACCCTGCAATGAAGAGCCCCTGTGCCTCAACGAAAAGATTCTGCATGCCACAACTAAGATCCTACGTGCTGCAACTAAAACCCAATGCAGACAAATAAACAAACAAACAAATAAATAAAAGAAATACCTGAAAAGAATCTAAATGCAAATCCATCTGATACACATATTTGTCTGCCAATAACACGCGTTACCAGATGGCTTCCAAAACACCATTTCAAAAGCTGGCAAAAGGCAACCTGAAGAGCGCCAGCGCCC
>NW_006789227.1:74167-83986 GCF_000442215.2 Lipotes vexillifer
GTCAGCTCCTAGTCTCCTCACAGCTGAGGAAGGCAGCGCGAGCTCTAACAGCTCCATCAGGAAGACATCGAATGCAGATTTGGGCTGAGATGACCAGCCAAATCCAAGTTTCACTACCTCCATTCTTTGGAAGGAGAACTCAGCTGCTGCCAAAGAGAGTTCCAGCCACGAGGACGCACCTCAAGACATTCACCCACAAGGAGAGTGAGGCTACCACACCCCTCCGCCATCCCCACCCCAGGCCCACCGCAGCAAGGACACGCAGCCTCTGACAGCTGAGTCTCCTGAAGCACTTCCTGACGTCCTGGCTGCCTCTGACTGCCTCGCAGACTAGGGCTCATCCAGCAAACCTCTTTCTTCACTTGGAATGAGACTCGAATTGCAGTCTGACAGTTCTCTCAGCCTTTCCTAACTCCTTTTATGAAGACATTTCCCCTAATAATGTCCTTGCACTTTTAGTCCCATCTTGGCATCTGCTTCTCAGAGGTCGAGACATGTCATTCATTCACACATTCATTCACTCAAAGAATGTTCACTGAGTGCCTACAATGTTCCTGACACTTGTCAGTGGCCCTACAGGACTTTGAGGCCCCACGTTCCCAGCCCTGCCCCTCAGAGTCATGAACTGCTTCCCTCTCTTTGGTTTTTACCATGTGCTGGGCATGGAGCTGAGAGCACGTCACAGGCCTTAGCTAATTTGCTTTATTCTTGTTTCATGGTAAAGGAAACTGAGACCTAGACAGATTGTTGCCAGGGTCTTCCCTGATAGGGCCAGCTTTTTTACTCTAAAACTCATGCTTGATACCATTAGGCTATGACATAACTCCCCAGTTTGGCTGACAGCTCTGAGCACTTTTTTTCTGGTTCATGAGAGCCAGGGAAACAATTTACTTCAGAGCATTCACAGTCTTACACATATTAGTAGTGATGCTGTTTAACTCATGTAGAAGCGGAGGTCCCTCATCCGGTGCGAGTTTCCAGCTCATCTTCGCTATGACAAGACAAGAGAGGATGGACAAAGCCCTCAGCTTCTCTGCTCTTCACCACCACAGCCCAGCTCTGGCAAACTGATGGAAGGTGGCCACATACACCCAAGGTTTCTCCCAGAGGCCGGCCAGGCTCACGGGAGGGTCAGCCTCACCAACACACATGTCATCCAAGAGCAGCCTTCTGCAGGCTAATGCAAACCCATACCATGATCTCCAAGGTCAGCTACGGTGTCCTCTACACTTGACCCAAGTGTGCCAAGATCCAGGGAAGGAATGGGCTGAGACTCAGGCAGGTCCTCTGAAGCTGGGTCATCAAATTCCTTGCAGAAGGTAATGAACAATTCATGAGAAGCTGATCAGAGGAAACAGCATTACCACAAATGAAACAATATTCTTGTTTAGAAGATGACTTAGAAACAGAAGCCTACCTAATCCTTTCCCTTAAACATGATAACATTTTCAAATCTCAAGAAGGCAACTTGGAATGAGAGGAACAGGTTTGAGTTAACTCGGCAGGTGACCTTGGGCAAATCATATAACCTCCCTTGGCCTGAGTGTCAGGGTCATGGTGAGGGTGAGGCGGGCAGGATGTCCAGCCCTACTCAGCTTCCTCATCTCAAGACTAGAGGTGCTGGCTTCAATAATGTCTTTTAAAGCTCTCCTCCAGCTTTAAAACTCTGTGATTCTATGAATTTCAATTTCCTAAAAGAAAGAGATCTAAGAGGTGACATGAAAGAGTTTTCACTTCAAAAAAATAAAAGTTAAACTTCTCAAATATTTCAATAGGCATGTCAACTAATCACTCTGTGTGTGTGTGTGTGTGTGCATGTGTGTGTGTGTGTGTGTGTGTGTGTGTGTGTGTTTGTCACCCAGAGCTAATGCTGAATTGACCTGTTTTCCTGGGTAAATGGCTTTCATGGAGAACTATTCCAAGAGCATCTTCGTATCAAAAGGAGAAAGTTCAAACTAATCTTAAATGAATAAGTAAAACATAGCTGTGCTACACTGTGATGTGGCATCTGTGGAAATACAGTCATAAAATATTTTTAAGAAGTCCATTTTTTGTACTGTATAATAATTATTGTTGCAGGAGGTGAAACTGGCTCCAAATTTCAAAGGGTCACTGATAGTGCAAAAAGCAGAGACTGCATGAAATGTGCCTCTGTGTGCACTTCAGAAATTATTTGACAAGTATTTAGACTCTCAGTTGACTTTGATTTTCTGAGGTTCTCTTTGAAGAGAACAGAATTGTTATAATTGCTTCTCTTAGAAGGAGCAAGACTTGATCTGCTCTTTGATCCCCAGGACTGTTTCACATTTGGAGGCCTGATCTGCCACACAATTTTCACAGAAACCATCACACCTGCATACACCCCAGGATAAAAGAAAGACAGGGCTTAGTGTGTGCATCGTGGTATCTTGTTGTTTTAAGCTACCATCCTTTAAAGAAATGGTGCCAACATGATTCCACAGTCAACTACGCTTCAAGATTTCAAAGCCCAAATTCAGTGGAGCAGAAAATGCCTTACAGCGTAAAAGGCCCCATCAGTCAGATTCTGAAAAAAAAAGCAAGCCACTCTCCTAAACGCCTCAAAGAACTGTTAAAACATTTAAGAGGTGACACAGCCAGCCTGTCTCTCCCCTAACTGTGATTCTATCTCCTACAACTGCTTTTGAAATATAATGAGGTTTGCTTCAGCCAGCCAGACAGAAGGAAGAGGACTAAAGAACAGAGCCCCAGCGAGAGGAGGAAGAAATTCAACCACAAATGTGCATCTGGGCAAAGATGGGAATGTGTGCCTCTTCCTTCTTTCCTTCTTAATCATGTTTTTCTTTAGCCTCTTGCATCCAATTAATCCAGCTTATTTCTCACATTGTATTTCATCCTTTTCAGCTCACTGATGCCTTTCTATGAGATGTCTAGACCCTTCAGTCCATCTGCAAAGTATCAGCTCCCCCTCCTTGGTTCTCTGAATATATTACGACTGCCTCACTCCTGTGCCTGTGAATGTGATCAGACTGGTCTCCTCTCTGCCTGGCCTCCTCTCTCCAACCTCCTCCAGGGATAACAAGAAAGCCTTCCCTCAGGTTGCCCCTCCTTTTCTTCAATTCCCATTAAATGCTCTTTTTTCCTAAAGAGATTATAGGAACGTCCGCTCATCATGGCTTTTCCAGATCCTCCTTCGTCTGAAGCTGCTTTCAAGAACCCCAATTTCTGTCCATTACTAATCAGTGTGCGGTCCTGGCCCAGCAGCATAGGAATCACCAGGGAGTATGTTAGAAATGCAGCATCCCAAGCCCCACCCCAGACTAGCCAAATCAGAATCTACATTTCAACAAGACCAAGAGGTGATTCAGGTACATTTTGAAGTTTGAGAAGCATTGCTAGAAAACATAAGAATTTGGAGGAGGGCTAGTAGACTGAGGTCAAAGACAGTTCTCCTGAAGAGGCGGTGACATTTGAAAGAGAGAAAGTGGGATGCTACTGATGGGTCAGAGGGAAACGGCTGATGTAACTGCACAAAGGAGGGTGAGAGACCTGTGGTGCTGAACAACCCTGCGCACTAGGCAGAATCAGCCCAAGGAGGGTCTTCTCTTCAAGAGCCAGGGGCTGCCTGGAGCACTTCCTGCCTACATCAATATGCAACTTAGGAAACTTGCTTCTGGAAAGCTCAGAACCAAAGACGTTGGTGATACTGAATCTTACATGACCAAAGAATGAACCACCATCTCTGGTCAAGGCAGCAGCAGGCACCTCCCTCCTGCCTTTGCTCCTTGCTAATGGACGGGGGTGGATTTGGGAGAAACTAGGCAGACACTGTGGAGGTTATGAGTTTGGACTTCATAAAATCTCTGTGAAATCCTCACTTTCCTCATTTGAACTGGGCCAAGATCTGGACTCCCATGTTCTGTAGGATAATATAGAGCTAATAAAATCTTAAGTGACTTTAGGATTCCCCAAGGGCCCTAATTTATAGAAGGGACAAGACCTCATACAGTGTTGTTGCTTCACACTAATAGTAATCATATTGGAAATGAAAAAGAACACAGAAATTATTACTTTTAAGGCCAATGAAGTAAAGCAAAGAAGTTAAGTAAGTTATCAGACATTAAAATGTAAGATCGTACTTGAAACTACATTTTTATTTGCCATATGCTAACTTTAAGAATAAAGTTATTTAGGCTTTATAAAACAAAATATTATCACGTCTGTACTCCTCAATTTCCAATCTCTGGGGGTAAAATCCCTTAGAAGCAGGGGACCCTGAGCATTCCAGAAAAATGTCCTGGTTTTTATCAGCTGATTAAACAAGTATTTTACATATATTAACAAATGCAGAATTCTTATCATTATGCCAGACTCTTGTTGGGGATGTGCAGGAATCTGCAGTCTCAATCCTGAGGGGAAGATGACCTACCTCCACAAGTCATCACTTCAGGGCCTCGAAAGTATCTGGGGAGCTGAAGGAGGGTGCTCAGTGTTTGCAGGGGGCTTGGTGGTGTCAAGACCCTTCCCTGAGTAGGGGTCTGACACTGCTGCCCCTCAGCTGGCAACTTCTCCACCCTAAGGTTCTGTGAGCAGGAACCATCCCACTCCCACATCTCTGAGGCCAGCCTCCCTGGGAGTAAGAGATGGTGGAGAACAGGGGTTGGGATGGAGCAGCGTCAGCACTCACATACTGTCTGCTAAGGGGCCTGATGGACAGAGACTCCTAAGGTCAATGTAGGCTGGGCCCCCATCTGCTCCAACTTTGGGTTTTCAGAACTCTAAAGCACTCCCAACCACTAAGTAATTGAGAAAAGTGGATCACCAATCAGAGGGAGGCAGAAAACAATGTTCCCACGCTCTGCCTTGTCTGCAAATGAGCTCTGCCCAGGGCTCCGGCACACCCCAGGGTGCAGAGCCCTGTGATTACTGAGCTACAGTAGAATGAGCATCCCCAGACCTCAGGGATCATCCCCACAGCCTCAGGGGTTTGGTTCTTCCTGCTAAAGGAAAGAATCTCCCTGAGATACAAGGATGACCAATGAACAAATAACCAGAATTTGAGACAATAAAGTTTTCCATAAAAAGGACTCCTTCCCAAATTGTTTTTACCAAAGAGCTAGGAGGTTGGTGTTGATGTCTATTATCCAAATACAACCCTGAAGAAAGACTACCTTAAGTATCAAAGTCCACACCAAGGCCAATGAAGATATCTTTAACCATTAGGAGATGGTATTCAGAGGTTTGGGATGCAGAGGACATGAATTTGGGGTGCATTTCATGTGAGTCTGCAACCCTATTATTGGATATGTATGATAATTCTCCAAAGTTTGAAAGGGGTTATTAACACAACGCACGATGATATGGATGGGAGACAGAAAATAAAGAGGGAAAGAACGAAAAATGACAGAAAAAGAACAGTGGACTAAAGAAGTAAAGCAACAATAGCACAGCTGAAATTCAAAATTAGATAGACACACATTTGTTCTGCAAAGTCATACTTTTAACTCCTCGGTTGTTCATTCAATGCAGATTAAGTCATCCTTACACAGCAGGCACTTGGTACAGCTGCTTTGAATTAGTGCCATCACTAATTGTTGGCCTACGTTCTAAAACAAATCCCAGTCCAGCCTGGAATTGGGCAGAGTTGGTCTGGATGCTTTTTTTCCCTACCTTGTCCCTTTTCCTACCCAACTGGCCCCATGAATCTGAAGAATCTGAGGCAGGAAAAGGTCTTTTGTAAAATTTAAAACAGAAGTGCACTCACGTGGAGCACATCCACAGTCAGCTGCTGCAAGTTCCGAGATCTCAGTTCTTGCATTCGTTTGTTGTTTTCTTCATATTTTTCTTCCAAAACCTTTCTGCATAAAGTGAACATAGAAAAAGAGCTGCAATTTGCTAAAACCACATCTGTGTTACACAAGTGTGATCCCTGTTTCAAAAGGCAGACTGGGGTGTAGGGCAGCCAGGCCTGCAGTCTCTCCCTCATCACGTGAGTGCGGTGCAGCCCCACTCGATTTTCCTTTAAAGCACGCAGGATGCTGGCTCTTTGTTCACCCTCAAGAACCCAGAACTCAGGGGAAGAGGGTGGTGCCATTCCTGTGTGCTCTCGGCCTGTGCTTACAAAGGACAGGAGTGTGTCTCTGATGCTCAGGAGAGAGCCCAACACATATGAATAACTGGGTAACAAACCCATAGATGTGGAAAACCTGCATTTCAAAGAATTTATGGAAAAGAATATGAGAGCCACTGTGAAGGGGAATTTTTCTCAGACATTTTCTGTTTCCTCTACAAAATAGAAGAGTTGAATTTAATAGACCTGCTATTAAACTGGAGGAAAGATTTGAGTTCTTGTGATTACTTGTATGCTAATTTATACTTAGATTTCTTGAAAAATCACTGAATATCCCTGTAGTCAAATTTTCTTGTCTATAACATGGGTACATTATAACCCTCATGACAATAGAGTCGTTTTCTACCTAAAACACATGACCTTTCTCAACTCCTAGAAACAATAATCAAAACCACTCCAATGCAATTCATTCATAAAATCAAGAACAAACTTATTTAAAAATCATTGCCTTTAATAACAAAAATATTAAATGCCATGAGGTAGACCTATGACTTTTTTGCATATTAAAAATAGTTTTAATTTGAAAAATAAATTGTAATGTGCAAGTTATTAAATTGCCTTTTTAATCTGTTCCTGTCAGAGATTTAATTTTCCTTTCACCCTCAACCAATGACATGAACCATGGTACCCTGGAAATATCGCCATTCCTGAGGTGTTAGAAATAGATCTGGGACTGAGTTGATGCAACAGTCCAAACAACTTTCATGACTATATTTCTTCAGCAAAATCCACACTTAGTGGTGTACTGGTTTGCACATATCTTCCAACTGAACACTGAATGATATCACATTGGACAGATTTGAGTTTCAGGGTTTTTTTTGTCTCTCTAATTCTTTGTTGGGGCTTCTAAGCCACCAAAAAATTGGCAGAGGAAGAAAGAAGAAGAAAAATTAGACAGTTGGGTCACATACCAGCTGAAAAATCAGTCTTTGAGAAATTGGGAGTTTTGGGCTCTTTGGAACCCCCTTTTCATGTGTAAACTCTAAACACTTGTGATCTCTCACACCAGCAGCATGCCCAGAGCAGACTGTGAAGGGCTTTACCTGACAAAACAGAGTTGTTTCCAGGCTCCTTCCTACGGCCAGCAATTTCCTGCAGGTACACAGCAGCCAGGGCTCTGGGCAGAGGGGTTTAGCAAACACCTGGGGAGTGTGGACAGAATAGTGAGGCCACCTTATCACCCCCTCACGGTGCTGGGTACAGAAGGTGTCAACAACAAAGGGGCTTCGTCTGGAGGCTGACCTTATATTTTCATTCCTAATAACCTCCCTGATATTCAATCCTTCTTTTCACACAAGACTGAAAGCCTGCTATTAATAGTGCCTGGCATCCAATAACCATCTATGGCTCAATAACCATCTTTTGAGGGAATGAGTGAATGAATAAATGAATAAACTGATAAATATGTGCATTTTCTTGTTGTGGTTTTTGTTTTTCTTCAGCAAGTTCCTCTAGAGCCCTGGGAAGCAGCCCAGGGCCCAGGGCGCTAAGGGAAGGTCACTTACTTTAGCTTCCTGGCCTCCTCATCAGCTGCCTGGACCTTCCTCAGCCACATCCTCTCTCTTGGTGTCATCTTCTGTACCTCAGACAGTGTCCACAGGGTCTGTAGGTGGATTTTTTCTGCCTATAGATAATAAAGATTCCCATGTGCAACCCATCCCAAAAATACTCAGAAAAATTAAACAAGTATTTTACAGAAGTATCATTACACTACTGAGAAGGGAAAAGCATCTCAAGACATGC
Organism: Lipotes vexillifer; assembly: GCF_000442215.2. Classification (NCBI taxonomy): domain Eukaryota; kingdom Metazoa; phylum Chordata; class Mammalia; order Artiodactyla; family Lipotidae; genus Lipotes; species Lipotes vexillifer. Next base: position 82,020 of record NW_006789227.1, read on the forward strand.
CAAGTGAAAACTAATAAACTCTGGGTAGGTAATTAGCCAAGAAGGACTGTGGTTAATTGGCAATATTTTTTAAACTAGATTTTTGTTTAAAAGCAAATTATGTACTTTGCAAATTTCTGCTCATTTCATTGCCTATGACTGGTTTTCATAGTGCAAGACAAATTAGGATCTTGGCCCTTAAGGAGTAAATAGACTGGCAGACTAATTCAACCATGTGGATAAGACACAATTTTGGAATTAGGCAGGGTTTGAATCCCATCTCTACCACTCATTAGCTCTGTAGCCTTGGGCAAGTTACTGAATTTCTCTGAACCCCAGTTTTCTCATCCATAACGAATGGGCTATCCTGAGTATTATATGAGATAATGTATGTACAGTGCCTGACATTTACAAGTATCCCAAAATGTATCCCTTTATAATAGCTAAAAGTTATTGAATATGCCTTATCTTCTAGGCTTCATACAGTAGGTATTTTTATGGCAGTATGACATAGTGATTAATTGCACAGTTAAGAACATTCTCTAGGTTCAAATCCTAGCTCCCAGGCTACATGCTGTATGCCTTTGGGCAAGTTATTTGACCTCTCTATGATTGTTTAAATAATAATAATAATAGTACCTACTTTGTAGGGTTGTTGTGAGTTTAAATGAGTTAATTCATGCAAAGAGCTTATAACAGAGCAAAGCATATGGTCATTACCCCTGAAAATGTTAGCCAATATTATTCGAGAGACTCTTTCTTCAGTTAAAGAAATGTGCTTACATTAACCATGTATTGAAAGGTCTGTGACCACATTCTCAATGGCATTTGCTTCTGTGCCTGGCTTGGTTAGGGCTCAATAGTGGAATGCCTTTTGCACTCAACTCCCTCCTTAAGAAACACTATGAGGGGGGGACAGGGAGGGAGGATAAAAATCCCCAAGCACAAGTAAAACAATTTTGTGATAAAAATCAACTTGTATGTAATCCACTGATAAATATTATAAACATGTATGTGGTAGATATGGGTGTATGTTTACACTTGTGTGAATACCTAAAGGAATAGACTTAACTAGTCACCAAAATGGGGATCATCTCAGTGTGGCAAGATTTCAGTTGCTTTTTAACTATTTCTTTCATCTTTGGTATTGTCTGAATATTTTACATTAAAAATATTGTTTCTTTAAGCAGAAATAAAGCTATTTTCATCTTTATATTTAGTGTACATAGGAGGGGACAATATGAAAAGTCTGGGGTATATTCATATACTTAGATTGAATGATTGTCAAAATACATATATTTGTTAAATAAAAAACATTCAAGTTTTAAAATGTGTATAAGATGACCCCACTTACATTAAAATATATGTACACAGGAAAAAAAAAAAAAAAGAAACACTATGAGGGCTTCCCTGGTGGTGCAGTGGTTGAGAGTCCTCCTGCGGATGCTGGGGACACGGGTTCATGCCCCGGTCCTGGAAGATCCCACATGCCAAAGCGTGGCTGGGCCCGTGAGCCATGGCCGCTGAGCCTGTACATCCGGAGCCTGCACTCCACAACGGGAGAGGCCACGACAGTGAGAGGCCTGCGTACCACAAAAAAAAAAAGAAAGAAACACTATGAGGAAACTGTAATGACCTCTGTAGGCAGTTCTCATCCCTATGGAATACAGTTCAGACCAGAGCCTCCAGGGGCCATGCAGTTTTCAGGAATACACATGCTTTATTTTGTAAAACCAGATAGAGCCCCTCAAAACAGTCATAGATCTTGAAAATAACAGTGACGACTTGAAATCAATATCTCACAATGTAAAAGATCACCCAAAGAACTGGATTCATGCACACTATAATTGTAAGCACAGTCAGGCAAACTTTTTCAAAACTGCAGTGCAAAATGATAGCTAAAGTTAGTCCAGTATTTTAAAAATAAGATACCTACTACTCTCACATATCTTGTTAATATAATAAAATGAGAAGTTCCAGGCATTCCT
>NW_006789227.1:83996-115750 GCF_000442215.2 Lipotes vexillifer
CATTCCTGAAAAAAATAGGTAGTAACCCAAGAAAACTAGGTTATAGGGGCATGCCTAAAGATTTATCTCCTGAGTTGCAGGGTATTTTAACTGGAGATCATGCATTAAACAAAGAATGAATACCTTTGATGGACCAGTTCCCTCACTTTGAACGTGGAGATGGAAAACAAACACGGCACAGTTGAGAAACCACTGGACTGGGGGTTAGAGAAGCATATTTGTGTAATTTGGCCTTGAAGATCAAGCTGATGAGGGCTACCATTCTCACTTCACTGCCCTGCACAGCTCTGGGAGGGACTGTCATTCTCATTGGAACAAAATTAAATAACGTTTCTTCAGCAAAATTATAGACTTGGCCTTATCAGTGGTGCCCCCTGGAGTTGTGCAGTACACAGCCTGCACAGCTGTACATGGCTGTTCTGACATAACCTAGTATTCTGGGCTCTTGTAAGTTATGGCATAGAAATTTTGAATGAGGTAGGAGAGACAAATGAGATCAGGAAAAAATTATGGCTCTTTGTGAAACATTCTCTAGTTCTTATGTATATCTCAAGAAAGTAAATTTTGGCTTATTTTCAATTTTCCCAGGACTCTACAGTGTCAGCTATTCAATAGATACTCTGCCAGTTCCTGTTAAACAACCAATGTGTGAAAGCCATTTATGTTTAATCTGAATGTTCATTAGCATAAATATCACTAAACGTTTGAGAGATGAATTTCTCTACAATGCAACTGCAGAGCTACCCTGTAGATCTGTAAGCTGTGCAGAGGTTTAAACTTTTATGATTTCAATTTACTACCACCTGAGGCGAAGGACTTTGGCATGTCAAGTTACTGAAGCTCCTTAATTTTTTGGCAAGACTTAAGTGAATTCTAGGGTACTCCATGCTGTCAGCTTAGCACTAATATTTTTTAAGACAAATGCACTTAACATTTACACTCAGTGGGCTTTTTAAAAACAAAGCAATTACTTACACAGCATTAATTATATAAGCTGCCTCCTTCTGACAATTCAAATTCTCTTCCAGGGTCATTTCCGAATATTGGCACATCAGGTGCTGAAAAAATGAACAGCCGTAACATACCTTAAAGACTCTTCAGGGATGAAGAGGCATAAAATGACCAGTAGCGTTTTCTGATATGTAGTACTACTGACCCATGTCTGAGGCGTGAAATCAAACCCACTGGTAACTATTTTTCCTTCTGTAACAGGTCTAAAACATTACACAGCAGCTCCTGTGGGGTCAGGCTCCTATCCATCTTTCCAACTTCATATTGCTCTGCCTGCTCTCTTGCTCCTGGTCACCCAGCCACAGGCAGGCCTTCCCTCAGCTCCAAGAACACACAGTTCTCTCCCACCTCAGGGACTGTAGTGGACAATGTCTCTGCTCCCAGTGAAACCGAACAGGACCCTGTGAGGCTCCTGGGCACAAAAGCCTTTCTGTGTCCCTTATTTGTAGGGAATAGGCCTCAGCCTCCATGACTTTCCCTGAGTTCCAAAGGGCAGGTTCAAACAGTTGCTAATCAATGAAGGGAGGGAATTCAGAGAGAAGGGAGGAGCAGTTAAGAAACAATAGTGCAACCTTGGGACAGGGTCCTGGTTCTGCCTCAAGGGATATACATAACAATACCTTTGAGTTCTTCTGCAGAACTAAAACCCCCAACAAATGGAAGATGTTAACTACTTGATGAAGCATTCTTCATTCTAGAGAGAAAGAGTTTGATAACCTGGAGAACCACAGAAGTTCATCAGGAGACCACCTGAGGCCAGATTAAAGGAGTGCAGGCCCTGAACACACCCTGATCCTTAACAGCAACCCTGCCCTCGAACCACTGCTATAAAACTCCTCACCAAATCCCCCTGAGTGGGAACACACAGCTTTGAGGGCATGGGTCTTCTGTGTCCCCCTTTGCCTGACAAAGCAATAAGCTATTCTTTTCTACTTCACCCAAAACTTTGTCTCCAAGATTTGATTCAGCACTTGTGCACAGAGGCTGAGTTTCGGCATCACCAAGGCCAGGACTAGGGTGAGAAAAGCAAGGCACTCACCTCAGGTACAAATTTAAGGGGCATAAAAAACTCAGTAACCAAGATAAATAATATTTTAATGCAGTATTATAAAAAAATCAACATTGATGACAAAAAGCCTTGGAGAATACAATAGCAAAAGTTTAAAAAGCGACAAGACCCGGTCCTGAACTTCCACCATTCTACCTCAGTTTCTAACTGAGCTGAACTTAGGTCTGCTCACCAGCAAAGCCAATTTAATGATACCAGGTTGTGGTGAAGGAAAGTACAGCGTTTATTACAGGGCACCAAGCAAGGAGAATGGGTAGCTAATGTCTAAAAGACCGAAACTCCCTGATAGATTTCAGGGAAGGATTTTTAAAAGCAACATTTGGGGTGAGGGTTGCAGCTCATGGACTTTCTTCAGATTGGTTGGTGCTGAGGAAACAAGGTGGTGTTTTGGGAATCTTAATCATCAATCTCTGGTTCCAACCAGTCTGGGGTCTACATGCTGGTTTTCATCATATAGTCACCACCTGGGTAGGGGTCCTAGTTTCTGCAGAACAACTCAAACATATGCATTAGATTATTATATATATCCCTTGGGGAGGAACTAGCATTCTGTTTTATCACTGAACTGTTATTTAGGCTATCATTACTTTTCTTGCTTGACTGCTTTTCTTTTGTTTCTGCATTCCCTCAATTCTCTAATTAGTAACTACCTGAGTCTGTCTCTTGGAACTCAGGAAAGTCTTAGAAGACTAAAGCCTTTTTCTACAAACAGTGGACACTGTTTCAAGAAACAGTGGACATGGAGGGACTTTTATACCTGAGACGGCCCTGCAGGGTCCTGCTTGGTTTTAGCTCCACTTTCATCCTAGGCCCATTGGATCCTGTCCTTGAACGTTTGATATTTTGTTACTATGGACTTTTTTTTAGCATTAATTTGGATTTTTTTTAAAAAACACTGTATTGCAACATTATTTATCTGGATTACTGAGTTTTTGGTGTCCTCTTTAATTTTGCACCAGGGAAAATGCCTCATTTGTCTCACCCTAGTCCCAGGGGATCTCTTGGATGCCTTTTGACTTTTTTGTTTGTTTTTTTTGCTCACACACCTTTCATTGTGGTTTTGATCCTAACAACCAGCCTCTTTTCAGAAGTCTGCCCTCAGGCAAGTGGAGAGCTATAAAGCACCAGGGAGCTCCCACCACTTCCTCCTCTTGTCCTGCTTATCCCACATCTTTAGTTCTTCCCCCTCCAGGGAACATCACCTAAGTCAGAGTTTTGTACGAGCCACTCCCTGTGATCACAACACTCTCCCTCAGGCTCTTTGTAGGGCATGCTGCTTCTCACCATCTCACTGATGTCACAATGTCACCTGCTCCTTCTCTGACCACCAAAGCCCTTCCCTTCCCTTATTTCACAGCATGCTATTTTCTTTCTTCCTAGTTCTTCTGATAGTTTACAATTATTTTATTTACTTGCTTACATTTTCTTGGTTACTGAGTCCTCTTACTAGCAGCTAAGCTTCAAAAAGACAGGAGCCATATCTGTTCCTATCATTTTGGCATCCCCCAGTGTCAGTACAGTGACAGAGTTCAACTAATGACTGCACATCAAGTCAGCATCCCTGTTTCCTGTGCCTAAGAACTGGACACTGATGAAAAGGTGTGCCCATTTGTGAAGGTGAATGACTGCTCTGTGGGTCCACTTAAAACTATTCATAAAAATTAAAGGAAATCTGCCCAAGGGATTTGTATTGTAAAAGCCTATGAAGTCTAAAAACAAGGAAACAAACAAACAAAAAAACATCCTGAGAGGACACCATTTGATGCTCTGCATCAAAATTTTTAATCTACAGGAAAACAAAATAAACTCAGCTAATCAATAAAAAGTATTAGTAGGATACAAAATAAGGAATGGAATAATAAAGGCCCAATGAAACCCCCAGATTTTGTATCATTAGTAGTACATTCTTGCACTAGCAGGGATACACTTACAAAGTGTAGAGGTAAGATTTGTAAGCCAAGAGCTCTAAGGGTGGATGCTGCAATTAGGCAAAATGTCACAATCCAAACTTCTCACATCTGGGGCACCAGGGAGCTGGAGTTCACACATCTTCCTTGGCAGAGATTGCCTACTAATAATTTCCCCCAGCTTTTAAAAAAAACCTTGTTTCTCCTTTCTGACTGATTCTTACTGCATCTTATTCCCACAGTACATCTACAAGTCCTAGAAGGTTTATAAATGCTAATATGTGCTTCCAGGTATCCCTTTCATTTAAATACCTGTAGTTGTTCAGCAATGTAAGGAATTTTTAAATTTTCTATAGCAAATGTTCTCAATGAAGGACTCTTATTAACATGCTGTAATGTTTAAAAAGAAAATTATTGTTCAAATGAACTAAAATATAAGTACAATTTAAAATTGCTTCTGCAGCAATACGTTTCTTTCCGTACCTTTCCATGATGGCATTCAGCTGTCTTGGGTATCTCTCAGGGAGAGAAGGAGTGTGGCCTTCAACAATTTTCAAAACGATGGATAAGAAATTGGAGCCAGTGAATGCATGATTCATGCAGCACATCTCATACAAAATGCATGCCAGAGACCTGAAGACACAAAGAATTTGAACGAGGAATAAATGTCCTCTTTTAAATTTGATCATCATACAAAACCTCAGATGTGTTAGGGCATTGGTTGTGAGGCACTAACATACACTCTGCTTTCTATTTAAATACATGTTTACTAAAAAAAAAAAGGAAAAAGTGAAAAAAGAAAGCACAAAATTAAGTCTGAATGAACATTTTTTGTCAGAGGAGAGCAAACAATCCAACAGGAATATGCCTACACATAGTAGGGATTCAATAAACATTTGATGAAGGTAGTAAGAAATTTTTGAATCAACCTCTTTGAAGGAAAAGTAAAATGCAGGTAAATATTGTCTTCCTAAGGCAGTTCAAATTAATGTTATATATGCAAAATAAAATTTAAATTTATTAGCATAGCCTTCCCTCTAATGTGGATCCAAGCATTCTGAAAAGGAAGCTGGCATCTTTATTAGTTTTCTAAATAGAATCCATTTGCAAGTAGGGTGGGAGAGTGGCTGCCTGCAGCACTCATTAATGTGTATAATTCTCCCTTCAGGAGTATGAAACAATATTAAAGTTCTAGATCAGTCCAACACTAATTTGTGTTAACTATGCAAATCATTCATCTCTAAACTAGCAGAAAAATCTTTTAAATAATCTACATCATTAAAAAAAAACAAGGAGAAATTTCTGCCTGAACTGTTAAGAACTTTTCTCCTGAATAATGGGTTATTTTATCTTTTAGATATTCTGAATTATGTAACTAGCCAGGTCTCTCATTTATTATTATTTGCTTGAAAGATCAGAAATAAATTTGCCGTTGACCTTGTGTAAGCTGTGTTTTATGTAACTTCAAACACTGTCCTGCTTTCTCATGAAAGGCAAGATATATATCAATACATACATACATGAATACCATCATTTTAACCATTTTGTGGGTGTTCAAGAAAATTCTGGATATATACACTGAAAACGTTTCTGTTCCAGTGAATAATAATAATACTAAAAATTTCAAACAGATTGGTACTTTACATATTACAAAGCACTTTCATATATATCTCAACAGAACATCATAACTTCCCAGTGTAATGGAGCCAATATTATATTTTTCCCATTTTATACATGATGAAACTGGCTCAGAGAAGTTAAGTGACTTGGCCAAGGTCACACAAGTGACCCTGATTGACTCTTGAGTTATGTATTTTTCTTTCCAAATCCGAGACTATTTCCATTATAGAATGCTAGAAAGAGGCAGACATTAGGAGAAATCTCACGATATTGACTAGAACACCAAGATGAATGTCAACCTTATAAATTATGAAAATTATTTGAAGCTTAATAAATTTTCATCCATCTGTAAGACTATTAAATGGTATTTGGTATAGTAGCACATATTTAGATTTCTATACCCAGAAAAACAATTTCCTTCAAATAAAGGTGAAATAAAGACATTTTTAGACCAAGAAAAACTGAGAGAATTCATGCCAGCAGGAAAGAACTAAAATCCTAAAAGGGAATTCTTCCAAAAGAAGAAAGATGATCCCAGACAGAAACAAGGAATGAAAGAAGGAATGAAGAGCACTGGAAAAAGTAATTTTCTGAATATGTTTAAATCAACATTAACTCTATAAAACTGAACTATCTTATGGGATTTAAAATTATGTGGAATAACATTTCATGACAAAAATAATGCAAAAGACAGAAGAGGGTAAATGGAGTTAAAGTATCATAAGGTCCTAATATTACTGGGAAAGTGGTAAAAGCAGTAATTTTTACTAGACTGTAATAAGTCAAGAATGCGTGTTATAACTGCTAGGATTACCACCAAAAGAATAGTAAAATAATGTATAACTGAAAAGCATAAAACTAACAAGTTACTAGAGGGAAAAGATATCAACTAACAAAATTCAAATTTAAAAAAAGCAAGAGGGACTTCCCTGGGGGCGAGTGGTTAAGAATCCAACTGCCAATGCAGGGGACAGGGATTCGAGCCCTAGTCCAGGAAGATCCCACATGTCGCAGAGCAACTAATGCCTGTGCACCACAACTACTGAGCCTGTGCTCTAGAGCCTGTGAGCCACAACTACTGAGCCTGTGTGCCACAGCTACTGAAATCCATGTGCCTAGAGCCTGTGCTCCACAACAAGTGAAGCCACTGTAATGAGAAGCCTGCGCACCACAACAAAGAGTAACCCCTGCTCGCCACAACTAGAGAAGGCCCGCGAGCAGCAATGAAGAACCAACACAGCCAAAAATAAGTAAATAAATATATTTTTAAAATAAAAATAAAAATAAATTAAAAAGCAAGAAAGGACAGAAAAAGGAACATAAAACAAGTGGTATGTGAAGACCAAAAAAGAAGATAAATTGTCATTAAGCATTTCAACATGATTGTATACATTAAAAAGGTCAAAAGACACTACAAGCTATTAGAATTCACAATTGAATTTAGCAAGTTGTTGGATACAAAGGTCATTTCTATAAGCCTGCAGTAAACACATTTTAAAAACAAAATTAAAAATGTCATTTACATTAACATCACAAAATGTCAAATATGTAGGAATAAATCAAACGTAAGATGTGCAAGACCCTACACTCTAACCTCAGTACATTGCCGAGAGAAACTAAAGAAGATCTAAAAAAAAAAAAAAAAAAAATAGGGAGGGTTAGATCCACACTCTTGAATTGGAAGGTTCAATTTATGAAGATGTCCATTTTTCCAAGAATGGCCTAGTGCAATATCCATTCAAATCCTAGCACACTTTTTTGTGGGAGTTGACAAGCTGATTCTAAAGTTTACATGGAAATGCAAAGGGACAAGGGTAGCCAAGGCAACTGAAGAAGAACAAATTTGGAGGTCTTGTATTACCAAACAACAAGATTTATTATGAAGTTTCATTTCTTATGAAAGTATGATATTGGTGAGGAAGAAAAAATAGACCAGTGGAACAAAATAGAGGGCTCAAAAACAGATCTGCATATATTCAATCACTTGACTAATGCAAAGATGCACTGTGGTAGAGGAAAAGATGATCTTTTTAATAAATTATGCTAGGTCAATTGAATATCCATATGGAAAATATTGTATATTGACTCCTGTCTCACATCATACACATGCACAAAAATCAATTATAGGTGGATCTAACTGAAAGATAAAATCATAAAATTTTTAAGAGAAAACAGGTAAATGTCTTCCTGATCTTGGCATAAGCAAAGATTTTTTAAATAAAATGCAAAAAGCGCTAACAATAAAGTTAGGGACTGATAAGATGGACTTCATTAAAATTATAAACTTCTGTTCACAAAAAAACACCATTTGGAAAGTAAAAATGAAGATACAGAGTGGGAAAAGATATTTGCAATTCAAATATCCATCCAAGACTGGTATCCAAAAAATCCCATAAATCAAACAATCAATCTTCTACAAATGAATAAGAAAAAGGAGAGAATCCAAGAGAAAAATGGCCAAAAGATTTGAAGAGACACTAAATGGCCCCAAGTCATGAGATGTTTAACATTATTAGTCATTAGAGAAATGGAAATTAAAACCACAGTGCACAGTCATCAGAATGGCAAGGCAATTATCAAGTCAGTACCTGTTAGGTTATTGAAAAAGTTTACTTGAAAAGAAGAAAGGGTAGGGCTATACACTAATATAATCATCAGATTGAACCAAATACTTTTACCTGTGTGGGTATGTGTAAAATATTTGTGTGCTGTGAACTGCCCCAATATACTTCTTATTTCCCCAGAGAAGAGTCTAATTCTAACTTCAAGAAGTTTTCTTATACTGACACAATATAGAGCTACAAGGGACTATCAAGATTTGCTAATTCCAAACTCTCACTGTATTGATGAGAAACCAAAGCTCAGAGAGAGGGAAGGACTTTGCCTGGAAAGGTGCCATGTTACATCAGCTTGTTTGATACTGGTACTAGTTCTCATTCAATATTTCTTAAAAATGTTTTCTAAAAAATTTATATTGACTACCCCCTGCTATATAATCTATTGTATAGGTAATAATTTGAACACTGAAAAAAAATAAATTAAATTCATAGGTCCAAGAGGTAGAGGCTATCCAGGCACCCACACATACTCTTCTGAGGATGCCACTCAGCCTTGTGGGCTCTTAGTCTTCTTCAGGACTTGGGCTAAAGCAGAACAAAGCCAGACAATCTCTCCTGGCTCTGACAGGTCTGAACAGTTAGATGGGAAAAATGATCCCTGACCCAGGACACTTTGAGCTGTCTTGGGAGCAGACTTTTATATTGTTTCCACCCATAATACAAATGGTAACAATAACAATGATAATAATAATGAAAATGATAGCTGAAATTTTAATTATGGTGTTTACTATAAGCCAGGCACCCTGTTCTATGTTTCTTACATACTCAAACTAATTTAATCATCCTCACAACAGTCCTAATGAAGTATGAACTATTATTATCATTCCCATTTTCCAGATGAGGAAACCCTAAAACTGGGTATATTGTTCAAGGTTCCATACTGAGTGGGTGGTAGGGCTAGTACCGCAACACAGGCTGACTGGCTCTAGAGACAGAAACTCTATGCTATCCTGACTCTCAGTGCTGTACCAATCAGAGCATTTCAGGTCCTTAAGGATGTCCTTCAGTAGGAAATCTTGGCTAGCCCTGAGAGAAGCCTTTCAGGCAGGAGTTGACTTCCCTGATTTCAGGTCCCATCTGGAACCATAATCCACCATCAAAGATCCCTGGGGCTTTAGACAAGCCATGCAGTGTATCAGACCCCGGCAAATATAGAAAACACAGACAACTAGATGTTCTGGGGCAGAAGGAAAGGAAGGCAGGCAAGTTTGGCTTTGCTTTTCTGTTGCTTGGCAGGGAAAGATTGTCTGTTGCGTGGCAGGGAAAGAGGGTTAGTGATCTATTAAGCACAGTGAGTTGATCACAAAGTCAAACCCTGGTTTTATGGAGACATAATTCTACCTGAGTCATACTTGATGAATGTATTGAGGATTATAAAAAGATGTGGAATTATCTGGCTAGACAGACTACAGAACAATTAGATCTAGAGGACAACTGAGTAATCAATTTTGATGCAAAACTATTCTTTTTTGGAAATCCTCTCAGCTACACTGAAGGCATGCTGCTTTCCATTTACCTATTTTATTTTGATCTACTGATATTTGCTGGGCTGGAGCACATGGAAAAGATTTCATTTATTACCCAGTAACTTGTGGAAAGGGACCTGCTATGGTCCCAGTGCACATGCCTGGCATGGGAGCCAGTAACTGAAATATGAGACAATCTGGTTGTAGAAACTACCATGACACTTGGAGCAAAAGATTTTTTGATTATCCTGTACCAGTTTTACAATCTATTTTCTATGTATACTTTTTATTCTAATAACTATATGTCTGTGTATCTGTATGTCTATGTTTTAATTTTCTCCAGTTTCCAACCAGGCATTTCTACATGGGAATAATTACATTATCTCAAGTTCATCACTTCTATCCTTTTTAAAGACTTTTCTCTTATTTGACTCCCAGGTCTTAAATATGACAACGCAAGAGCAGGGAAGGGTGGGGGGCCGGGAGATTAATTGAAAAAACCAAGAGGTATATTTAACTTAGAAGTCTGTAATTTGCATTCCTTTCTTTTTCCAAAATAGAGCCAACTGTGAAGGAGTAAGCAAATAAATCCCTGAGGGGGTGAATGTGGCAGTGAAAGGGAAAGCTGGGATCAGGTGTGAAAGAAGCAGATTATACCTGAATTCCATAAACTTGCCATCTGTCCAAGTTCAACAGAACTGCCCAGTGAATTTCTGAAGCACAGATTGATAATAAATTGCAAATTTAACTCCGACTTTTTCTTGTCTCAAGGTAATTAAATTTACCCTTTGAAATCTGCCCTGACTCTGCAAAGAGAAACCTACCACACAGTGGTGCATGGCTCTGGTTAGGGAAATTTTATTATTATCTTCTAGATAATATTTTTACTTGATGTAATCCTAACATATGTATCTAGAAAAAAGTATACATAATTCATACAGGCGAATAAATAGAGTAATAGAAATTTAATACAAGAGTAGCAGGTTTTGCTTTAGTGTGTGTTACCCTAAAAAAAAGTCTTTACTGTGGTAATGTGGAATAGCAACATAAACTCAGTCTAGATATGATAAACAACACTGAGCTGCTTGAACAAATTTTAAGAAGCATATTATGTTAATAACTAATGTTTATTAAGGGCCCATCACATACCAGAACCTCTATCAGTTCTTCCCAAGCTTTCATATGCATACAACAAATCTACCAAGGAATTTGTTAGAATGCTGATTCTGAGTATTTGGGGGGAAATGGTGGTTACACTGGAGCATAGTTTCTGTATCTTCCTTGAATCCCCATGTAAAACAGAGCAGCTAGATAGAAAAACTATAAACCAGGGCCAACATTTTCAACAAAGTTAGGTGATAATGTGTCTCCTTGAATCTCAAGGTACAAGTACATGGAGACAAACCACAATTGCCACGTGACCTGCACAATAGCAGCATCTGTGTGAGAAGAAGCAGAGAGAGTCAATGGAGTGATTGAAGGACCCAACAGTAGAAGACCCTCAAAACAGTCAACAGGTACTCACTGAAAAGCACAGGGGGCCAATCTAAAAACAGCAGCTAAAACCGTAGGAGTTCTGCCCAATCCAAAAGCAGGGTGAATGCAAGAAAACCTTAGGGTAAGGCCTGAAGGGGCTGGAGCAGAATAGCTCAGGACTATCCAGTAGAACTTTCTGCAATGATGGAAATGTTCTGAGTTTCTGACTACAATAACCACTAGCCACATGTGGCTATTGACCACTTAAAACATGGCTAATATGTCTGAGGAACTGAATTTTTAAAAAATTATTTAAAAGGAAAAGTGAATGCAGGTGCGCTCACCCCGTTTTACAAGAACACTTGAATTGCAACTAACTGCTGAACAACCATTGATAGAAAAAACGCTGGAACCTACCATAAAAGACACCCAACATCCAAAGACAAAGAAACAGCCACAACAAGATGGTAGGAGGGGCACAATCACAATAAAATCAAATCCCATACCCGCCGGGTGGGTTACCCACAAACTGGAAAACAATTATACCCCAGTTCTCCCACTGGCATGAAAGTTCCGAGGCCTATGTGGGCCCGGCAATGGGAGGAAAAGTCCCAGAGAATCTGGCTTTGAAGGCCAGTGGGATTTGACTGCAGGACTTCCACAGGACTGGGGGAAACAGAAACTCCACTCTTGGAGGGCACACACAAAGTCTTGTATGCACCAGGACCAAGGGAAAAAACAGTGACCCCATAAGAGACTGGGCCTACCTGCTCAGCAGACTTACCTGCTAGTATTAGAAGTTCTCCTGCAGAGGCAAGGGGTGGCTGTAGCTCACAGCAGGGACAAATACATTGGCAGCAGCAGTTCTGGGAAGTATCCATTGGTGTGAGCCCTCCTGGAGGCTGCCATTAGCCCCAAAAAACAGACTGTAGGCTCCAGTGCTGGGATACCTTAGTCCAAACAAGAAAAAGGGAGGGAACACAGCCCCACCCATAAGCAGACAGGGGATTAAAGTTTTATTGTGCACAGCCCTGCCCACCAGGGACAAGACCCAGCTCTATCCACCACCAGTCCCTCCCATCAGGAAGCTTGCACAAGCCTCTTGGATAGCCCCATCCACCAGAGGGCAGACAGCAGAAGCAAGAAGAACTACAATCCTGCAGCCTGTGGGACAGAAACCACAATCACAGAAAGTTAGAAAGAATCAAATGGCAGAAGAATATGTCTCAGATGAAGGAATAAGATAAAACTCCAGAAAAACAACTAAGTGAAGTGGAGAGAGGCAAACTTCCAGAAAAAGAATTCAGAATAATGATAGTGAAGATGATCCAGGATCTTGGATAAAGAATGGAAGCAAGGATTGAGAAAGTGTAAGGAATGTTTAACAAAGACCTAGAAAACTAAAGAACAAACAAACAGAGATGAGCAATACAATAACTGAAATTAAAAATACACTAGAAGGAATCAATAGTAGAATAACTGAAGCAGAGGAATGAATAAGGGACCTGGAAGACAGAATGGTGGAAATCACTGCCATGGAACAGAATAAAGAAAAAAGAATGAAAAGAAATTAAGACAGTCTAAGAGATTTCTGGGACAACATTAAATGCACCAACATTTGCATTATAGGCATCCCAGAAGGAGAAGAGAGAGAGAATGGACCTGAGGAAATATGTGAAGAGATAATAGCTGAAAACTTCCTTAACATGGAAAAGGAAACAGTCAACGAAGTCCAGGAGTGCAGAGGGTCCCAGACAGGATAAACCCAAGGAGGAACATGCCGAGACACATAGTAATCAAATTGACAAAAATCAAAGACAAAGAAAAAATATTAAAAGCAACAAGAGAAAAATGACAAATAACATACAAGGGAACTCCCATAAGGTTATCAGATGATTTCTCAGCAGAAATTCTGCAGGCCAGAAGGGAGTGGCACATTATATTTAAAGTGATGAAAGGGAAGACTCTACCCAGCAAGGCTCTCATTCAGATTTGACAGAAAAATCAAAAGCTTTACAGACAAGCAAAAGCTAAGAGAATTCAGCACCACCAAACAATGTCTAATGTCTAAAGGAAATTCTCTAGGCGGGGAAAGAAACCAGCAACTGAAAACAACATTGCACATATATAGACTGCTATATCAAAACCTCATGGGAACAGCAAACCCAAAAACTACAATAGATACAGACACAAAAAAGAAAAAGCAACTCGAAAACCACACTAAAGATGGTCTTCAAACCACAAGAGAAGAGAACAAAAGAGGAAGGGAAGAAAGAAGACCTACAAAAACAAACCCAAAACAATTAAGAAAATGGCAATAGGAACATACATATCAATAATTACCTTAAATGTATATGGATTAAATACTCCAACCAAAAGACATAGACTGGCTGAATGGATAAAAAAACAAGATCCATATAAATGATACCTACAAGAGACTAACGTCAGACTTAGAGACACACACAGACTGAAAGTGAGGGGATGGAGGAAGGTATTCCATGCAAATGGAAATCAAAGGAAAGCTGGAGTAGCAATACTCATAACAGACAAAATAAACTTTAAAATAAAGACTGCTACAAGAGACAAGGAAGGACACTATATAATGAGCAAGGGATCAATCCAAGAAGAAGATATAACAATTGTAAATATATATGCACCTGACATAGTAACACTTCAATATATAAGGCAAATACTAACAGCCACGAAGGAAGAAATCAACAGTAACACAGTAATAGTGGGGGACTTTAACACCACACTTTCATCAATGGAGAGATCATCCAGACAGAAAATCAATAAGGAAACACAGAACTTAAATGACACATTAGATCAGATGAACTTAATTGATATTTATACAGTAATCCATCCAAAAGCAGCAGAATACGCATTCTCATTTGCACATGGAACAATCTCCAGTATTGACCACATGCTGGGCCAAACACCAAGCCTCAGTAAATTTAAGAAAATTGAAATCATATCAAGCATCTTTTCCGACCACAATGCCACGAGATTAGAAATAAACTACAAGGAAAACAGCTTAAAAAAAAAGAAAACACAAACACGTGGAGGCTAAACAATATGCTACTAAACAACAAATGGATCATTGTAGAAATCAAAGAGGAAATCAAAAAATACCTAGAGACAAATGAAAATGAAAGCACAATGATTCAAAACCTGTGGGATGCAGCAAAAGCAGTTCTATGAGGGAAGTTTATAGAAATACAATCTTACCTCAGGAAATAAGAAAATGTCAAATAAATGACCTAACTTTACACTTAAAGCAACTAGAGAAAGAAGAACAAACAAAACCCAAAGTTAGCAGAAGGAAAGAAATCATAAAAGTCAGAGCAGAAATAAGTGAAAAAGAGACAAAACAATAGCAAAGATCAATGAAACTAAAAGCTGGTTCTCTGAAGAGATAAACAAAGTTGATAAACCTTTAGCCAGACACATCAAGAAAAATGGGAGAGGACTTAAATCAGCAAAATTAGAAATGAAAAAGGAGGTGTTACAACTGACACCATAGAAATACAAAGGATCATAAGAGACTACTAAAAGCAATTGTATGCCAATAAAAGGGTAAACCTGGAAGAAATGGACAAATTCTTACAAACGTACAATCTCCCAAGACTGAACTAGGAAGAAATAGAAAATATGAACAGATCAATCACAAGCACTGAAACTGAAACTGTGATTTAAAAATTCCCAACAAACAAAAGGCCAGGACCTGATGGTTTCATAGGCAAATTCTATCAAACATTTAGAGAAGAGCAAACACCTATCCTTCTGAAACTGTTCCAAAAAATTGCAGAGGAAGGAAAACTCCCAAACTCATTCTGTGAGGCCACCAACATATTTGGTATTCTATGAGGATACCAAAACCAGACAAAGATACTACAAAAAAAGAAAATTACAGACCAATATCACTGATGAATAGAGATGAAAAAATCCTCAGCAAAATACTAGCAATCCAAATCAACAATTCATTAAAAGGATCATACACCATGATCAAGTGGGATTTATCCCAGAGATGCAAGGATTTTTTGATACCTGAAAATCAATCATTGTGATACACCACACCAACAAACTGAAAAATAAAAACAATATGATCATCTCAATAGATGAAGAAAAAGCTTTTGACAAAATTCAACACCCATTTATGATAAAAATTCTCCAGAATGTGGGTATAAAGGAAACCTACCTCAACATAATAAAGGCCATAAATGACAAACCTACAGCTAACATCACACTCAATGGTGAAAAGTTGAAAGCATTTCCTCTAAGATCAGGAACAAACAAGGATGTCCAGTCTCACCACTTTTATTCAACATAGTTTTGGAAGTCCTAGCTATGGCAATCAGAGAAGAAAAAGAAATAAAAGGAATACAAATTGGAAAAGAAGTAAAACTGTCACTGTTTGCAAATGACATGATACTACACATAGAAAATCCTAAAGACACTACCAGAAAACTACTAGAACTCATCAATGAATTTGGTCAAGTTGCAGGTTACAAAATTAATACACAGAAGTCTATTGCATTTCTATACACTAACAATGAAAGATCAGAAAGAAAAATTCAAGAAACAATCCCATTTACCATCACATCAAAAAAGAATAAAATACCTAGGAATAAACCTACCTAAGGAGACAAAAGCCTGTAATCCAAAAACTATAAGACGCTGATGAAAGAAATTGAAGACAACACAAACAGATGGAAAGATATACCATGTTCTTGGATTGGAAGAATCAATATTGTCAAAATGACTATACTACCCAAGGAAATCTACAGATTCAATGCAATCCCTATCAAATTACGAATGGTATTTTGCACAGAACAAAAAATCTTAAAATTTGTACAGAGGGGCTTCCCTGGTGGTGCAGTGGTTGAGAGTCTGCCTGCTGATGCAGGGGACACGGGTTTGTGCCCCAGTCCAGGAAGATCCCACATGCCACGGAGCGGCTGGGCCCATGAGCTATAGCCACTGAGCCTGTGTGTCTGGAGCCTGTGCTCTGCAAAGGGAGAGGCCACAACAGTGAGAGGCCTGCATACCGCAAAAAAAAAAAAAAAAAAAAAAAAAAAAAATTTGTACAGAGACACAAAAAACCCCGAATAGCCAAAACAATCCTGAGAAAGAAAAATGGAGCTGAAGGAATCAGGCTCCCTGGCTTCAGACTATACTACCAAGCTACAGTCATCAAAATAGTACAGTACTGGCACAAAAATAGAAATACAGATCAGTGGAAGAGGATAGAAAGCCCAGAAATAAACCCATGTTCCTATGGTCAACTAATCTATGACAAAGGAGGCAAGAGTGAACAATGGTGGAAAGACAGTCTCTTCAATAAATGGTGCTGGGAAAACTGGACAGGTACATGTAAAAAAATGAAATTAGAACATTCTTTAGCACCATACACAAAAATAAGTTCAAAATGGATTAAAGACCTAAATGTCAGACCACACACTATAAAACTCTTAGAGGAAAACATAGGCAGAACACTCTGACATAAATTGCAGCAATATCTTTCTTGACCCACCTCCCAGAGTAATGGAAATAAAAACAAAAGTAAACAAATGGGACCTAATTATACT
Organism: Lipotes vexillifer; assembly: GCF_000442215.2. Classification (NCBI taxonomy): domain Eukaryota; kingdom Metazoa; phylum Chordata; class Mammalia; order Artiodactyla; family Lipotidae; genus Lipotes; species Lipotes vexillifer. Next base: position 100,752 of record NW_006789227.1, read on the forward strand.
TAAAAGTTTTGCACAGCAAAGGAAACCATAAACAAAATGAAAAGAAGAGAAAATATTTGCAAATGATGTGACCAACAAGTCTCCAAAATTTACAAACAGCTCATGTGGCTTAATATCCTCAAATCAAACAACCCAATCAAAAAATGGGCAGAAAACCTGAATAGATATTTCTCCAAAGAAGACATACAGAGGGCCAAGAGGCAAATGAAAAGATGTTCAACATCACTAATTATTAGAAAAATGTAAGTCAAAACTACAGTGAGATATCACCTCACACCAGTCAAAATGGCTATCATTAAAAAATCCACAAACAATAAATGCTGGAGAGGGTGTGGAGAGAAGGGAACCCTCCTACACTGTTGGTGGGAATATAAATTGGTACAGCCACTATGGAGAACAGTATGGGGGTCCCTTAAAAAACTAAAAATAGAGCTACCATATGATCCTGCAATCCCACTCCTGGGCATATATCCAGAGAAAAACATGGCCCGAAAGGATACATGCACCCCAATGTTCATTGCAGCACTGCTTACAATAGTCAGGACACAGAAGCAACCTAAACGTCCATCGACAGAGGAATAGATAAAGAAGATGTGGTACATACATACAATGGAATATTACTCAGCCATTAGAAAGAGTGAAATAATGCCTTTTGCAGCAACATGGATGGACCTAGAGATTGTCATACTGAGTGAAGTAAGACAGAGAAATATTGTATGTTATTGCTTATATGTGGAATCTTAAAAAAAGATACAAATGAACTTATTTACAAAACAGAAAAAGACTCACAGACTTACAGAATGAACTCATGTTTCCCAGGGAGAAGGTGGGGGGAGAGATAGTTAAAGAGTTTGGCATTGATTTGTACACACTGCTATATTTAAAATGGATAACCAAAAAGAACCTACCATATAGCACAGGGAACTCTGCTCAATATTATGTAACAAGCTAAATAGGAAAATAATTTGAAAAAGAATAGATACATGTGTATGTATAACTGAATCATTTGCTGTATACCTGAAACTAACACAACATTGTTAATCAGCTATACTCCAATATAAAATTAAAAGTTTAAAAAAATCCAAACTGAAAAAAAAAAAAAAGTGAATGCAATCCTTCTGCTATATCATCCCAACATTCTACCATGTTTTGGGGGAAAGTCATAAAATTTTAGAAACAAAGTTTGGGTGAATTTCATATCCTGCTCATATCAGTTCTTTCTAATTACTTTCTTCCACAACTGAGCTTTACAATGTCTGAAGGAAGGTCAGCTCTTCTCCCTTCCCCATGGTGGTCCCATGCCCTCCATACCCTAAGCATCTGGCCACAGAAGAACTGAGGACAAGACCAACAGCAGGGGGAGAGAGAAGGGAAGGAAGATCACAAGGGGGCAGAGGGTAAATAAAAGGGAAAGATTTTTTGCATCTTTAGCTATCCTTGGGGACATGGTCATAGACTCCATACAAACCATAAAGTATGGGAAATAAACATGGACAGTGTTCAAAGCTGGGTCGAGAAGCGGGTTGGCAACAATGATGAAAGCATCTTTCCACCACCAACTGTTACTAACTCAGCCCCCCACTTAACAGAGGTTGGATGTGGCAACAGCATGCGTTGCTCATGTGGCATAAGAAACTTCACACTTTGGAATCTAAAAATAAGGTACAAATTAACTTATTTACAAAGAAACAGAGTTTCAGATATAGAAAACAAATTTATGGTTACCAGAGGGTAAGTCGGGGGAGGGATAAATTGGGAGATTGGGATTGACATATACACACTACTATATATAAAATAGATAATAAGAACCTGCTGTATAGCACAGGGAACTCTACTTAATACTCTGTAATGGCCTATATGGAAAAAAGAATCTAACAAAGAGTATATATATATATATAACTGATTCACTTTGCTGTACACCTGAAACTAACACAACATTGTAAATCAACTATAGTCCAATAAAAATTTTTTTTTAAAAGATACTTTACACTTTGAGTGAACAGCTTTCATCATCTTTGATAGTCTCTGGAGGCTCTTTTAAGATGGACAGAGCCTCAGAAGTAGCAGAATACCCCAAATTAACAGAAGGCCTACCTTTCTCCTATTTTTCTCCACCAGACTTCTCCCCATTCCCGTCTGTTTTCTGTCGCAGAGTTTGGTATCACTATAAGACCATCTCTCCTGGTAGATTGCCTAGTCTTTGCAAATATCCCTTCCCCTTCCTTCTCCTGGTGGGTGGGCTTCCTTCCTTGTTGATATTGGGGTTGGTCACATGACCTCCCCAGTCTCTGGTGTGAGATATGAAGGGGAAGCTTCACATGCAGGTGCAGATATAGCACAGCCCCTGCTCTCTGTCTTAGCACTAGGCAGGCTCATTCCAGACCAGGACACAGCCTGAGTCCTGGACCTGGGGCACTGGAGCAGGAGCAGAGCAGGCTTGCAACCTGGAACAGAGGCTCAGGTAACCTGCAGTCCTCATGTAATGTGAAAATGAAATACATTTTATAAGTACCTGAGATTTTTGGAGCTCTTTGTTATTTCAGCAAAGCTGACTTATATACGATCCCCTTGTTTAACAGCTGTCAGCAGCTTCTCATCCCACAGAAGGTAAAGTCCAAGCTCCTTTGCATGGCTCCATGGGTCATTCACCATGTGAACACTGACTGCCTCCTCAGCCTCGTGTATTTATTGCCACACCCGCTCTGCCACACACACACACACACACACACACACACACACACACACACACTTCGTCCTCAGCTAGTCAGAGGACACTGAGCATTACTACATTTCCATGTCATTACAGTGCTCCCAGGGGCTTTCAGGAGTCAGAGAAGGCCCGGGTCACTTGCATCTACTTTCAAATTCTCAGTATATTTTCTAAAATGAAAAAATACCAAAACAGAGTTTCAAAAATTTGATATATTATGAAAATTTTACATTTACTAGATTAACACCTTTAACATATGTAAACTCATTTGGATATAACTGCAAACACATACATTTGAGGCCCATTGTGAGGGAGAAGTCTGAGGGGAAATGGCTCTTTGGGCCAGCCTCTTTCCATGCACTGTCCACCCCTCCCCCCACAGTGAGCATCCCCTACCTTCAGTCATGGGCACTGGATCTTTCTTCCTGAAAGGTATTTTGTCAAACTTTTCTCCATCCTTGCCCATCCTAATCAGCATCATCCACACTTTGAGACTGTAGCTGATGCTCTGCACCCTTACCCTAGCAGTGAATCACTCACTCCTTTATACACCAGAGCCATGTACACTCTCCTTTTATTGCACTATAACAACATATGGCAATTTGTTTATGTCTGCCAATCTTTTGAGGACAAAGACCAGAACTTACACATCTTTTTTTTTTAAATGGAGTATAATTTCTTTACAATGTTGTGTTAGTTTCTGCTGTACAGTGAAGTGAATCAGCTATATGTATACATATATCCCCTCCCTCTTGGACCTCCCCCACCCCATCCCACCCATCTAGGTCATCACAGAGCACCGAGGTGAGATCCCTGGTGCTCTACAGCAGGTTTCCACTAGCTATCTATTTTACACATGTCAAACCTAATCCGCCAGTTCGTCCCACCCTCCCCTTCCCCCCCAGGTTCACATGTCCGTTCTCTATGCCGTTCTCTATGTGAAGAATTTACACGTCTTGATGTTTCTTTCTTTCTGTGAACAACCCATGAGCAAGAGGTAAACTGGCTTTCTGGGTGGAAAAGTACACACTGATTTGTAGCATTTATTGATTTCTGTGGGGTTGAGAAGAGATGTGGATAGCAGAGCCTTGTGAGCTGGTCTGAGCTGGCTGCCACATGCTGCTGAGTTATGTGAGTGATGGAGAGATGGTGCTGGAGTCAGAAGGTGTCCAGGGATGGGATGAGTGAGAGAAGGGAAGCCAGGAGGAGTGGAGGGAGAGTCTGAGGCACATGGAAAAGCTGCTGGTCCAGTCTCTCAACTGAGGCCCAGGTTCTTGGGATCCATCCATCAAATGCACCTGCAAGGAGAGTACCAGACTGCTTTCCTGGCACAAGCAGTGTGGCCTCCTCTCCAGCCATTTCTTGAACTTCTTAAGATAAAGAAAATGAACAGTGCCAGCTTGTCATAATGGAGATCCAGACTACAGGCTGTGTCTCAACTCTGCTTATTGTCCTCCTGACAAATCCCTGTTCTATTCACCACTATAAATAATAAAGCACCTCAAAATTTAGTGCCTTAAAACAACAATAGTCAATAATTTTACTCATGAATCTATTCTCTCAGAAATTGACAGGAAGGCCTTGAATCTTCTCCCCATGGCATTTGCTGGGCAACCTCAGTTGAGGCTGGAAGATCCATTTCCAAGTCACTCACATGATTGGCTGATTGGTGCTGGCCATTATGTAGAAGCTCAGCCAGGGCTAAAGCCCAGAGGTCTTGATTCCTTCCACACTGTACTCCCAGTGTGCTACACAGACTTCCTCACAACACCATAGTTGAATTCCAAGAGCAAGGATCTCAAGGGAATCAGACAGAAGCGTTGTCAACCTTTTATGACCTAGACTCAGAAGGCACATAGTAATAATTTTGCCATGATCACAGACTTACCCAAATTAAAGGGGTTTATTCACTAAGTGAATAAACAAGCAAATAATAACAAGCCCCAGAGAGGTGGGGGAGTGGGGAGAGTAAGTGTCCAGAGTTGTTCCAATATATCATCTAAAATGTCCAGTTTTCACCAATTATGAGACATGCAAAGAAACAGGAAAGAATGATCCATACGTGGGGGAAAACAGCAGGCAACATAAACTAACTTAGAGAGCTCAGATGTCAGATTTAACAGAAAAGGATTTCCAAGCAGTCATTTTAAATATGTTCAATGAACTAAAGGAAACTCTTTAAAGAAGTAAAGTATGATAAAATGTCCCATCAAATGGAGAATATCAGTAAACAGAGAGAAATTATTTTAAAAATCAAGTAGAAATTCTGGAGTTGAAAAGTACAATAACTAAAACAAAAAATTCCCCAGAGGGGCTCAACAGTAGATTTTAACTAGCAGAAGAAAGAATCTGTGAACTTGAAGAGAGACTGACAGATATTATGCAAATCTGAAGAATGGAGAGAAAAATGAAGAAAAATGATCATTGCATCAGAGCATGTGGGAAACCAGAAGACACACCAGCATACACACAGTGGGAAGACCAGAAAGATAAGAAAGAGGGAAAAGAGGAGGAAAAAAATACTCAGAAAAAGAAGAGCTGAAAGCCTCCCAAGTCTGATCAAGTTTGATGAAATATGTTAATTTACATGTCCAAGAATCTCAACTAACCCCAGGTAGGATAAATGTAAATCCACACCTAGATACATCGGGTAAAAATGCTGAAAGACAAAGAGAAAATCTTCAGAGAAAACATTAAGGTCTTGGTTGAATAAACTATTGTGTCCAGGAATAGAATGTTATGCAAACATTTAGATGATATGTATATATATTTTGTTGCTACAGAGCAATGTTCTATTATTTTGCTAAATGAAAAAAAAAAACAGGTTATAAAATTATACATAGTGTGATTTTTTTTTTTGGAGTAACAAATAAACTTAGATAGGTACATGAAGAATTTAGCACATTAAGTGTCAATCATGGAGTAAGCACTCCACAGAGGGTAGATATTCCTGGTTCTTTTGCTGATGTTGTATTATGCCCTTTTAAAAATCCACCAGGCCAGACTAACATTATCTGCAGAGTTTGTATCAATCATTTCATGCTCATCATTGAAAAAATATATTAATACTCAAATTTACTGCCGCTGACTTAAGTGTTTCCCTACCTCAGCTTCTGATGAGTGAAATATTTTCACTCATGATGCCAGTGCTCACTCCCCAAGAAGGCTCACTCCCCAGGAAGTTGAAGCTGTCCAACAGCTTGCTCTGAACCCACACAAGAAATGCCCAGAACATGGGCAGGTGAGAGCTTGCTTCACCGAGAGGCAGCTGATGGGGCTGCTGGCTGCCAGCTACTTGAGATCCCACATTAGTTACAGAACCTGCTGTCAGGTTGGCCTGTCTCTCCCTTTTCCTAAATCCTTCACCAGAAAACAAGCTTTTTTTCCTCTCTACCCCCTTACCCTGTCAACCCTGGGAATGCTCTTCTGTGAGGATACTTTCTTAGTCCTGGCATACCAGGCAGGTGCTGGTTCCTCTTTGTTTTCTTCCACCTGAAGCTAAGCCTTGTCTAACATTTCCATCCAAGGTCACTACACCCTGACTCCAATGTTGGGTGTGAACTAGACTCCTCCAGTGTCCCCGACCCAGCCAAATACCATACCAGACCCCTGAACAAAACTTTGAGAGCATCCCATTATACTTTCCCCACCACCAGTAACTCCACTTAAATCACCCAAAGAATGTATGGCCATCTGGTGACCTCTCACAACATGACAAATAAGGCCAACAATGAATAGTCTGTTTCCTTTCTGCTTACAGTACCATTATTCCAATAATATTGTCATTGTTCTTTATTTGTTTCTCCTACAAAAATAATAAGTTCTAACTATTCATAGTTTAAACCAATTTAAAGAACTAGTCTAGGAACCCAACTCATATATTATATTTTTCCTGTGGGGGAAAAAAATGTTCAGCAATAGCTTATACAAATCAGCCATGTTCAAAGTATTGTCCTCACTGAACTTAATTATCCTAACTTTCCCAATAATTGTTTATAAACTTTTAGAACCTAACCCAGTTTTAAGAAAGGGACTTCCTGTACTTGATTGCTGTAAATAAATGAATCCCAAAAGTTTTAAGCAGGTTTAAGAAAGAGGACAAAGTTACATATGGGTGAGCATTAACAGATGAAAATATAGTTAGTATTATAACAATTCTTCTTCTTTAAGCATTATAAATAAATATGTATAGCCATTAATGCTAAAGCAAAACACCTGTCAATTATTCATAAGTGTTTCCAATCCTAAGACAATATTCCACAGTAAACAGATGCTACACACCGAGATTCAGTGGAAAAATTCTCAACCCCATTCAATCTAAATTTTCTAAGAGTGTCTCTGAAAGATGGCTCACTACACATATATCTGCCACTATAATTTATATTTTCTGTTATTCTTTCCACTTTAGGTTCAACAGTAGACATTTCATTACCAGATAAGCCCATTTTCGTTTGGATACAACCAAGGTAATTACTAAATTCATAATAAGGTGGTTATTTGGGGTCATGATGATGATAAATCCTTGCCTAGAACTTTCTGAGTAGTTGGTAATCCCTGCAAGGAGAGCTGACCTAATGCTTGCAAAAATATATAAAAATTCTCCTGCATTTCTATATTTGGGAGGTGTTGGCTTTTTTAAGTTTTGCCTGAGTCAGATATCATTTTCGTAAGCCTAAAACATTATAGCAATACTGTCTGATATTCCTATGATTCTTCATGCAATACTAGGAACAGTTTTGTTTTTTGTCTTTAAAAGAAGTAAGAAAAACACAATTGAAGCAAAAGACTCTATGCCCTCCTCTCTGTGGGCTCCTTTACCTTGGTTTTCTAGGTGACGTCCATCCAATTTGGCAAGCAAATATAGACACCTGTCAAAAGGAGTCAGCTTTCTTGCTATATGTAATTCCAAAGACTTAAATGATAAGCTTCATAAAATTAATTTACTCTTCATTCAAATGACATGATGTAACATCTTCCTGAGATACCGTGTAAACTTAATCATGAAGAAATTTTATATTGAAATCTATTTTTACATTTCCATAATAATAATAAAAATAAGTGTGAAGAGAGATTTAGGTATGTTAACTCAAATTCGATCCAAAGCCCAAGACTAGTTTTTCTCTAACTGGAGAAAAGTACACCAAAAAGAGCAAGAAGATTTTTCCTGTGGGTCAGGAATCCTATCACTTTTGATTTTATATGCTAAGGGCTATTGAACAGCCATGGGCAAATAGTAGATGTTCAATGAAGCGAAGTTTAAAGAAACTCATTCATCTGAATATACCTTGTGGATTTTGTCTGGTTTTAGTTTTTGTTTTTGGAGGGAATCAGGGAACGTCTTGATTGAGAAAAGATGATAGGTGAATTGGAAAAAACCACCAGAGGAGAAACTAGTTAACAATGAAAAAAACCACTGAAGAACCTAGAAATGTATAATCCCAAGAGTGATTGAAGAGGCAGGATGGATAGGGATCTGCCCCAGCCAGACCTAATAGTGACAGTGTTCTCTCCCACTTGGGAGGGACCAGAGCAAGAACAGGAGTAATGACCTTGTTGAAAATCCCAAGGTATAACCCCTGCTGTGCTTATTTTTCCCTAAGAAGAGAAAAGGTAATTTTCTACTTTATCTTTTTAGAAGAATGAAGTGGACACAATATTTCACACTGCTCATCTTTGAAAGTTCAGAACTACTTAAGTTGATTTGCATACAATAATTACTTAATTAACAAGTTCTCAGCTAAATTGTCCTTTCAACCCTTAACAAGTTGAAAATTATATAAGATTCTTCTTCAAAGGAAAGGAAAATTTCCCCAATTAGGATCTATTGCTATCAACAGAATACAGTTTTCCACATGGCTTCTTGCACTGAGATTTAAACTGATTCCCCAACGAGGAAGGAGAAATTCCTTTGGAACAGAGCTCAAAGAAGCTGAGAAATCTCAAATGTATCTATCACCGAAAACCCAGAATTTTTTTAAGTTAAGTTGATCCTTAAAGCTAATATCTTTAGTAAAAATTCTTAAAAGCAACAAGAAGACAAAAAATAAAGGTAAGCTATATATTCCCCACAGAGATGGAAGTTAATCTTAAAAAAAAATAAAACACAGTGTTTAGAATTACAAATGCTTTATGTAATAGACTAGCAGAAACATATCAAAATTTAATGTTTATGATACATTAGGAACTTTCCCTCGTGGTTCAAGAAGAAAAAATCCAAACCAACCAGTTAATCTATGAATAAAGAGAATTTTTGAAATCAATTTAATGGAATATATCAAGTTTCTAATCTAAAAGACCTTCTTTTACACTGTTTACAGAATAACTAATATTTAAAAGGGATAAAGTGAGTGGACGTAGTAAGTAAATGAGCCTAAAAACAAAATGCACCGTCTCTCAGGGTAGCAAATGAATAAGGAGCCTGGACCAGCCCATGCCCACTCACCAGATATCCGACTTTGTGTCATAGCCTTTGTGTTTCAGAGCCTCTGGACTCATATAATGGGGAGTTCCAGTTAAAGTGGTGGCTAGATCACAGGATCCCATTAAGAAATAATAATTAATTTTTATGAATACTTTAAAACACAAAAATCAGTACTGTACTGGAAATTAACAACTGTCTAATTTGACAATTTTAATATGCAATGATTCATACCATTTTAAAGGGAAAGAAAAGTCACACATTTTAAATTATACAATACTGGAGAATAGCTTTAAAAATAAAAGCCTTATAGGAGAAAGAAGACTTTGAAGACAGGAAAGTGAATTATGTAAGCTAAAACTTTTTTTCCTGGAATTATGGAAAGCCAGCAACTTGAAACAAAAAGCTATTTCAAGTCTGAATAACAACAAACAGAATGATTCTGGAAGCACTGAATATAATGACTTGCAATTTTATCTGGGGGGAGAGTTTGTTCTTCATTTACAATAAAGAAATTTTAAACAAAAAACCTGAGACTTTTCAAGAACATGACTATAAAAATTTGAATCTATCAGCTTCAGTATACTTGCCTAATTAGTTGCATGCTTTTATGATTCCCCCTCTAAGAACACCTACATAAGATCAAACAATCTAGTAACTGTTGTGAGTGTAGGTACAGTTCTAAAGGAGAACTAACTATATCAACATTTTAATTATCTGTGATAACTGCTAATTGCTTGTGATAAAATAAGTAGGGGAGTCGGAAAACTGTAGTAATCAAGCTAGTAAAACAAGTCTAATCATTTATTAATGGTTAGCGCATGGCATGGAATAGGAACTCAAAAGATATTTGTTGAATCTATCTAATATGTAGCAAATGTTTTATACCTCAGTTTATATCAGATAATCAGAAACAAAATAATTGTTTTTTTTGTTGTTGGGCACAACCAATCAAGAACAAAAATTTAGTAAGTTTGAACAAACCAATGATTATTCTAACACTTTTAGGTACTTTATACTCGAATTTGATATACTAATAACATCTAGAATATACTCTCTCATAGAATACATATTCTTAAAATCTTACCAATTTTAAGTAGATTATTTTTCAGAAATATATTCTTTGATTTCAAGTCTCGATGTAAGTACCCTCCTACAAAAGGAAAAAAAGGATATACAATTTCATGCAAATATAAAATTTTAAAATCCAAATATAAATAATATATATGAGTGAATGTGAAGTGATTCACACATAAATATACACTCCCAGAGATATATCTTTCAATGTTTAAAAGCTTCAAAGCCACAACATTTTCTAATTTCACTGAGAAAATCAGAGTTTTAAAACAAAGATTTTAAAGACAGAGAAACATGTAGTTGAGAGAAGGGTGATGTACTTCCAACTATTTCAATAGGCCAGATTTTATTGTGTTTTAGTAGCATGATCTACATTGTACTATATCCAGTAACCATACACCCAGTTCACAGAGCAGTTATCACAAAGCTTTATAATCTATTATATACTATATATAATCTATTACATGCATATATATTATATCTTTATATTTATAATATAATATATATATTATAATCCAAATATTCACATTTTATATATATGTGGAAATAATGTTGATGATGGTATTTAATAATAGATAACACTTAACAAGTTTTACTGTAACCCAGCAATGTAAATTATGTCAGTTAAGACTTTCATTTCTGAAATTATGAAAAATCAGACAACTTGAAAACCTTTGCCTAAAAGAACACCCAGAAATGTTGAATAAAATATGTAAGTCTCTTCACATATAACACAACTGAACCCCCAAGAAAATGAGGCAAATCCTTTGGGATTATACAAAAAGAAAACTGAAAATGAGAGGGAGCAATAGGTGTTGATGTCTCAGCAGCCCGAGGAACTCAGAACTCACAGCAGCCAAGACCTTGAGGCCATGTAATTTGGAGAGTTGGAACTAATATAAACACCTAAAGTCAGAATCCTATATGCAGTCCATATCTTAAGTGAAAATATGACCCAAGAAACATTCACTCACAAGTAAACAAAATGGAGAAAAAAAATCTCTCCCTTCATATTTTGCAACCATGTCTCTCTGCTCACTTACATTTAGAATTCAAATATGCAGTAGCTGTATGGGTTAATACATCCCAAACCAAGAAATTAACATAAAAATTGGTTCTTAGCTGTTAATACCCTCTTGAGGCAACTGGCAGAAGCAAATGCGAACTGAATCAGCAGATAATATATAATAAAACTATACTTCAAAGCTACAGTAATCAAGACAGTATGGTACTGGCTCAAAAATAGAAATATAGATCAATGGTACAGGATAGAAAGCCCAGAGACAAACCCACACACATATGGTCACCTAATTTATGACAAAGGAAGCAAGAACATACAGTGGAGAAAAGACAGCCTCTTCAATAAGTGGTGCTGGTAAAACTAGACAGCTACATGTAAAAGAATGAAATTAGAATACTATCTAACTCCATACACAAAAGTAAACTCCAAATGGATTAAAGACCTAAATATAGACCAAACACTATAAAACTCTGAGAGGAAAACACACTTTGACATAAACCACAGCAAGATCATTTTTGACCCACCTCCTAGAGTAATGGAAATAAAAACAAGGATAAACAAATGGGACCTAGTTAAACTTAAAAGCTATTGCAGAGCAAGGGAAACCATAAACAAGATGAAAAGACAACACTCAGAATGGGAGAAAATATTTGCAAATGAAGCAATGGACAAAGGATTAATCTCCAAAATATACAAACAGCTCATGGAGCTCAATATCAAAAAAACAAACAACCCAATTAAAAAATGGGCAGAAGACCTAAATAGACATTTTACCAAAGAAGACATACAGATGGCCAAGAGGCACATGAAAAGCTGCTCAGCATCACTGTTTATTAGAGAAATGCAAATCAAAACTACGAGGTATCACCTCACACTGGTCAGAATAGCCATCAACAAAAACTCTACAAACAGTAAATGCTGGAGAGGGTGTGGAGAAACAAGAACCCTTTTGCACTGTTGGTGGGAATGTAAATTGATACAGCCACTATGGAGAACAGTATGGAGGTTCCTTAAAAAACTAAAAATAGAACTACCATATGACCCAGCAATCCCACTACTGGGGATATACCCTGAGAAAACCATAATTCAAAAAGAGACATGTACCCCAATGTTCATTGCAGCACTATTTACAATAGCCAGGACATGGAAACAACCTAAATGTCCAACAATAGGTGAATGGATAAAGAGGATGTGGATATGGAATTCAAATATGCAGTAGCTGTATGGATATGGAATATTACTCAGCCGTAAAAAGGAACAAAATTGGGTCATTTGTAGAGATGTGGATGGACCTAGAGTCTGTCATACAGAGTGAAGTAAGCCAGAAAGAGAAAAATAAATATCATATATTAACGCATATATGTGGAATCCAGAAAATGATATAGAGGAACCTATTTGTAGGACAGGAATAGAGACGTAGACAATGAACATGTGGACAAAGCGGGGAAGGGGAGGGTGGGATGAATTGGGAGATTAGGTTTGACATAAATACACTACCATGTGTAAAATAGATAGTTAGGGGGAACCTGCTGTAGAGCACAGGGAGCTCAGCTCGGTGTTCTGACGCCCTAGATGGGTGGCATGGGGGGTGGGGGGGGGGAGGGAGGTCCAAGAGGGAGGGGATATAGGTATACATATAGCTGATTCACTTCGTTGTGCAGCAGAAACTAACACAACATTGTAAAGCAATTTTACTCCAATAAAATAAATAAATAAATAAACCCCTGAGAATTTCAAATAACTTAATAGTATATAAACTATAAAATAAGTATATTTCAAATGATTAAAATAATAAAGAATAGAAAACACAAGATAGAAACAGAATATTATCCAAAAAAAAAGATGATGCTGATTTGAGAAACAACCAAATGAATATCTCAGGGGAAAATGTGACCATTGAAATAAAAAACTTAAGATTAAGACCTCAGCTTCCAACTATGATGAAGTAAGCTTATAACACACTAAATCGCCCACCTTCCACAGTTGTATCGAGACTACTGCAAAATTTAAACAACGTAAAATTTGGGTAAATTTTTTCAACAGCTCTTTGAAGATATCAGAGATCAGTCAAGGTGAACAAAGGCAGGCAGCACTTGAGGGGCCAAAACCTAAAAGAAAAGAGATGCACTGAGATGAGCAAGCACTTCCCACTGTGTTTTCATCTCAGGCATTTGGCAGAAGCAGCAGCAGTTTCACTGGGGACGGAAAACAAAATCTGTAGTTCAGAGATACAAAAGGCAACCAGGACTCGAGGGGCAAATTTTCCAAAGAAAAGGGAAAAAAAGAGAAGTAAGTCTGACATTCTGAGTAGATTTTATCCTGAGGCATTTGCTGAATCCTAAGCTGTTCAGGGGCAAGACATTCAGGAGAAAGCAACTGCTAAGAGGTAATAAACTAAGCAGAGTTTTCAGTAGATTCACAAAGCTGAGGAGGGGTCTTGGTAAATAACTAAAGCCTTCAGCTGAAAACCCTGAACACTGGAAATAAAGGCAAACTGGAAATAGACCAGCCCTCACAAACCTAGCCTTAAACTATCTCAGTCCTAAATGGATCAAGGTGATCTGCATCTACTCCCAGGCAGCAAAAAAAATCAAATCCTCTCCAGAGGAAGATAATATCATCCAACATCTCTACACTATTTTACATATATTGTCCAACATTCACTCAAAAACTACAGGCATGCCAAGAGACAAGACCAAAAACAAAACAAAAACAAATAAAAAAGAAACAAATCCTTATGTGATCCACATACTGGAATTATTGGACAAGGATTTTAAAGTAACTATAATGTGTTCAAGGAAATAAATGACACAATGAGAAAACTAGATTCTATAAACAATTTTTTTAAAGAACAGAATGGTAATTCTAGAATTGAAACAAATATAATTAAAATTAAGAATTCATTAGATATGTTTGAAAGCTGATGAGATGCAGCAGAAACAAAGATTTAGACATTGGAATAATGGTTAGTGAAAAATATTCAGTCCAAGTAATGAATAATAATATTGATACTTAGACTAGGCAAGTAGAAGATGAGCTATATATATAATACATTAACAGTCCCCACATATATAAATATGTAAATAAGTAAATCACCACTAGGTATTTTAAGAACAAGGCAAACCGTATGTTACAAAGCAGTTATGGGAAGTAATTGGCTGGTGCTGTGGTAATAGAACAATAAAATGTATGCAACAGATCAGATATCAAGCTACCTGGTAAATTTTTTAAGTATAATTTGACTTTGTGGCTACAGTAAGCAAAAATGGTTCCAGAAAGAAAGTCCTTTCATGTGCTTTGTTAATATTTTTTCCTTTGAAGTATTTAGAAATCAAGTCCAAGAAATAACAAGGTGACTAGCAATACAGACAGTTGACATAAAATCTTTCTTCTAAAAAGCTCAAGTAGCTCTCCACCTATGTCCCCATAATTTCTATTTTCATGATGCCCAAGAGAGTTAAGTGCCCTGATTAAGAATGGATGACAGCGGTGGTCAAACCCATGGTCGAGTTCCTGCCTCCAACTCCCCATCAGGCCATTGTCCAAACCCTCAGCCTCCAGGACCACAGCAGAGTGAGGTCTGTGGAGGCAGCCACAGCAAGTGTTTCTCAGGCCCCGAGCCAGAGTAGGACTGTGGAGACAGTATGGACAGTTTAACCTTCATTTCCCCTTAAGCCCTTATCTGAATAGTTTCTGAAACCTCAGCTCCCTCCCCACAGGTCTGTATTTGTCCGGCAGGGTCTCAGGGTGGCCTGCAGACTCTTCCTGCTGTA